>NC_090450.1:169161646-169482108 GCF_031143425.1 Pleurodeles waltl
CACTCACAGACGCACTCTGAGACTCATGCACTCACTCACAGACATCCTCAGACACTCACACACCCACTAACAGACACACTTAGAAACTGTCACACCGTCTCACAGACCTTCTGAGGCATTATCCACTCACTCAAGTACTCATTGTCAAAGGTTAGTGGTTACAGTTAGGAAATAAAATTCAAGAAACCTTAGAAATTCACTTAAAAAAACAAAGGTTACAAGGACATTATAGTTTAGAAACAACATTAAAAATTAAAAAAAACTTACAATTTCACAAAAAAATCCAAGGTTACCAGGACATTGTAGTTAGGAAATACATATAAAAAAATCTTAGAAATTCACTGAAAACAGCAAATGTTACAGGCACTCACTCATGCAGCCACTGACACACACTCATTGACCAATATAATAACTCACACAGCCACTCAATCACCCACACATCTACTCACATACATACTTATACACCCATGCAGGCACTCAGACATCCACTCACATACATATACACACATTCACACAGCCACTCACATAACATATGTTAGAAATGGTATCACTCAGCAGTAGTAAAGAAAGTATACTATTTTAACTTTTGTAGTATTGTGATAAACATGTTTAACACTTATAAACTTTTAGAACACACTCACACTCAATGGAGGATGTCATCAGTGATGCCCTCAGTGATGTCACTGACCATATCATGAGTGATGTAATATGTGAGGTCATAAGCAGTACAATGCAGGGGTGTAAGTTATAGTAGCTCAGGTAACTATAACTGCTGAATTTCACTGGTTTTGTGGAAGTGTGACCCTAACTATAACGTCCCTGTAACCTTGTTTTTTTCAGTGAACGTCTATTTTCAGTCGAAGGCTCAGGCCAAAACGCGTTGCTATATCTGTTTGAATAGCACTATGCACTTTGTACTCTAAATGAAATAAGAAAATAAATTACCTTTCGAGTTGTTTGATGGTGCCGGCGTTATTCCTGCCATGAGAAGCTGCTAAATATTGCCTCTCAGATGCTGTGAAATGATTTATGACTAAGTATATATATATATATATATATATGTATATATATATATATATATATACACACTGTCTAGTGGCAGTCAACCATGTTTTCACGTAAACAGCATTTTTTGACTTGCCTATATCTTTGGCACCGTTTGAGGAATTCGGTGACTCTTGTTGGTGTAAATCCGTCCAGTAGCTTTTGAGCTATTAAAGGGTAAAAAAACTTCTATTTCTAGGGACACTGATCCTTCGTGATATATTCACAAATAATGATGATCTCATGCAGGAAAATTCACACCCCTGATTAGCTGTGAACACTTCAAACCAGGAAGTGCTGGCAGCCAGAAAAAAGTTTTTAAAAAAACAAGGGAACAGGGTAGAATCACCCTGACCCCTTAGCTCTGGTGCTGGGGTCCCAGAGGGACTATTTAAAAGAGAATGAAGGGGGATGTTTCGGACACTCAAAGCCCAGGGACCCCATCTCCCCTGGGCTGTGTAAAATTGGGGGAGCTGCGCTGCCCCCCTTGAGGAGCCACAGAAGGCCCTTGGAACCACCACCCCCCACGACCGGCTCCTGCTACGTCCTGAGGTGCTCATCCCCAGGACATAGCTGTTTGCCTTTGCTTGGTGGGAGTTGACAGTCTCTACCAAGCAAAAGCAAACAAAGTCTGCTTTCTGATAGCAGGAGCTGTCAAACAGATCCTACTGCCAGACAGCAGGCTTTTCGTCTGTCTTTCCGGCACACAAATATGATTTCAGGGAAGACAGATGAAAACATTGATTACACATTCCTTGTGGAAGAAATGCCGGATCCCAATGGTTGTGGGGAGTCGGTTCTGAGCAGGCATTAAAAATGATGGAAAAACTGGTGCAATGAAATGTTGTAAATTTTACTGCACCATTTTTTCGAGCCACCTTACGGGGGAACTCCCCCCTTCCATACATTATGTCTGACACAGGCATAATGTGGGGCAAGGGTTTACAAAGTGGCACAATTCATGCATTGCGCCACCCTGTAAATACAGCGTGGGGAAATTGTATCCTTAATGCCACATTAACATAAAATAATTATGCTAGTGTGGCGCAAGAGGGTGCAAGGCGCTTGTAAATATGCAGTTTAATTCCTTTGCTCTTTGCAGTTTTATCTAGCGCAGACTTGACTCGAGGTATTAAAGTGCTTTACATGAGCATCAGTTGCATTGCAGAAGAACACATTCATTTTGGTTTTACACATTGGGAGATTAAGTGATTTGCAGAGAATCACAGGATTTTGAGCTGACGCTGAAACTCAAACCTAGTTCCCAGTTGCAAAGTCTGCAGCTCTGCCCATAATGCCACATCCCCTCCCCTACGTGAAACATATAGTCAAGTGATCAACTGGATAAAAAAACATTAAAATAGCAAATAATTTAAAAGTACTTTGTGACTATTTGAGAACTCAGACAATATGTTCTTATTTGAGATCTTTAGACCACTAAAAATAATTTCCTTGGAAATAAGCCTCTCTCATTTTTATAATTTCTAAAGGAAATGTTTTAGGTATTACAGTTTTGATTTCATTAAGATGACTTCAGGCGTGCAACACTTTTGTAATAAATAGAACGTTAGCAATCTAGATGAGCGTTAGAATACTATGTAAACTAGCTATAATGGTCTACAGATATGTATGTATATATATATATATATATATATACATATATATATATATATATATATATATATGCATAAAGGAATAGAGAACTCTGGGTAGTTCCCAAGTTTAGGTGGAGAGCAGCTCTAGTAGGGAGCACTCTGCAACACAAGTGACACTCTAGATTTGCTCACCTCAAATGTCTGTTTATCTAACAAAGTTTGTAAGCATTGGATCAGCACAGTGCTATCAACACCGAGCTAGATAGTGACAAAGTATTTTGCCATTTATACATCAAAGTCTTTAAGCATAGGTTTGACACAGTATCAACCTTGCCAAGCTGTAACATGACAAAAGCCATTTATCACTCCAGGCACAGTATTACAGCTTTGGACTGGTAAAGTACTGTCCAAGCCAACCTGGAACTAGTAAAAGCAACCCTTGACGCGTGTCTCACTCTCATTAGAGCTCATCAGAGAGGTTTAGCTTTGTCCAGACACAAGGGAGCACACAGTAGAAGTCAAAACAAATCCCTTTCAGGGTTAGAGTGACGCATTAAGTATGCAAAAAAGAATAGAGAACTCTGGGTAGTTCCCAAGTTTAGGTGAGAGCAGCTCTAATAAGGAGCACTCTGCAACACCAGTGACACTCTAGATTTTCTCACCTCAAATGGCTGTTTATCTAGCAAAGTTTGTAAGCATTGGATCAGCACAGTGCTATCCACGACGAGCTAGATAGTGACAATATATATATATATATATATATATATATCTTTATCTTCAATGATTTGGGTTGACCCGTCAAGAGGGGGCTGAGAAAAAAGCAGCATCTCAAAATGTGTTTTTTCCCCTATGCATTGTCTCATAGGGTATTAAGACACACCTACAGCCCGAACCGCTGGATGGAATTACACCAAGTTTGGAAAGACGCTAGATCTTGGTGCGCAGATCATCCTTTTTGTGATTTGGTGTAAATCCGTTTTTTAGTAGTTTTAGAGATATTGAAAGAAAAACAACATAGATATCTAGGTAAGCAGATCCTCCACAGATTCAACTTTACCTGTACGCATATCTGTTTGGCTGCCAATATTTCAACCAGGAAGTGTTGACAATCATTTTGGCACTTGGCCAGGTAGAAAAAGTATTTTTCTTTTTAAATTGTATTCAAAATCTGCGTTTAATCTGCAGATTAATTTAGCCTTGGGTAGGCCAAGTCCTAGGGGCATGCAAAGGTAAAACAAAAAAAGAAGGGGCTGCATAGGCCCCCCTCCTAGGGCTCTTTAGAGCCGTGGGACCATCACCTCCATAGGGCTTCATGTATAAAATACTGCTGATCTGATTCCCTGACCACTGTGATGGGGGCAGGTAAACAGATCTAAATATGGCTCTGACCCACAGGGACCAGTGTTTTTAGCTACTCCCTGTTGGCTGGAGAATTGTGGGCTCCCGCTGGATACAAGGAGCCGGTTAGGGCCGAAGAGGATCTGGGCTCTCCCAGCAGTCCCCAATGAGGACTTGGTGGATTACCTGGGATGGGACCAGGAAACCCACCCTTTTTTGGCTGTGGCCTGCGGAATGGGGATCCCAGGGTCAATACTGGCACCAGACAGAGTGTTTTTTGCCCCCTCCCCTATTAGTAGTTGGCCAGGCCCTGGGGGGTTGTGTCGTCAGGGCCAATACTGCATGTCCCCTCCCCCTCCCCCTTATTAACTTTGACCTGGCCTCGGGGGACCAAATTCCTGCTGATTCCCATCCCCTCATTAGGTTGGCTGCATGCAGTGGGGTGCATGCAGGGGCCGCAGAATGGGCTATTTGGTCTAGCCACATGTAATGTGGGATTGGCCCCATGGCCTGGCTGCAGGCATGGACCTGTGGCCCCCAGGGGGAAACTCTAGAAATTCACTGAACAAACCAAAGGTTACAGGGTTGTTACAGTTAGGAAATAGAATTTAAATAAAACCTTAGAAAGTCACTAGAAAAACCAAACTTTACAGGGAAGTCATAGTTAGGTTCAGATTTTACACACATGAAACCATAGCAATCCAGCAGTTATAGGTATACTTTCCCTAGAAACTATAACTTGCCCTGAGGTAACTATAACTTGCGTCCTCGCCATGCACTGCTAATGACCCCACATATTGCCTCAGTCATGACATCTTCTGTGACATAATTGATAATATTACTGCAAATTTTTGCAATAAAATTATTGATGAGAAAACTGTGCATGGTGGGAGAGGGAGTTTGGAAAGGCGGCAAAGTAGCAGAATCAATATAACCCAAACAGAGGCTGCAATGGATCATGCAAGCTTGAAATTCACTACAGAACAGTGCACAGTGACCCCTGCAGAAGAAAGATGTGTTTCACTGCAATAGCAATTTATCGCCTGGAAGACCGCTGTGGTGAAAGAGCTCTCTGTTGTGGGGAACAAAAGAGGGAGAAAACTTGCGCAGGAGTCAGGAAGTGGCTGGCTCCTAGCACTGCAACACAAAAGGGAAGAGAGAAGACATCTGAGCAAGGGACATAAAAAGCACTGATTTCCACCATCTGTCAACAAGACAAGACTTAATATGCACCGACAGGTCCTAATACAAGGGAGATGGGACGCAGTGTGGTGAAAACAGAGAGGGTGTGAAAGAGTACCAGGTGACCCTCCCCTTGTCTTGCAGCATATGAGCTCCTTGTGCAACTGCGGAAAACAATGGCTGCCAATTACAACAAACATTGACAAAGGCAATAGGTCTCACCCATGTTAGATGTAATAGTTTTGTCAATGGTATTTTTAGCCATGTTGTACAGCAATGCAGCATGGCTAAAAGCAATGAGAGAGGCAGGATGCAAGATACTGGATGGGAGTGAGGAAGAAAGACGTGGTGCTACAGGCAAAGCTGTTGTTCTCAGAACTGGGGAACCAGGTTCCAGTCTCAGCATTGGCTCAACATCCAGTGATTCTGGGCAAATCACTCAATCTCCCTTTCCTTTTGAAAAATAAAGAATGTGAAGTTGTAGAATATAATTAGAGCTATGTGGAATACCACCATTCTTAGATGGGAACGCTGACCTTGCATCTCATTAACACAAGGTAGGTTCATGCATCGAAAAAATGGTGCAAACTAAAATATTTTGCCGTTAGACGTGCCTAACATCAAAATATAATATATGGAGTTAGTTTTGCGCCAAATGTGCGTTACAAAAAATGATACAAATTTGGTGCAAATATGCCCCTAAGTGCTTCATATTTACAAAGCTACGCACTAGGGCCAATGTGCCACTTTTCGTTGTCCTGCATCAAAATGTTCCTGCACCTGAACCAACTGCATCAAGCAACCCTAAATGCATGCAAGGTAAGCTTTCCTTCATAGAAGCCAGTACAGAAATGATGCAGTGATATTTACGAATGTATGGAAAAGTGAAGCATCATCGGCAAGCGCCACGCAGAAGCTGAAATGTGTAAATATTCCTGCGCATTGGAAACCCAGGCGTTAAAAGTGACACATGGGCAGTGATATATAAACAGAACATACCAAACGTGCTTTGTCAAGCTCAACTTCACCATGGAGGGGATTATACTTCAGGTATGGGCAGCTAGAAGATCACCACCACCACCATGTAGACAGTGCAGGAGAAGGGAGCGGACATACCTTCAAAGAAATACTCTCATTGATCTCAGGGAAGAGGAGGTCATCACCTTTTACAGGCTCACAAGGGAGTCCATCATCTAGCTCCTGAACCTGATTGCACTACGGCTGCTGGCAACTTCACAGAGGTGCACCAACATCCCTCCGCAGGTCAAGCTGATGGGAGTTCTACACATGCTGGCATCTGGGTCTTTCCAAACCACCAAAGCCAGAGTGGCCAGAATCTCACAGTCATCCTTTTTGGCATTCCTACCCTCCATCCTGGATATCATCATTAGCTGGACACCCCAGTACCTCATGTTCCCCAAGACAGAGCAGCAACAACGGGCCAACAAGCAAGGCTTCTATGCCATAGCTGGCTTTCCACTTGTTTTGGCGGCAATGGATTGCACACATGTGCAACCTGTGTCTCCTGCTGCTAAATCCCATCTGTTGCATACTCCTCAACACCCGCTCTGCACGCAAGCACGCCGTCGAAGTCTGGGACGTATTCGACTCCACCTCCCTGGACGTGGCCTTTCTAACCGAAACTTGGTGGAACAACTCCTCGGGACCCGACATCGCCATAGCCATCCCGAACGGATACAAAGTCGCTCGCCGAGACCGCACCAACAAAACCGGAGAAGGCATAGCCATCGTCCATAAAGCCACCCTCGAAGTCAAATCCACCCTGGAAGACTCCTTCAGCTCCGCCGAACTCCTTCACTTCCAAGCCCGCACGGACCCCAACACTACGCTCAGAGGAACACTCATCTATAGACCCCCAGGGCACCTTTCAGCAACGCTATCGCCGACCTAGCCAACAACCACGCACTCACCTCCACGGAATACATCCTCCTCGGGGACCTGAACTTCCACCTCGAAAACAACAATGACACCAACTCCACCACCCTCACCGAAAACCTCGCCAATCTCGGCTTCACACAGCTCATCAACATACCCACCCACACAGCCGGTCACACCCTTGACCCCATCTTCTCCACAAGCAACCACGTCACCTTTAAACATACCACCAAACTCTATTGGACCGACCACCGCTGCGTCCACTTCACCTTCAAGAAGCAGACAGAACACCACCTCACCGAACAACCACCCCGCCGATGATGGGGTAAAGTCACCGAACTCCAACTGTCCAACGCCCTAGCCCAGAAACTGCCCGCCGACCCCACCGACCCTGACATTGCCGCACACAACCTCAATCTATGGATCAACGACTGCGCCGACCGCCTTGCTCCACTCAGAAAATCCTCCAACAACCACATCAACAAAAAAGCCACTTGGTTCACCGACGACCTCCTAGCCTCTAAACGCCACTGCCAAAAACTCAAGCAAATATGGCTACTCGAATGCACTCCAGACAACCACACAGCACTCAAGGATGCCACACGCAAACACCACCAACTCATCAGGCTAGCAAAAAGATCCTCTTTCAAGACCCGCCTAGAAAACAACGACCACGACTGCAAAGAACTTTTTAGCATTGTAAAAGAACTCTCCAACCCAAATGCCACCGTCAACGACATCACCCCCTCCTAAGAACTATGCAACACCCTAGCAACCTCCTCCCACTGAAAAATCACGGACATCCACGACAGCTTCAACTCCACTCACACTCCAGACACCCCCACCCCACCCACCTCGAACTCCACCCGCTCCAGCCGACTGACCTCCTGGACCATCATCAGTGATGATGAAACCCGCAAGACCATGAACTCCATCCACTCTGGATCGCCATCAGACCCCTGCCCACACCACATCTTTAACAAAGCAGACACAGCCATCGCACCACACCTACAGAAAGCCATCAACATCTCCTTCTAAACTGCAAGATTCCCGGAAAGTTGGAAACATGCCGAAATCAACGGCCTCCTCAAGAAACCTAAGGCAGGCCCGAAGGACCTAAAAAACTTCCGGCCCATCTCTCTGCTCCCTTTCCCGGCAAAGGTCATCTAGAAAATCGTCAACACTCAGCTCACTCGGTACCTCGAACACAACAACATCCTAGACCCCTCCCAGTCCGGCTTCAGACGCAACCACAGCACCGAAACCGCCCTCCTCGCCGCCACAGATGACATCAGAAGCCACCTTGACAATGGAGAAACATCAGCCCTCATCCTCCTAGACCTACCAGCCGCCTTCGCCACCGTCTGTCACCACACCCTAAAATCCCACCTCCACGCAGCAGGAATCCAGGACCAGGACCTCGAATGGACCGCATCCTTCCCCGCCGGCAGAACCCAAAGAGTCTGCCTCCCCCTGTACCAATCCAAAACCTTCAACATAATCTGCGGCCTTCCCAAGGGCTCATCCCTCAGCCCGACGCTGTTCAACATCTACATGGCCCCCCTCGCACAAGTGGCCCATCAGCACAACCTCAACATCATCTCCTACGCTGACAGCACCCAACTCATCCTCTCCCTCACCAAGGACCCGCACACCGGCAAAACCAACCTCCACGAGGGACTAAAAGCCATCGCCGGCTGGATGAGAGACAGCCGGCTAAAACTGAACTCGGACAAAACAAAGGTCCTCATCCTTGGGCGCACCCCCTCCGCCTGGGACAACACATGGTGGCCGACCACACTGAGTCCCCCATCGACAGCGCACAAAACCTCAGCTTCACCCTCGACTCCTCACTCTACATGACAAAGCAGGTCAGCGCCATCTCCTCCTCCTGCTACAACACCCTCTGCATGCTCCACAGAGTCTACAAATGGATCCCAACAGAAACAAGAAAAACAGTAACCCAGGCCCTAATCAGCAGCAAACTCGACTACGACAACGCCCTCTACACCGGTATCTCAGCCAAACTCCGACAACGCCTCCAACACATCCAAAATGCCTCCACCCGGCTCATCCTCAACATCCCTCACCACTGTCACATCACACCCCACCTAAGAGATCTTCACTGGCTCCCGTCAACAAGAGGATCACCTTCAAGCTCCTCACCCACGCACATAAGGCAATTCTCAACACCGGACCAACATACCTGAACAACAGACTCAGCTTCTACACCACCACCCGGCAACTCCGCTCCGCCAACCTCGCCCTCGCCTCCATCCCCCGCATCCGACGCATATCCCCCGGTGGCAGATCATTCTTGTACCTCGCTGCCAAGACCTGGAACACCCTCCCGTCGGATCTGCGACAGACCCAGGACCTTATTTCCTTCCGAAAACTCCTCAAGACCATGCTCTTCGAGCAGTAGCAGCACCCTCCTCTCCCCTCCCCAACCCCAGTGCCTTGAAACCCTCACGGGTATGTAGCGCGCTTTACAAATTGATTGATTGATTGATCTGTACTGCAATAGGAAACACACATTCTCTAATAACGTACAGGGAATAGTGGACCATCTGGGTATGTTCATCAATGTGCTTGCAAAGTACCTTGGGAGTGCTCTTGATGCCTACATCTTCAGG
This sequence comes from Pleurodeles waltl, assembly GCF_031143425.1. Classification (NCBI taxonomy): domain Eukaryota; kingdom Metazoa; phylum Chordata; class Amphibia; order Caudata; family Salamandridae; genus Pleurodeles; species Pleurodeles waltl. Next base: position 169,171,338 of record NC_090450.1, read on the forward strand.
CACTCCATCATCAATGATAGTTTCCATAATGGGAGATATGGGAATGGCATAAGGGTTGGTAAGTATATCCAAAGTACATGGCAGACCTAATAACAATAATTAATGTATGATAAAATAGCCATCTCTCTGTTTAGTGACTGAGACAGTGCATGTGTTGGAAAGGTGTGCCCCATACTTGCACCGTACATCATGGCACATGTCCAATGCAACCCTGCAACTCACACATTTTAAGACCTGTTTCTCCACTGTGTGTGCCTTGCAATGGTGAAAAAATCCTCAGCAATGCAACGCTTTGTAAAATGTTGTGTTGCAACACTGTGTGCAAGGAAGGGCTTCTATGTCTGATGTCCTTGTGTCCACATGCAACTTCCATGGTCATGAAGCATGTCATGTATCCAACACCAGGTAAACTGTGAAATGTGCAAATCATTTGCCATCCCTAAGTCAAGTGTACCACTGAAATTTTACTTAAATCATCCTAAACACTTTTGCCAACTATGTGTGGTGCATTCTATGACACTCAGACATACACTATCAGCCCTCCAAGGGTTCATGCTGTGCATGAAGGTAGCCCCTCATGCACAAAGAACAAATCACATGAAATGCAGCCCCACATTCACAATGTTGCAATTGTGTCTGTCTTGGTGCTATGTAGCCATTGAGTGCAAGTGCAGTTTGAAAACTCAGGACTGTATTATATGGCCTAAAATATTTCCTACAATGCACTTACTTAGTGTGTCGGTGCAGTGCTGATGATTTACTAGCTGCACTGTACAGTGCTCAGTTTCTAAATATCTGTGCCCTTGTGTCCTGTCAACATAGCTGACAATCATGTCCCACATTGACATTCACTCACTAATCAATACATGAAAAACAGTGACTACTACTGTCACATCCAGATCTGTGTGAATGAATCAGACCACATCATCTGCACCGGGTAACTAATAAAAAATAATACATGTAGTAAGGTAGAAATGTCAAGAATAGCCCCAAGCCAACACAATAGAGAAGTGTGAGATAACTGTCTCCTCAATGGCGTACTCATTCTCCATAGCACTAAAGACTTACCATGCTCATGGTATTGCCAATAAAAAGGTTTGTTTTGATTAGTGAGTGTATCACACTTGGCAGTATACTTGTATGTATATTACTGTGTCAGTCACATCAAAAATGAAAGAATATGTATGCTATCCAATGTCAGCACAGGTCCCATACTTGCAAAAATGTGTATGAGCCGTTTGGTACACATAACAGACATAGGGCCTGATTACAACTTTGGAGGATTGTGTTAATCCATCTCAAATGTGACAGATATACCACCCGCCGTATTATGAGTCCATTATATCCTATGGAACTCGTAATACGGTGGGCAGGATATCCGTCACATTTGGGACGGATTAACACCCTCCTCTAAAGTTGTAATCAGGCCCATATACATGAATGTGGGTCAGTCAATTGTCATAAACAGAGACTTATTTTTCCTTTCCTGTCAGGCAGCAGATTGCTATATTCCCCTTCTATGGTGTGCAAAATAATCCTGACATGTTTCATGCAGCACAAGAAATGTGTGAGGACTAATGTACCATTGGATGTGTCATCTGAGGAGCCAGAAGCAATGGATGAGGCTGAAGAAATTGAACAATCAATTGATGGGACACGGAGATGCACCAACATTCTATAAAGTTTCTTTTCATACATTTTCAGTGTATGGAAGGACTTGATTTTGATTTATGGGCTGGTGTCTGCTAAATGTAAGTAAATGCTTACATACTACCTTTGTGTTACCAATTCCATATCCCAATCACTGTAAACATCACAAAACTCAAATATCCACAACTAGATGAAGGCCTATTCCAAAAGGGTATCAGGTAAAGGTTTATTGTTTAGTTACTTAAAACTATATCAAAACTGTAAAAATAGGCAAACACTTTTAAAAATATGCTTGATGTAACTGAGGCGTCATCAATGGATTATGTACCTTCTCCAATCATTTTGATATGCGCTCCATAGGAGCTTGTTTTTAAAATATAATGAGAGATTGCTGCTTAAGGCCTTGCTTGCTCCAGTGTGAGTAGAGTATCGCTTGATACCATTAGAGTCCATTGTCAAGTATTGGCTGTGCACTATCCTCCTGTGAGACACAGGGTGAGTGCTGCTGTTTTGGTAAATGCTGCTTTTGCGTCACCAGCGATAGAAACTTCACTAAAGCACAGTTCAGCAGCAGGTTTCCAGATGAAAAGCACGCCATCACTGCTTGTCTCCGTGTCCGTAAGCCTTTTTCATTAAATGTATTCTTTAGTAAGGCTTTTTTTTCTGGTACAAGATGGTTGCATGAGCAGCGGACATACCGGAGATCTTCCGTGTCCACATCACACAGGCAGCAGATAGAATTGGCTACGTCCCTCAGCCAAGGGGCTGCATTTAAAGCAAGTGGTAAGAGCCCAAGACAATACTTTAAGAATTGCTCCTTTGTTCTTCTCACAAAACCCTGGCCTAGATATGACTGTGGTGCCGGAGACATGTAGGTGTGCAAAGTGATCCATGCATGAGACCTCCGTGAGAAGGTTGCTTTGTCCTCCAGTAGTGACTGAAGCCTAACTTGATTTTCCCTCTGCTTTCTTAAAGGTGCTGTGTGGGTTTGGGGTCCTCCAGAGATCAGTCTTGCTGGGTGTTACACTCACCCCATCACAACATCATCTTAAACCAAATCAGTGTGTATATCATCACCATGTAGCAGACATATGTGCTTGGGGAAGACACACGAAAATAAACTAGTAATGTGGGGAAGTGTAGACATGCTGTGAGTATGTGTGCTTCTACAGTGTACTGACCGTCAGACACCCTACCACAATCCAAAGGAAGTGTAAATGTAGACAGTGTGATATAGCTGCATGTGTATGTTGTACATCTAGCCATTTTACTGCCTTATACTCGAGAAGGCCAGTATAGGGAACTCATACTCCGATGACTGTGAACATAGGCAGATATGAAGTGCCTGGGCACACAGTGCAACCCATATAGTCACCAAATGCAACGTCAATGTTTGTGCTGGATTGGCTGCCTAGGCCCAATGCTGGCACACTTGCCCCACCAAGCAAGGATGCAACTGTTACCTACATGGATGTGTGTGCTGTGTTAATGTGTCACACTCTGATGCAAACAATTATGTCACTCCTACAGCTCCATCTATGTTGGCTAGCAAAACAGGACCCAAATAGATTTTAAAAAACAGGTACATGTATAGGTGTGACTACATGCAATATTGCTTCTGCCAAGGTAGCATGCACTGATGCTTTCCAGGTTAGATTGGCACAATGTGTCACAAAATAACTAGACAAGCATCTGGCGTGAATGCCTTCCCACTTCCTAAGAGGCATATTTCCAAGCACTTGCGCAACATTAGCGTAATTTTTTTAATGCTAATGTGCCGTTGAGGAGGCAATTCCTCATGCCATATTTACAAAGTGGTGCAATGCATGCATTGTGCCGCTTTGTAAACCCTTGCACCATATTATGCTTGCGCCAGGCATAATGTATGCAAGGGAGGCTTTCACCCACAAGGAAGCCCAAAAAAATGGCGCAGTTTAACTTACTAGATTTCACTACGCCATTTTTGTCATCTTTTTTAATGCCGGCTTAGGTCAGGCATTAAAAAGATGCACCTATAATCTCCTATGGGCCTCCCTGTGCTTTGCTGGACTAGCGTCACAATTTTTGGTGCTAGTGCAGCAAAGTTCCACAATAGCGACAAAAATGTTGACACTTTTGTGGTATTGTGCAATTTGCAATAATTTGTAAACCTGGGAATGCATCAAGATTTTACACCTCCCAGGGGAGGTGCATTGAGGAGAAAAATCTTTATTTCTCCTCATTTTTCCTCTTTCTATGTCTGCTGCATTTTGCAGCAGACATAGAAAGAGGAAAAAGCTTCCAGGGATTGTTTTGTGCAGGAAGATATCCCTTACTGCACAGAAAAAATCCTGTATGCAACGCAGGCATCCTTGTAACATGGTGCAAGGGTGCCTGCATCAGTGCCAGGCAGCCTATTGTGCACCAGTGCAGGGAAAGAGGACAGAAATGCACTGTATCTTGTAGATAGTGCATTTCTACCCCTTCCCTGTGGTGCTGGGTAGCAAGGTGACTTGATGCACTGCCCTGTGCCAATGGGCTTGTAAATAAGCCTCTACATTTGCATTGGGCTGCAATATCTGAGTAATTAAAAAACGACTACACAGCAATCCACATCCACCCAGGCATAAGACATACATATTGTCGAGCTCTCAAGAATTCACAATATGTCAGTGTATTTTACAGTGATATATTGCGTGTCCCAGTGCCCACACCATTAATGCAATGAGTCACACATATGTGCACTGTTAACATACACATGCAACACATTCCAAGTCATCAAGTATGTCAGCTCAGACATTTTGAACCAAATAACTGATCCCTGGGAGTGCTTACTTGCATTGCACAATAAACTACACTGTACAACACATAATAGGCTAGTTGCATCAATGTAAACACACACTTCAGCCTGATGTACCTGTCACATCTGTTGGAATCCATTCACCAAAAAGAATGCACTGTGCATTGGCATGCGTTGTTCATAAATCATGCATTGCCTAATTTGCTTATGGTGCATCAGAAAAAACTATGCAATAGGAGAAAATCTGATGCATCTACCCAGGAAATGATCAAATGGCTCTGCCATGCTACAAACCAGGAAGTGTGAAGTTACTTCCATTTTTACTTACCGTATTTTTGTCTGTGCTGGCTGGTGGAGGTGTTTTTTTGTTTGCTGGAGAAATTGCTAATGTTGTGTGGCCTTGTTGGTGTCTGTGCTGTCACTGTTGTGTCCCAAAATGTAACCTTCGTCTTTTAATTGTATTTTGTGTTGTTTTGTGCACTGTCTTGTTTGGTGTTTGTCTTTATAGGAAATTATCATTTTAGGGGTGGGGGAAGTTTTATGTAAGTCAGGTAGTAGAAAAGGGTGTTTTGTTTGTTGAGGGATTTGTTGGGGAGTGACAGATCCAAAAATCTGTCAGTGGGGGAGTTTGGTGGCCTCCTGTGGCTCATAGCACACTACCTTCCCAATATGATTGCCACAGGTGGTAGGGTGAGCAAGGGATACCCTACCCAGGAAAGGAAGCAGCGCTATGAGGAGGTGCAGGTGCATCTGAGCCATGTATTTTGCACCAAAAGGACATTCAACTGAAGCACAGATGGGAAGATGTCATCAGCCGGGTGACAGGTGTAATTGATCATCTCTGCCTGAAAGTTAGTGAGCCTGTTGGTAAGTACATATACACCATGAGCTTGTAGCTGTGTCTCTTTTGTGAAAATATGTAATTGCGTTTATGAATTGAGGTGTCAGATATGTCTTTGTGTTAGTTGCCATGCTACAGGCCAACTCTGTCAGGAACCAACCATACCACAGAGTTCACAGTGGCCTAGCACTAGCCCAAAAGACCATGAAGTGAAGGGGAGGCCCAGAGGTGCTTGGGGACCCAGCCAGTACTGTGCATGGAGTGTTGTCACTTGGCCTGCCAGGTCATTACTGACTCCAAACTGTGTGGGACACCCTTAATTTCTGTTGCAGGAGAGCACACTCACATGTCATCATGTCACACGTTGGTTGGTGCACCCCTAACAATTTAACATACATGTTATTTTGAAAATGATCACAACTAGGACAATAATTTACAGTGTTTCTTTACTGTGCAGTTGTAAAATGTAATGAGCTAAGTGAAGACAACAATCAAGCATGGTTACTGTCTGATGTATGTTGCATTGTTCAGAGCACATATTTATTTGAGAAAGTGCCAGCAAAATTGGTACCTTGAAGAGTGTAGTCTGGTAATTCAGAAGGCAGGTACACTTGCACCATGTAGCAATGAGTGATGGTTTTTAATTTTGCCTGCACTCTGTGCACCTGAGACATTATTTCCCTGCTATTACCCATAAACACTGCAACATAGCATACCTATGTTCAGCATTAAGGCATATCAACTTTGCCAATTGCTACATGTCTAATGTGCAGACTTTAAGAGACATTTGTGAAGTAAATGTACTGTGCATCATATGTACAGAGTGTACCTGTTCTAAATTCACAAAGCAATGTATCATGTTTTTGTCTTGTAGGTGGACCTGAACCATACACATCTGCAGTGGAGAAAACATTCCAGAATCCCAATTCTGTGAGGATTGTGTGTGATTGTCTGTAACAATCATTTACTTGGATTCCCCTCTTAGACCACAGTTATCATGATATGTGGGATCTGTCTTCCAGCATAATGGAAACCTTAGCATCCCACATATTGCTGCATCTCAGTGGAATGTGATAAGGGGTGACTGGTAGCAATGTCTCACATGCCATGGGTTTTTTAAGGGTGTTTGATAGAAAGTCTATGTGAACCTGCCTTCGGATGAGTCAACTTCAGTCTGCCTGTCTGATGCATGTTGCTAGTGAAGTTGTACACATGGCAATGTATGATAATTTTCTATGGCAGGTCTACACAGGATGTGAGGATTCCTACCTCATTGCAGACAGAATAGGTATGACTAGATTTGCACATGTCAACAGTTTACACAGGGAAATGCATTTAAAGGCCTTACTCATGTCCTCATATGCCCAATATCCTACAATCAACATGTGACCATACCTTTATAGTATTTTGTAATGTTAAAGGACAATGTGTAAACTAACACATGCATGTCTAAACTGTGTGGTCAGCATATACCGCATTACACAGTCCAACTACTGGTGGTTTTACCAATACCTTTTCCCCCTAAAAAATGTCACCTTTGATTAAATTCAGGCAAATACATGCAAGGTTCAGCACAGGATACTCATACATATAAGAACTACAGCATTCCTGCACACATTCATCACATGAATGTGGGTGAGTTTATGAGCATCAAGGTAACATTCCAAACTGACTTGTAAGGGCAGACACTGGGGCATGTATAGGGCCACATGGTACTGCTTGAATTTCATTACATGGAGCATGTAATATGGTTCAACGTAATTCCCTGAGTCAATATTGGAGATGTGTCCATCAGGCCAGTATGAAAGGGAGGATAGCTGGGCACCCTCCATCTATGTTTCAATCCTCTTGCAAGATGCTTCAAACACCTCAGGGAGTAGCTAGGTTGACCATGTGTACCATTCCATGTGTACACAACATCACAGTAACGAATCTATGTTAGTAATTTCAGGTGTACATTTATATTTGGGCATACACTGCCGTTTCATATACCTACAATCTTTTGCATTGTCACATTTGGAGAAATAAATGTTTATAAAGAGTCTGTGGTAATGTACTTCTGTTTGAGTGCTAGTGGAAATGTGACTGCATCACATTCCACTGGAACTCTGGGGCAATGAGATTCTGTAGGTATGTGATGTTTTGAGGATGAACTGTGACCTGGTCTGAAGTGGATGGCTGGGATGACTTACCTGTAACATATGTACTGATAATCCCTCTTGTTTCTGCTTAGTCTCTGGATTCTCTGTGATGAAGGAATGTACGTTTCTACACCTGTGATGAGGATTGGATCAAAGAAGGAGGAGAGCAAGATGAAGTGAAAAAACAAAATCAAGAGGGAAGTCATCTCAACAGCTCAGGAACTGAGGATTTAAATGAAGAATTTCTTGTACATGCGATGAGTTGATGGCCTACAACGCAAGACTCTTGGGGTAAGGTTAGATAAAATTAACCCATGCACTTTTCTGCAGTTGCGATGGGTCGTGACATCTCTAAAAAAGAAAGGAAACAAATGTAGCGTGGGAAAGTCTTGCAGAGTGCCATACTAAGCGCAAGACAGTCTCACCCTTCTCCTTGTGTGAACAGTGAGTGGTGTTTGTGGTAACAGGCTCCTGTAAGAGGCATCCTTTGAGTACTGGTGTCTCACGAGTATCCTTAGAGCAGTGGTGGCTTGTGACACTTGTATGAGATTTCCCGCATGACACCTGCTCAACTTCTTTGGGAAAGCCATGCACACCAGTGTTGGAGCGGCCATCTTGGAAGATTGGTCAGGTCACCGTTGCAAACGCCCTAGTCACGACAGCAATAGGCAAGCCACCACTTAAACAGAGAGAAAGTGCCCTATCTCCTCATGAAAGTCACAGACCTCAGAGCAGCCATCTTTGAGAGCTGGTGTTGTTTCCATTGTTGCGCATTATTACAAGTGTTATTTACGGTGATAGGTACGGCATAGCCTACACTCCTTGCTGTATTCAATTTTAGAGTTCTTGTCATAGCAACAAGAACACCTTTTAGAAAGTTTGGGGTTTTAGGGCCAGATGTATCAAAGTTTTTTGCATTTGCAAACGGTTCCAACAGCAAAATGTGTCTGTTTGTGAATACAAAAATGCCTTTCACGGTGTATTAGAGGCATTCGCATTGCAAATATAAGGAATCGCTAAAATAGTGATTCCTTGCAACTGCAACATGAATTTGCGTGTTGCAATCCGGGTATCGCAAATAGCGACATGATTTAGCGAATCGCTATCTGCGTAATGCAAATTGCGACCTAGATTTGCGAATCGCAGATTGCGATCCACAAATTCATGTCGCTATTTGCGATGCGCAGATAGCGACACGCAAATTCCGTCTCGCAATGCTATGCATCAAAAATTCGCAAATAGATAATATTTGCAGAATGGATTTTTGCACGTGCAAATTACCATGAAGTGAAATCAGGTGGTAACCAGGTGCAACTTATATAAAGAGGCCCACAATGACTCAGCCTCTTTTCCACAATGGCTGCACTCTACGTGATGGCGAGGAGGATGAGGATCCTGGCAGCTTTGAGGAGTGGGAGGAGGAGACAGGAGCACATTTTTAGAGTGTGCAGAAGCCTTTTTGACCAGACAGAGGAGGAGATATATGAGAAGTACCGGTTAAGCTCAGCAATGATACTTGGCCTGATAGCTGCAATGCAATGTAGTTTAATATGAGAGACTAAGGGGCATATTTACAAGCCACATACACCGTCATTACAACAGTTGTGGTGAGGCACCGGTGACGCAGATTGTAGACCCATATTTTTTACGAGGCCATGCAAAGGCTACTTGCGTGCCTTTGGATGGCCTCTTAGATATGGAGTAAGGCAAGGCATTGGAAAATGGCTGCATTGCCTCAGTCTGTCTTAGGGAGTCATTCCAATGGCGTTATTTTGGGTTATCTAATGTAATCCCCATGGCTTTAGGCTCAGTCCCAGATTCCTAATAACGGGTAAATCTGGACATGCAGAAAAAATATGTGCCTGTCCAGGGCAGGCATGACAAGGAGAAATAACTTTGTTTCTCCTCCTTTGTGCCTCTTGCCATGTGTGATGCATTCTGCTGCACAGGGAAGAGGTAAATGCCTCCATTATTGTTATTGTTCAGGAATGTATGTTTTCCTGCACAAAAAAGATCCTGCATGCAATGCAGGCACCCTTGCAACATGTTGCATGTGTGCCTGCATTTACGCTAGGTAGCCATAGGGCATCAGCACTGGGAGAAGGAACAGGAATGCACCATTTTTTTAACATATATAGTATTTCTGGTACTTCCCTCTGGTGCACGGCAGCACAGCATGGTCACTTGTTGTGCCACACCAGTATTGTTGTCTGTATTCCCTTCTGGACATGGCTCTGCACATGGTCCTACATGCTCAACACCTCACTCTCCTCTTAGGTGAGGAATGGATCCTCTGACACCCACATTCCATTCCATTGCTTTGCAGTCCAGATTTACCTGCATGGCCCCACAAGAAACCCACTAGCCTCATGTTCAAGGGGAAGTGTATTATCCAAGTCAGGGTGGTCGGGCTTCCTGTGGTCTGCTATGTTGTGGTCTTCCTGTCCAGATCTTTTGCTTGGTATTGGGGGACTTGTAGTCCTGGACACTCATGTTATGCATTGCAAAAAAATTGCAAAGGCCCAACAATGAAGCTCCACTGGTGCAGTACATCACACATGGACTGAACACACACGACAGCTGTGGCCTGGGCTGTGCAACATGTGTGTGTTTTTCTTATGTTACATTTCTATGATGTGTGACTGGACATGCACCCATTTCCATCCATTTCACTTACACTCAGCGCAGTGAAGCACAGAAAGGTAGCATGCTGCGCTGCAGAACCTGGCATATTTCGTGCTACTGTCCTTTGTTGCCACTTACCCTGTTGTCTTATTGGTCCTCATAGGTTGCACTGTCATGTCCTTCCACTCCTGCCACCAATTCAGCTGGGATGACTGATGCCACCTGCTCCTCCAAGGACATCAGCTCTTCAGGACACCAGGTCCTCCTCATCCGGTGCACATGGCTGCCTTGAAGTTGCAGTCAATGAGATGCAAGCTAGGCGTTCCTGTGCAAAAAATTTCTCTATGGCCTTACCGCCATATTTATGCCCCTGTGCTAAAATCACGCACAGGGGAGGAGGGGTAAAATAATGGCATTTAACACCTGGGTCAGGGCAGGCATTAGGGGACCTGTGGACCTATTTTCATGGTGGAATACCAAGGAATAAGCCCACAGGAGCCCTCCCTAGGCCCCAGGGACACCCCCACCCACACCAGAAGGACAGAGGAGGATGGGCGACCCAATCCCAGGTAAGTATAGGTAAGTGCAGGTAAGTATTTTTTTTTTTAAGTGCCATTGGGGCCCCTGAAATTGGACCCTCTACATGGCACTGGGTGCAATGGCCATGCCCAGGGGACCCTAGTCCCCTGTGCTGGCCATTGGGGTGGTGGGTATGACTCCAGTCTTTTCTAAGACATGAGTCCTGGGATATGGATGGTTTTGCGTCAGAAAATGACTCCAAGCTGGTTAGAGTCATTTGTTTCACTCTAACCTGCCTAGCGTAATTTTTTGGTGCGAAATCCCCTTCTCCCATACTGCTACCCCACCCCACCCAGCTATAGTAATTTTTTTTAACACTAGCCTACCCCTTGCGCCGACTTGCACCATTACATAAATATGGCGCTGAAGAAAGGTGCAAGCTGGTGAAAAACCTTTTGATGCAAAACTGTGTTAGTGCAGTTTTGCACCAAAAAGTTTAAAAATGCCCATTAGTATTTTAAGACAACAAATAATTAAAACTATGCTACATATTTGTTTCTTCAAATTACAGGTACAGTCTATACGGGAAGGAAAAATGCTAAAAAGAAAATAGGAGAAAGACACAGGCACCGAATTACTCAAAGTTAAAAATACCACCTTGAACGTAAGTGCAGTAACAAAAGCACAACACTTACATGAAAGGAAAAATAAAGCTCTAACAGATTAAAAATATAAAATAAAACTAACAAATCCCAACTAAACTGAACATTTAAAAAAAAATCCACACAGCTCAAATTTTTTTTGTCTCGCAGCAGACTGCTAAAAGAGAAAACGGTGCTTAAAACAACACCAAATAGACCTGCAAAGCAGAAATCCGTAACTAAAATGAAGTAACATCAACAGGGTATATATATTAAGATTTTGTGCTCTGTTTGCATCACAAAATACTGCAAATTCACACAAAATCGTTTTTTCCAATTTAATATCTGTGCTGGAAATTCATTTTAAAGTAAAGCGAAGGAGCGCCTATTGTTGCTTTCCATTAGCAGAAGGGTGGCTTGCCATGGGTGTTGGATAGGTCCTATCAAGAATAAATGCCTTTATTTCTTCTTTCTCTTCTGACTTTGTATGTGTGCTGCACTGTAGAGCACACAAACACAGTAGGAAAAGTTCTAAAGTAACTGTAATTAAAGTATTTGCACTGGAAATGTACCTTCCAGTACAAAACCTATACTAAACCCACACAGACACCTTTGCACTATGGCGCTAGGGAGAGAGGAGGAGAGTGCCATATCTCTGTAGATATGGTACTGTCCTGCTCTCTTCATCATGCAAGGCTGTACTGCATTTTTGGCTGCTGCACTGCGTTGCATGAGGATTTGGTAAACATACCCCAACATCCAGATTGTAAGTTCGAATATGCACGTGCAGTATAAACCTGTTAACCTTAATTTAACATCATGTATTTTTTATATAAAATTAAAATATCTTTTCAATACTCTAAAACCTATAGATAAAATGTAAGTAACAGAAAACTACATCAATTCCCAAAAGGAAAATTATAATTTAAATATCAAGGACATCGTCATAGTAAGGTGAACACATTAGAAATGTACCAATTACTATTCAAATGTTTACTATGGCAGGGCTATCATTAAAATGAAGTAGTTGAAAGTGTTACAGAACATAATCATCTTACTAATATTACTGAAATAGAAGTCAGAAATATTTTACAGAGACCCTGAAGAGGCCAATACGAATTCACAAGAGTCAGCAGGAATAATATTTAAACAAATTATACCAAACATTTCTGAACAAGAAACAGGCCAACACCACGCCATACACGCCCTAAAATGATTTCTTCCCAGAGCAACCAGAACAATCAAAGAAACTCCAGTAGGACCTAAAAATATGCAGAGTTAGCCATGCAACAACACTTATTAATCACACATAAAAGTCACCTTTTTACTATATGACAATAACAATGAATGCTACAAATAACACCTTTCTAACCTTAACTCAACATAACACATGGAAGATGGATGGCATTTTTATGTCACAATATCCACCATTCAATCACATATACACAACACATGGTCAGTATCAGAATGCAAACACCACATTAGTGTATTCACTTCTACATAGCAAGCAAATTGCACCTTACAAAGAAATGCTAACAAATATAAAACAACAAGCTAATAACTATAACCCACAAGACATCATAATAGATTTTGAACAGGAAATGATTTAGACTATACTCAAATTCTAACTACACAATGCAGCTCAGAAACACTAGTATCACTTTAGCCAGAATGTATGGAGGTACTTCTCAATATCCACCCTGAGCGTGTAATGTGCAAATAACCTGAAATTTGAATATAAAATCAAAAAGCTTATAGCTTTAGCATGCATCACTGTAACAGAGGCCACTAAACATTATGACATGCTACTTAAAGCTCTCTATTACTAACAACATGAAACCAAACTAGCTCTTTTCAGGGATTATTTTGAGGATATGTGGCCACAGATGCCAACCTAAATATCATATTTCATGGTTGGACCGCCATACCACCAATGCGGAGGACGGGAGGATGTCGCCAAGCCGGCAGCCTCCGGACAGCTTCATTACGATCTTCACCTGGGGCCGGCTGTGCAATCAATGCGGCGACAATGGCTTCAGCTCTAATGGAGAGCTGAGGCCAATTTCAGCTGCACTGACCGCTCCACCAGCATAGTCGATATGTGCACTGTTGCAATGGCAGACAGTGCGCATACCAACTGTGCTGGCATTGGGCCAGTGACTGCCCACGACATGGGCAATATTGGTGCAGGGGCCCCCCTTTGGCCTCTTCTATGCCTTTCTGCCAACTTTTTCATGGCGGTGTCATCGCTGTGAAAAGGTTGGTGGAAAGACAGGTTATAATATGGATGGCGGTGTCACTGCCAGTACTGCCTCCATCTTCTGCCGATGTCACAACTGCCACCGCTGCAGTGGGTCAGGAATTGGCAGTGGAGGCGGTCCTGTGGCGATCAATCCATCGCACTACCATAGTCAGCACGTCGGTCTTTGTTCCACAGTACTTGGAATCAGGCCCTATGTTGCAAGGAGCAAAGTCAAATAATGCAGTGGAATGGTGACACAACTCCTGCTAAGCAACACTTAGAAAGAAGATACCCTACACTCTACCAATTCTTATAACCACTTAGAAAAAGAGCAAAGCTACCATAAGCTTAGAATGAAGCAATCCCTATCCCAACTCAAACCAAACATCTCCAAACCTACTAAACAAATACATAAACACCTAGTATTCAAAGTAAGACTCTTTGTTATCAACTCAACCCTGCCATATTTAGGCTCAATAGCAAGAACCCTAATGTAACACAACATGTTACATAATGCCATTTACTCCATGAAACACAAACCCTCATACTTTATGAATGTTTATTTGCAAATATTATTATAGCACATTTAATAATAGCAATCTGAATAATAAAAAATCAAAACAAAACAATTCAGATTGATAATTGAAATTTACTGTAAAAAATGTTTAAAGATACACAAATATACAACACAATCAACATTACTTTAACTAAAGAGGCACTTTTTCTACCTCTAATGAAAAAATATACTAACACCATAAAAAATTAGGTATACAAACAATAAATCATTGAGCAAAACAGCCAAAAAATAACAGTTCATATGCATACCACAAATAAATAGAATAACACTTATGATTTCATGGCTGAAGCCCTAGCAGGTGAAAGAACGATTCAAAAAGTACAGACTGAAAAAATATCTATAAAAAAGACCTACAAAATTCAGGCATAAACCATAGAAAAAACAGAACATCCAATACCAGTCCATCAATCCACATTTAGCACCCGAAACATGGAAAAGTACTCCAGGAATCTGAAAATCAACAAAAGCTAAAAATGTATTTTGGTTAAAACATAACCTTGTATTTCCCTTTGAAAAGAATAAAATGCATCAAGCTTAAAAATAGTATCCAACATCCCAAAAATAAAAATATGTAAAGGAAAAACCATTATACACTCACCCAAAAAAGACATACAGGCCAAGTAAAAAAAAAATCACTTTAAAAAGGCATAGAAATCAATTGTTAATGCATAGAAAATGTAATCAGACATTACATTTCACGATGAGGCCTACTGCAATACTATGTAGTACCTTACACATAGGTGTTAGACTTTTCATCCTTGGCGTGGTCTCCCTTAACTTTTTGTCTCTGTTTCCCAGATTGTTGATGTGTGCTGGACACTGATTTTGCTGTTTTTGTTACTCTGGGCACTTTACCACTGCTAACCAGTGCTAAAGTGCAAGTGCTCTTTTACAATATGTGTATGTAATTGTTTTCTCCATCATTGGAATATTTGATTTACTAGTAAGCCACTAGTACAGTGCACTAGAGGTGCCCAAGGCCTGTAAATCAAATGCTTCTAGTGGACCTGCAACACTGGTTGTGCGACCCACATAAGTAGCTCTGTAATCATGTCTCAGACCTGCCATTTTTAACTGTAAATTTGACTTCACAAGTGTACCCACTTGCCAGGCTTAAACCTTCCCTTTTCTTACATGTAAGGCACCCCTAAGGTAGGCCTTAGGTAGCCCCAAGGGCAGGGTGCAGTATATGGTTAAGGTAGGACATGTAGTAATGCGTTTTATATGTCCCAACAGTGAAATATTGCTAAATTCGTTTTTCACTGTTGCAAGGCCTGTCCCTCTCATGGGTTAACATGGGGGCTACCTTTAAATATGATTAAAGTGTGGATTCCCTTTGGGAGCTGGTAGACATGTGGAGTTTGTGGTCTCTGAGCTCACAATTTAAAAATACATCTTTTAGTGAAGTTGATTTTAAGATTGTGTGTTTGAAAATGCCACTTTTAGAAAGTGAGCATTTTCTTTCTTATACCATTTCTGTGACTCTGCCTGTTTGTGGATTCCCTGTCTGGGTCAGTTTGACAGTTGGGCTGGTTGCACCTCCCACTAGACAGTGAAACAAAGGGAGCTGGGAGTAGTTTGCATTTCCTGATAAGACATCAGTGGTCACTCACACCTGAAAGGGCTGTGTCTGCCCTCACACAATGCAGTCTCCAACCCCCTGGTGAGTGTCTGGGGTCTGGCCTGGGCAAGGCAGGATTTCACATTCAGCAGAGACTTTGCTTTGAAGTAGGCCTACTTCAAAGGAGAAATTGGGTATAAGAAGGGCACCCAAAACCACAGACTTTAGAACCCTTCTGGAAATCAAGAGGAACCTCTGCCTGGAGAAGAGCTGAAGAGCTGAGGAAGAAGAGCTGCCCTGCCTGTGACTGTGCTTTGTGGAGCTATCCTGTAGTTGCTGCTTCTGCCAGAGTAAGAGGGCAAAGACTGGACTTTGTATGCCTTCTATCTTGTGAAGATCTCCAAAGGCTTGATTTAGAGCTTGCCTCCTGTTGTTTGAAGTCTCAGGGACAGCAAAGACTTCTCTCTGCCAGCATCTGGGGTCTCTGGAGAGACTCCTACGCTGCCAAGTGGTGCCCATCCAGTTCCTGGGACCCTGAAAGGAGACGCTGGCAGCCTATGAGGAAGAAATCCACGCACAGAAACTGTGCTGGGAAAAGATCGACGGTACTCCGATCCGTGACTGGAAAATCGACGCGGCGCCGGCTTCACTGCTTAAAATTGACGCTTACCTACAATGCGACCAAAGAATCGACGCACGGAGCTGGAGAAACAACATGTAGCACCGCTGACAGAGGCTGGTGAGATCACAACCCGCGTTGCGTGGTTTTCAAATCATCGTGTCGCTAGATTTCCGATGCAAACACCGCTGGGCATGTAAAAACAACACAAAGCCTGCCCGGACCCGAGGGTGCTGACCGGATCGATGCATCGCTCTCCTGCGGAGAGAAGAAACTACGTGCCCCGACCCGACAAAAGAAGAAATGATGCAAGGTCTCGCTAGTGAGTGAAATCGACACATCGCAAGCCCTTTTTGACGCACACTCACCCGTGTGGGGTATTTTTGATGCACCCAAGGTACATTTTCACGCTAACAGTGTTAGTGTCTGTTTAAAACTACATGAAGACTCTTTTTGCTTTTTAATTGATAACTTGACTTGTGTATTGTGGATTTTTGTCATTTTGGTCTAGTTTTGTTAAGATAAATATTCTCTATTTGTTCAAACATGTGCTGTGTCATTTTGTAGTGTTTTTATTGAGTTACTGTGTTTGTTGGTACAAATACTTTACACATAGCACTCTGAAGTTAAGCCTACTGCTTGTGCCAAGCTACCAAGGGGGTAAGCAGGGGTTAGCTGAGCGTGATTCTATTTTACCCTGACTAGAATGAGGGTTCTTGCTTGGACAGGAGATAGCCTGACTTCCAACCAAAGACTCCATTTCTAACAATAGGTCACAAAATACAAATTCAATGAAACAATATCCAATTACAAACACTTGCCTGAACAATATCTAAACACCACCTCACTGCCACTAAACCCTGATAAAATTGGAGTAACACAGTCTTACTAAACAGATGAGAAAAAATGAGAAACCACAAAGGTAAGCTCCAGGGGCTTATCAAAAGGGGGAGGAAAGACCACAAGAATCGAAGAAAATAGGCAACAAATGTCAGAAGCATAAAATTAAAAAAGACTTCCATTTCATAGATATTAATGCTAAAAAATGTTTTATTTACTAATGTAAATAAAATACAAAAAATAATGTAAAAACTGTTAAACATGTTCATGTGTATGATAGTAATCACACATAACTATTTTGTCAGTGTTTTTTAATGTAACAATATTTAAAAAATAAAAAAAATGTAGTGACATGTTTCTTAAACATTACCCTGCAACATGTTTAAAAGATTGTATAATTACCAATAAAAATATAAGTGCACTACAATTATATGATATATGTAATTACAATCATCGTGAATTAAACATTTTTATTGTAAATAGAAAGCATTCCGTAAACATGTTGATATTATTGAAAAATGTACAGTAAAAAATTGTATAAATTAAAAGAGATATTGTGTGGAGTCCAAGCATACTACTGCCACTCCAAACCTAACCACTTTTGGGAATGTTTTGGTCTTTTGGGAAGGTGGGAGTTTGATCAGGAGATCAGGGAGGATTTGCAGGCCCTCAACACCACCATAGTATCCATAGCAGGGGTGCTGGCAGATATGGCCAACATCATGAGGGAATTAAAAGCACATCAGTGGACCCCTACCACTAGTCAATCTACTGACCAGCCCACCACTTCTGCTGCAGCTAGTAGGCAGGAGGTTCTGCCACAGGACCCACAGGCCTCCAGCACCTGTCCCCCTGCAGAAGGTGAACCACTCAGCAGATGTTCCCTGCCACCCAGACAGAAGCCAGAGACACTTGCCAAGACCAAGACCACTGCTAGGAAATGAGACCCTCCTGAATGTCCCCCTTGTGTCCCACTGTGTTACCTTGTCCACTTTGAACTGTCTTTGCTCCCCTTCCAGTGGCCCCATGGACACTGGACCTGTGCTACAAACAGACAGGAAAAATACCCTGGACTCTCCTCAACTATCACCTATTCCATTGCACTTTTCTGTTATTTATTTGCACTACAATAAACACCATTGAACACAACTTGAGTGAAAGTGTTTTATGTGATGAAAATGAATGTGCATATATGGAAACAGTCACATCATGTGCAAATGATCTGAACACTGTGATAGCATACATTTAATGTATCTGGCTGAAGTCATCACATCAGTACACAGTTGTAACATCACCAACATCTGCAATATGAGAAGCCATATGTGACAGTAAGGAGAGATGCAAAGGAAGTGAATGCCATCCTGCAGCCACACAGAAAACATCAACGATCAGAGGAATGGTCAGTTCCACTTTCTCACCTGTGTGTCATTGAAAGTATTGAGGTGTTCTCCATATCCTCTTCCTCTGCTTCCTTCTTCTCACTGTCCTCAGGGTTTATTGCTACCACAGGTGCATTTCCAGTCTCCTCCTCCTGCAGATAAGGCACTTGTCATCTGAGGGCTAGGTTGTGCAACATGCAGCATTCTACTACTATCTGGCAGACCTTCTCGGGTGAGTAGCACAGGGATCCACCTGTTAGATGGAGGCATCTGAACCTCGCCTTCAGGAGGCCGAAGGTCCTTTGAATAATTCTCCTGGATCCCCATGTGCATCATTGTAATGATTCTCAGCCCCTGTCCTGGCATTCCTTACAGGGGTCAGGAGCCACAATAGGTTTGGGTAGCCAGAGTCACCTGCAAGTATTGAGGGACAAACATTAGCATCACACAATGGTATGGGGTTACCACCAGAAGGCATACACTGACATACATTGGTTGGGGAGTAAAGCTCATCAATTAGCCACACCCTGTGCCTCTGTAGTTGTCCCATCTCATTTGGGATGCTGCTATTCCTCAGGACGAAGGCGTCATGCACCGACCCAGGATACTTGGCAGTGACGTGGGAGATGTACTGGTCAGCCAGGCACACCATTTACACATTGAGTGAGTGGAAACTCTTCAGATTCCTGAACACCTGTTCATTCGGGCTGGGGGAACAACCGCTAAATGTGTACTGTCAATCGCCACAATAATATTGCATATATGTCCCATTGCATAGAGTCCTGCCTTCACAGTGGCCAAATCTTCCACCTGGGAGAAAGCCATGTAGCTGCACATGTGTTTCACCAGGACAGATAAAACCCTTGCCAGCACGATTGAGAATATTGGCTGTGACATTCCTGCTGCCAAGCCCACTGTCACTTGGAAAGAACCAGTTGCCAGAAAATGGAGCGCTGATAGAACATGCACAAGAGTGGTGGGGGGATCCCAGTGGGATGAAAGATAGCTGATATCAGATCAGGCTCCAATTGAGCACACAGCTCTGTGATAGTAGCCCTGTCCAGTCTATAAGTGAGGATTATGTGCCTGTCCTCCAGTGTAGCTAAGTCCACAAGGGGTCTGTACATGGAGTCTAGTCTCCTCCTCCGATTCCTCTGCAGTGGTAGGTATCTAAGGTACACAGGAGTGAGTAGGGTATCACAATTTGAACAATGGAACCACCACCTCAGTGTATATAGAGCAGTAATGTGATTGGACAATGGTAATGGTAATGTATGCGCAATTCATAGCAATAACTCAGTTCTTAACTTTCTAACTGTTGTCCACCACCATAAAATGGTGCTTGCTTGTCCTGTATGTTGCGACAGGTGGAAGTGAGGTAACTCCACCGGCGTTAGGCGTCATGGCGGAAGGAGGTCTTGCACTGCTGTGCTATTCCTCATTGGCTAATATGGGGCTCTATGGAGTACAGTGACCAATGGGGATCACTGGCAGTGGTGACGGTGTACACCGCCGCAGACGTGCCCACCATTTCCTGTCTATAACTTCACTTGATTCCTGACTTTCCACAGGACAACACCTACACTGTGTGTGCTACTGTGACCTGTGTCTGGATCCTGCCATGGCCCGTGTGACCGGGGAAAGGGCCCCTGCCTTCACTTTGGAGGAGTAGGAGCGCTTGGTGGGTGGGGTGCTACCCCAGTATGGACTGCTGTATGGGCCTCCACACCAACAGGTGAGTACACCTTGGGCACGATGCAAGTGAAAAGGTTGCATGGTGATGTGTGTGTAAGCATCGTGTCATTTGGGGGGTGGTTATGGCTGGTGGTAGAGTACATTGTGGGCGTTGGATGATGTGTGTGCCAATGGAGATGGAAATGGGTTTGTGGGCCATGTGTGTGACAGGCTGGATTGTGTGTGTAGTGGTGTCCTCCTGTCCGTGTTTCCTCTGCAGGTCAGCGCCCATCAGAAGGGATTGTGGCATGTCATTGTCCAAAGACGTGCGGCCCCTAGGAGTCTGCAGCAGCAGGTGCACCCACTGTAGGAAAAGGTGGGAGGACCTGAGACGCTGGGACCGGAAGACTGCGGAGGCCCAGCTGGGGTTGGCCTCCCAACGTGGGCGGTATGCCAGTCAGACCTTGGTACCCTGATGGCCTGCATACTGGCATTGGCCTACCCAGAGATGGAGGGGCGCTTGACGGCATCACAGCAGCCACAAGGGGGTGAGTACAGTGGGCATAACAACTATAATTGGTAGGTGGCATGGGATCCTGGTGGTGGGTGTCAGTTAGTGGGTGCCCCTTAATGCCAGGTCAGAGATCACAGCGTGATCCAACTCAATGGTAATGGTTGTATTGCTAAATCTGGTAACCTAGCTAGGTTGCATTCCATGTCAGACAGGGCTTAGTGACTCCCAGAAGGGGTGCAGTTGGCCGGGGTTGGGTCACATCTTGCTGTGGTACCTAGCCAATGGAATGCCAGTGCGATGCATGGTACTCAATTGTGATCCCTGTGTGTGACAGTAATGTGTTTGCCATCTGTGGGGTTGGTGCTGCAATAGACCCAGTGCTCCCTTTCTCTCTCTCCCCTTTTTTCTTCTGTCATCCTGTCCATGTGTGCATTAGCATCATCTGACAGAAGAGCAGGGGCACCTGCGACAGAGGGAGCTACATACCACAGGACCCAGGAGGCAGAGTCCACCGATGCCGAGGGGACCAGTGGGATGTAGGGCGAGGGAAGCACCACAGCAAAGACAGGAGGTGACAACACAGACTCAGATTTCTCCTCCGAAGGAAGCTCCCTGGTGGTGGTGGACACCTCTGGGACCACCCCAGCAACAGGTACAGATGCCACCCCCCCATAGCAGCCCACCCTCCCAGTAGCCCCTCAACAAGTTGCCCGTGCCCACTCACCCAGGAGAGTGGCCATCTCCCAAGCCCCAGGCACCTCAGTCCCTGCCCCAGTGAGCCCTGCTGCCCTCAGTGAGGGGCTATTGACCTCCTGAGATCCATCTCTGTAGTGCAGTCAACCATTGTGAATGCCATCCAGGGCCTGGCATCACAGATGCAGCAATGCAGTGCATTCCTGGAGGGCATTCACAGTGAATTGGCAACCCAACAGAGATCGTTCCAGGCTCCGGCTTCCTCTCTAATGGCAGCCATTGTCCCTGTACATTACAATATGAGATGTAAAGGACTGGCCGGGATGATGGCCAAGCAAAGTCCTGACACTATAACAGCATGGGTTTCAAAAGGTTTGGATAGGAGTATGTTACCCTTCAGTGAAAAGAAGATGTTGTTTGGGCTGTTGAATGTTTAGTTGTTGGGGAGGGTACACACTGAGGGATAACAACAAGGTGAAGGTTGATAGAAAAGAGCAGGGTAAAATAATAGCAGAATATTGTAGGGAGCGTGTCGGAAGTGCTGGTAGGGTGAACAAATCAGTGCTTAATTTGAACTAAGAAGCCTTTGGCCAGTGCTTCTGAATGTCAATGTGCTCAATATAAAGGCTACTCAATTTTGATTGTACTTCATGCCACTTTCATGCACTAGCACAAACCCTGCCCTTTTACCTCATTTTTCAGGATCTTTTTCACTGCTGCTTTCTTTCTTTCTTTGTCACTCTTTCTGCTTTTTTTCTTCTTTTCTTGTTTGGTGTTTTTTTCTCTTTTTCTCTGGTTCAGAGTTGAATGAGGAAAAATAAGTGCTGGTCACCAAAAATAAGTGCCGGTGTGCCCCACTTGCAACCACCAGCCCAAATTAAGCGCTGAAATCTGGGCAAGTTACCACCATCAACAACATGTGAAGAGAGCAGTTGAAAATTAAGGTTTTCACCTGGTATGTCAGTTGAACAATGTTTCCAAAAGATTCAATATCAAGGCATGTATCAAGAGGTGGTGTCTAAATTGCTCTCTTGCAAGAACACCACATGGCCCATCCAGTGTATGTGCTACAGAGGAGATGGGGGCACCGGATTTACTTCACACTTTACTCTGCTTTTAGGTGGGGCCATTCAAAACTATTTTCAGAAAGCAGATATATGAGTTTGTATCAACAATTAGAATGAGAAGCCACCAAGGCCATGATATACAATCACTGCATTAGATCAATGGCAGGGATAATACCAACATTTATATGATACATCCCTAAGCAAAGACAAATATTGAGAATATTGAGAAAAGAAGGCCCAGTCACCTGGAGATGCTGGAAACTCTCAGAGGAGTGGGAGAGACTACCACACTACAAAGAGAAGCTGAAAAGCTTTGACAGGACATACATATCTAAAGCCCATGACAAGGACTACTAAACTGCAAGGACTACTAAACTGCATGACTACTAGCATCGCTAGCAAATGCTAATAAAAGAGGTGCTCTAATATGGTACATTCACAAAGTGAAATGAACAAGATCTTTGCTGATTAATATGAAAACATATGGGGTGAGAGAGAGATTACAGAAGACCTAGGGCCTCACTATGAGTGTAGCCAACCGAAGACAGCAAACACCTGTGGTGACGGTCGAACCGCCACACTCCAGGAAGTCCGACCACCACATTATGACCCTGGCAGGTGGACTCACCTCAAGACCGACGTGCCTGCCATGAACATCGTTCCCGACGTGGTGACAATGGTCGGGGCACTGAACTCAGAGCTGCCTGGCAAATTACAACCCCACTTACCACCATTCCTTCCATGGCATTTGCACCACCATGGAAAGGATGACAGTAAATGTGTGCAGGGGGCCACAGGCATGGGCAGTGCAGTGGCTCCTCTGCCCAGCACCCTCTGCAGACAGTGTGCATTCCGAGGGTGTTGGGGTGCTGTGGTCTTGGCCTCGGCTCCCTTAGGGGAGCCAAGCCCAATATCATAGCTCTTCCCGAAGGGCAGCCCGAGCAGGAAATTGTATTACAATGGGATTTGGCACTATAAAGTGCACTGACTTCTCCAGTGGCGCGGGCTGTGCCCAGGCAAAACCCAGGCCAAGGGTGAACCCATCCTGCTCCCGTCCTTCACCAGGAAGAGGCAGGGCAGGGCAACTCCCCCGGCTCTGATTTTTTGCCCCGACTTGTATGTATTAGCATGGTAGGACTGTTGTGGCTTTCATAAATTGTATAATTGTCTCAGTTCTCTAAAGAAAATAAGGTACGGTAAGCACCTTGTTTAATCTTTTGCTGATTGTACTCCCTTTTTAAGTGGGGGCCTGTCTCTGATGCTGCAAGGAATGGGGAAACATAAAAATCAAGTGCCTGCTTCTGGGAATACAGGATCTACGCTTGAGGGGTTCCTCCAATGGGAGGTTGGAGTGATTTTTAAAGAGATCGAGCTAGCAGAACATCGCCTGTCTTTTTCTTCCACTCCAAATTGTATTCTCAATCCAACTACACATAGAAGGCATATTATCAACTCTGATGATGCCAATGATCTTGTTAACATCTGTTGGACTTGGCCCGTTTTGCAGGGTCATCCCCATTCTTTTTGTCTCCTTCCTCCTATATTTTCTGACCTGTTTTAATAGGCTTTAGGACTCTAAACACGTTACCACTGCTAAACAATGCTAAAGTGCATATGCTCTCTATGTATATTGTATTGTTGATTGGGTTAACCATGATTGGCCTATTTGATTTACTAGTAAGCCCTAGTAAAGTGCACTGGAAGTGCCCAGGGCCTGTAAATATTGTGTCACCCACATTAGTAGCCCTGTAAATATGTCTCAGACCTGTCACTGCAGTGTCTGTGTGTGCAGTTTAAACTGCCAATTCGACTTGGCAAGTGTATCCACCTGCCAGGCCTAAACCTTCCCTTTTTATACATGTAAGGCAACCCTAAAGTAGGCCCTAGGTAGCCCCAGGGGCAGGATGCAGTGTATGTTAAAAGTGGGACATGTACTTATGTGTTTTACATGTCCTGACAGTGAAATCCTGCCAAACTGATGCAAGGCCTATGTCTCTCTTAGGTTAACATGGGGGCTGCCTTTAAATGTGATTAAACTACAGATTCCCTATTGGGAGCAGATAGAAATATGGAGCTGAGGGTTTCTGAACTCACTATTAAAAAATATATCTTTTAGTGAAGTTAGGTTTTAGATTGTGTGTTTGAAAATAGCACTTTTAGAAAGTAGGTATTTTCATGCTTAAACCATTCTGTGACTCTGCCTGTTTGTGGATTCCTTGTCTGGGTCAGTTTGACAGTTGGGCTGTTTGCACCTCTCCTCTAGACAGTGGCACAAATGGAGCTGGGTTGTAGCCTTCATATCCTTATGGGTCATCCGGGCTGAGGGGAGGAGTGGTCACTTACACCTGAAAGGGCTGTGCCTGCCCTCACACAATGTAGTCTCCAACCCCCTGGTGTGTGCTTGGGGCCTGGCCTGGGCAAGGCAGGATCTTGAAAACAACAGAGACTTCTCTTTGAATTAGGCCTACTTCAAAGGCAGAAGAGACTATAAGAAGAGGACCCAGAGCCACTGAAAATCAAATTACTTCTGGAACAAAGAGGAACCTCTGCCAAGGAGAAGAGCTGGAAGCTGGAGGGGAACTGCCCCTTTGCCTGTGACTGTGCTTTGCTGGGTTGGCCTGCAGTAGGTGATTCTACCTGAGAGAGGACAAAGACTGACTTTTGTCTGACTTCCCACTGGTGAAGAATCTCCAAGAGCTTGAACGGAACTTGCCTTCTGTTGTTGAAGTCTCAGGGACAACAAAGACTTCTTTCTGCCACCACTTGGGCTTTCTGCTGAGAGTCCTGCCTGCCAAGTGGTCCCCTAACCTGTCTCTGGGCAGTTGGAAGGTGCAGCTGGTAGAAAAGGAAAAGAAATAGACACAAAGACCGCCATGCAGAGAAACTTTCGATGCACTACCTGCCTCATGGCTGATAAATGACGCGCCGCTGGCCTTGTGGCTAAAGCCGACGCTCCACCTGCATGGCAGCTGGGAGATCGACACAGCGCAGCTGGAGAAATGATGTGCAACACCCATAGTGGCTGCTGTTAACGACGTAAGCCCCTACGCAGCGTGGTTTCTTGACACCGTGCGACCAGATTTCAATGAAACATCACTGGGTGCGTAAAATCAACGCAAAGCCTGCCCGGACCTGAGATGCCATCTGAATCAACGCATCACTCTCTTGCGGGAGAGAAGAAATGACTGGGGGAGGAACCACGCACATTCTCCTTCGCGTGTGAGAAATCAACACATTGCTGGCCTTTTTTCGACACACACTCACCTGTGCAGTTTATTTTGATGCTACTCAGATACTATTGTGAAATAACAGCGTTCTCACTGTTTTCTAAGGATTAAGACACTTAGGCCCTCATTTCAACCTCGCCGGTCTTCTCCAGAGACCGCCGAGGTAACGCCAAGCCGAAGACCGCCAGTCTTGGCGGTCGTCCGGCAACCATATTATGACTGCAGGCAGCCCTCTGCCCTTTTTTAGATGGAGAGCCACCAGCAGCCATACTGGCGGTCGGCGGTGAAGTGGTGGCTGCTCCACCGTCACTGCTACATCATCAGAACACCGCCCACCGTAATACTACTTAGTATTCGGCGTGGCGGTGTACTAGTGACGGGGTGCTGGCAGCGGAGCAGCCCCCATGGATCACGTTCCCTCCCGGAGGATCACCAGAACAGGTGAGGTGATCGTCCGTTAGGGGAGGTGGGTTGGGGGGTGTTGTGTGCGTGCATGGGGTTGTGCGTGTGAGTGTGTAGAGGGGTTGTGTGAGTGCGTGTATGCATGCGGGGAGTAATGTGTGTGGTGGAAATGTAACTCGTATGTATGTGTGCATGTGTGCATGTATGTGCACGTGTATGTGTGTGAGTGGTGTGAGCATGCATGTAGGGGCGTGTGGGGGTACGTGTGGGGGTTTCAATGGGGGTGGGGAGGGGGTCCTACTACCTTTGGGGGTCGGTAGGGGGGTCATGGGTGTTGGGGGAGGACTCAGGGGAGGGAGAGGGTAAAGGGGGAGACCCCAATCAGTGCCAGGGAACAAATTCCCTGGCCCTGATGGTGCATACTGCCATGGATTTCGTGGCGGTTGAAAACCCCACAAAATCCATGGGGGTATGCGGGGTCCTGATAGGGCTGGCAGACTAGTGACGGCCGCTGGGCTGGAGGCTGTTGTCTCCAGCCTGGCGGTCATTACCACCGTGGGGGACGGTGCGGGACATTGGCGGTTTGGCATATGCTAGTAATGAGGGCCTTAATCTTTTTAAAATTCATAACTTACTTGTGCATGTCAGATTTTTATCGTTTTGGTCTTCTTTTGTTTAGATAAATATCTATTTTTCTAAACCTGAGTTGTGTCATTTTGTAATGTTTTCACTGAGTTACTGTGTGTGTTGGTACAAATACGTTACACATTGCTTCTCAAGTAAAGCATGCCTGAACGCGGCAAGCTAGCAAGGGGGTGAGCAGGGTTTAACTGAGGGTGAGTCTCCTTTACCCTGACCAGAGTGAGGGTCCTTGCTTGGACAGGGGTAACCTGACTGCTGACCAAAGACCCCATTTCTAACAACATTCATGGGAATTCACCCCTTGTAGCTGTCTCTTCTTCTGCTTCTTGTATTTCTGAAGCACTTCAGGGGGAGGCAGTTAGCTCCTGCATCAACAAATAAGGGTTTGGAGGGTCAGGCAGTCAAAAGAAGGAGACCTTTAGTTGGCTCCAAATCAAAGAGGCAGCGTAAGGTTAATATGTTTAAAGGTTAATATGTTTACATTGCCCCTGAAGGAACAGGCTGCTATCAAAACTCTGGCTTGCAGCTTTGAGAAGCTTCTGGGAGATCTTAAAAACACTATGATAAATTTTATTTCCAGTAAGATTGACTTAATGTCCACCCATTTAGGGGTGATAGAGGCTTCTCTTAACAATTGTGTTTCTCCCTATCTTGTGACTGCACTTACATTGGCATTGCGAGATCATGTTTATCCTGGGGCAAGGTGGGTGCGTTCCCCCTTTGTTGGAGAGGATTGTAATCATGTGCCAATGGTTGAGCCTACTTCTTCCTTTTTTAAACACGTTCCATAAGCATCCTGCTAAAAATAACCCCTTGTCCATCCAGGCCAAAAGGCATGATAATAATGAATGTGTTGTGGGGTCAGGCCATCACCAACAGCCGGTGGGGGTTGTGGGTTTGTTGGAAATCAAAATGGTGCAAATCCCCCGGACTTGATAAGAAAGGTTTCAAATTTTCCCAATTTTTCTCCCAATTGCACACCATATACCTTGATAAAAAAGAATGTTCCAGCTATTGTTCCCCGACTCTGGAAGATTTTGCAAGACTGAAAAATAAGATTATCTTTTGGCTCAAGAATAAGACAGCATGGGCAAGGGATTTTACGTCTTATATTATGATGGTCAGGGGAACCCCCAGGATAGGCCCTGGCCATTAAAAATTAAAAGGAGACTGTGTCACAGTGAACTTCAGGTCCCCCAGATTGGTGATATTGTTTCTGGATTTCTTTGAGAACCAGCTACATTCTTTTGACTCCATTCAGGATTCACGTTGGGGTATTTTAACAGCCCATCAATTTTACCCAGAGCACAGCATGATGAACCCAGGCGTTTGATCGCTTTATCTAGATATCATTACAATTTCTTACTCGTAACTTCTTTGAACCATTGGCCTCCCTACAGGACATTGACTGATGCACTGCATCAAGGTCTCCTACTACTGAACACTCAGAGCCCTTAGGTGGAATGTTTGATCCCTCACAGCCTATAGGTATTGAAGCCTTGGATTCTATTGCATCACACAATACCATTTTCGATCCTACTTCAAATGAGTCTGCAGCTTTGGGTGGAGGCATGTTAGATGGGGCTATATTATGGCCTTCCACAAGCGCTGTGAGCATTGGCTCCTGGAATATTGCGGGAGGCCAGGCAAAAGTGGTAAACCCAGACAGTATTGACTTTGTTTAAGAAAATAACATTATATGCTGCCAAGAGACATGGATGATAGAGGACTTTATTATTGATGCGTTCTATGCTTTCTATCAACCTGCCTTCCGCTTGAGAGTGGGCAGAGCGAGTGGAGGCTTGGCTACCTGATTTCCAGTCAATGTGTCAACTTTTAAAACAGCAAAACTGGGATCCTCCCCTTATTTTCTGGTCATATTTGTTTCACTTCCAGAGGATTTTTACTGTATTTTAATCAATTTTTTATTGTATTGTTTTCAGTTAATCAAGCTAGCATATTATTGACAAACTGGATGATCATTTGGTGTTTTTTTTCCAACATATCGCTCTGCATATATTATTTGGTTAGGAGATTATAATATTGTTACATGCCCTTGTGGTTGATACTGGAGTTTGCAGTTTTAATAGTGACCATTTTGGAAATGATACCCATTTTGTTCATAGAGTCTATGTTAAGGCTTTGAATGAGGTATTACTAAAATATAACCTGATATTTTCAGGTGACGTTTGTGGGCCGCATCAGCCAGGGTCCCAACTTTTACAGGAGGTTGTGCAGGGAGCACTATAAATCATATACTCCTATCCCTAGAATTATACTACTACTTAAAAGACTTTGAAGTTCTTAGTACTTGTCTTAGCGACCACAACCCATTTGTGATGACTCTGGACTCCTGTATTAGTCTCCCCCAAGGAGGAAAATTTGACAATCTGACCTTTTCTGAAAATAAGGGAGTGCAACTTAAGTGGATTAAAGTTGATCTAGTGGTCTTTGAACAAGTTGTAGTGGAGAACTCCAGAGCCTCAGTTATAGGCCCTCATTCTGACCTTGGCGGGCGGCGGAGGCCGCCCGCCAAAGTCCCGCCGTCAGATTACCGTTCCGCGGTCGAAAGACCGCGGCGGTAATTCTGACTTTCCCGCTGGGCTGGCGGGCGGTCGCCTTCAGACCGCCCGCCAGCCCAGCGGGAAAGAGGCTTCCACTATGAAGCCGGCTCGGAATCGAGCCGGCGGAGTGGAAGCTGTGCGACGGGTGCAGTTGCACCCGTCGTGTATTTCACTGTCTGCGCGGCAGACAGTGAAATACATGTAGGGGCCCTCTTACGGGGGCCCCTGCAATGCCCATGCCAGTGGCATGGGCACTGCAGGGGCCCCCAGGGGCCCCGCGACCCCCCCTACCGCCATCCGGATCCCGGCGGTCGGACCGCCGGGATCTGGATGGCGGTAGGGGGGGTCAGAATCCCCGCGGCGGTGCAGCAAGCTGCGCCGCCGTGGAGGATTCTATGGGGCGGCGGTACACTGGCGGGAGCCCGCCAGTGGTGCCGGTCCGACCGCGGCTTTACCGCCGCGGTCGGAATCCCCATTAGAGCACCGCCGGCCTGTCGGCGGTGCTCCCGCGGTCCTCCGCCCTGGCGGTCAAAGACCGCCAGGGTCAGAATGACCACCATAGTGTGTTTGTCAGTTGACTGAAGTATAGAAGAGATTCTATTGCAATTTGTTCAAGTCTGTAGATCCATCTCAAAGGGTCTTGCTGCTTTTGTATCCCCTCAAATGAGGGCACCATGTGAGTGGTTTGACTAGACCTGTCCTGCAGCACATAAGAAAATAATGGGAGCCCTGGAAATCCCAGGGTTGTGTATGATGTTAAGAATGCTAGGAAAGAATGCAAACAAATTCTGGAGGTAAAAAAAGCCGAAATTAGAACAAAGGCTTGGGGTGACCTGGAACTGGCAAGGAGACTTAGGGACAGCTCTAAGTTCTACGAGGTGATCAATAGGCCCTATTTTAGGAAGAGTGACATACCTAGCATAGAGATCCTCATTCAAGAAGACACATGGACGCCTCATTTTACAAAAATGCTTACTCATAGCTCCCCATTTAAAACAGCCCTCTTTGTTAGCCCCTACAGTCACCACAATCGAGCCATGCAAACTCCAAGGGGCATATTTATACTCTGTTTGCACCTAATTTTTGTCATTTTTTGTACTCTAATTCAGTGCAAAACGAACTCCATATTTATACTTTGGTGCTAGACCCGTCTAGCGCCAAATTTATGGAGTTAAAGTCATTTTTTGGAAGTGGAGACCTACCTTGCCTTAATGAGATGCAAGGTAGGTGTTCCTGTGCAAAAAATGACTCTATGGCCTTAACGCCATATTTAGGAGCATATTTATACTCTGCAGAAAATGTATACTCTGTTTGCACCGAATTAGCGTCATTTTTTAACTCTAATTCAGTGCAAAACTAACTCCATATTTATACTTTGTTGCTAGACTCGTCTAGCACCAAGGCCCTGATTTATACTTTTTTTGTGCCGCATTAACGTAATTTTTTGATGCAAAAGTGGTGCAAACGTATAAAATATTGCCCCTTATTTATACTTTTTGCTGCAAAACTGCACTAATTCAGTTTTGCACCAAAAGGTTTAGCACCGGCTTGCACCATTTCTGTGCACCAGCCGGGCACCATATTTATGGAATGGTGCAAGCCTGTGCAAAGGGTAGGCTAGAGTAAAAAAAAAATGACTTCAGTCGTGTGGGGCTGGCGGTATAGAAGAAGAGGGTTTAGCACCAAAAAATGACTTTAGGCAGGTTAGAGTGAAAAAAAATGACTCACCAGATTAGCGTCATTTTATGGTGCTAAACCTACCATGCCACATGACTCCTGCCTTAGAAAAAGGAGGAGTCATGCCCACCACCCCAATGGCAAGCACTGAGAGCAAGGGTCCTCTGGGCATGGCCATTGCACCCTGTGCCATGTATGGGGGTCCATTTCAGGGGCCTCTATGACACTTTAAAAAATAAAATGCAATCTTACCTGTACTTACCTGGGATGGGGGCCCCCATCCTCTGCAGTCTCCACCATGGAAATAGGCCCACAGGTCCAATAACGCCTACCCTGACCCAGGCTTTAAAAAATGGGGCAAAGCAAGCTTTGCCCCACTTTTTGACCCCTCCTCCCTCCCTGGCACCATTTTTGCATGGGAGTATAAATATGGCGTTAAGGCCATAGAGTAATTTTTTGCACGGGAACGCCTTCCTTGCATCTCATTAAGGCAAGGTAGGTTTCCACTTTCAAAAAATGACTTTAACTCCATAAATTTGGCGCTAGACGGGTCTAGCACCAAAGTATAAATATGGAGTTAGTTTTTCACCGAATTAGAGTTAAAAAAAATGACGCTAATTCAGTGCAAACAGAGTATAAATATGCCCCTTATCGTCAAAAAATGACGCTAATCTGGTTAGAGTAATTTATTTTGTCTCTAAATCTACCTAACGTCATTTTTTTTACGCTAGCCTACCACTTGCACCGGCTTGCACCATTCCATAAATATGGTGCCCAGCTGGTGCTAAAAAATGGTGCAAGCCGGTGCAAAGCGTTTTGGTGCAAAACTGCATTAGTGCAGTTTTGCACAAAGAAGAATAAATAAGGCCCCAAGTCCTTATTGAAATACAGGAGGTAATATAAGCTATAGACAAATGCGGGAAAATCCTTAACAATGCGTTGTGATCAATGTGGACATTTCCCACGCAAGCGTACCATGCTTGCCGGAACAATGCATAGCTTTTTTCTGTACCTTAACCACACATGTGCCAAACTACGCATATTCATGGTTAAGGCACAGAAAAAGCCAGAGTGGATCGGGAGAGGACGCTGTAAGGTAAGTGGGGTTGAGGCAGCAGTGGGGGGTGGATTAGGGCTTGGGGTGTGGGGGAGGACACAGGCTATTTTTTTTAAGGGGCGGGGTGTGGGTTTTGGTATTTTTTTTAGGGCTTAGGGAGGGGTTGGGGTAGTTTATTTTTAAAGGGGTGGGGGAAGGTTTAATGAAGGGTGGGAGGAGAGAAGAGGAGAAAGGCTTGGGAGAGGATGTGCTGAGGTAGGTGGGGTTGGGGCAGGGTTGGTGGGTAGTTTTTAGTGGTGGGGTGGATTTAGGGCTTAGGGTGAGAGGGGGTGTTGGGGTACTTTAGTTGTTAGGGGCAGGGGTGGGGATCAGGGTAGTTTTTTTTTTAAGTCTGAGGGCGGCTCAGGTAGGTTTAGTTTAGATTTTAAGGGCAGAGTGGGGGGTCGGGATAGTTTGTTTTAGGGCTTACTGTGGGTGGGGGGATCAAGGTAGTTACCTGCTTGGCGGAAGGTTTTAGGGCTCAGGGCTTGTGGGGGCTGTCACAGTAGTTTAGTTTTTAGTGCAGGGTGGGGAATTGGGGTGTTTTTTTTTTTTAGGGCTGAGGGAGGGTAGGTGGAGTTGGGGTAATTTCGTTTTTAGGGGCAGGGTGGGGCGTCGGGTTTGTTTTATTTTAGGGCTGAGGGTGGATGGAGGTGTTGGGGTAGTTTAGTCTTATGGGGCAGGGGTGAGGGGATTGGGGAAGTTTTTTTTTAAGTTTCAGGGCAGTTGGGGGGTTGGAGTGCTTTACTTTTTAGGGGCGGGGTGGGGAGGTTGGAATATTTTTTGTTTTTAGGGCTCAGGGCAGGGGATCGGGTACTCTGGGTTTTAGGGGTGGGGGTAGTTTTGGGCCTCAGGGCAGGTGTGAGGGGTTGTATGGCAGAACCCGCATTCCGTTTCAACATATGCCTTTACTAGGCATGCTTTTACAACTAAGACCCATATTTATACTTTTTCACGCTAACGCAGTTTTGCATGTAAAAGTTTACCACTGCGCCATTCCAAGATGCTGGGAGTCTTATTTATGGAATGGTGCAATCCGGAGCAAAGGGTGGGCTAACGTCATGGAAAATTACGTTAGTCGGGCTGGGGTGGCGGTTTGGGAGAAGGGAGTTTTGCACAAAAAAATTACGTTAGGCTGGTTAGAGTAAAAAAAGATGACTCAGCTCTAACCAGCCTAGTGTCATCTCTTGTTGCTAAATCTACCATACCACATGACTCCTGTCTTATAAAAGACAGGAGTCATCCCACCACCCCAATCGCCAGCACAGGGGACATGGGTCCCCTGCGCATGGCCATTGAAACCAGTGCCATATATGTGGGCCAATTTCAGGGCCCTCAATGGCACTTTAAAAAAAATCAAAAATACTTACCTATACTTACCTGGGATGGGGTCCCCCATCCCCTGGTGTCCCTTTGGTGTGGGTGGGGGAGTCCCTGGGGCCTGGGAAGGCACCTGTGGACTTATTCCATGGTGTTCCTCCATAGAAATAGGCCCAGTGGTTCCCTAACGCCTGCCCTGACCCAAGCGTTAAGTAATGCGCTAAGCAAGCTTATTATTCAGGCCCGCTTCCCTCCTGTGCACCATTTTTGCACACAAGAATAAATAAGGGCCTGGGCCTTAGAGTAATTTTTGCCCGGGAATGCCTACCTTGAATCTCATTGACGCAAGGTAGGTTCACGCTAGCAAAAAATTACTTTAACTTCAAAACTTTGGTGCTAGATGGGTCTAGCGCCATGGTAAAAATTTGGAGTTAAGATTGCACTGAATTAGTGTAAAAAAATAATTATGCTAATTCAGCACAAAGCAAGTATAAATCTGGGCCTACTTTGTTGTAAAGGCATGTGTGGAAAAGACATGATCGTGGTGCGTTGTTCAGGCATGCGTTGTTCTAGCATGCATGGTTCTGTCATACAACCAGACAAATGTGTTCCGGGAAAGCCTCCTTGCCCAGATGGAGTCCCTGTGGACCTATTCAAATCTAATATCCATTTCTGGACTCCTTTGCTTACAAATGTATTTCTATCAGTTGAGTTGGGCCCCATTACTGGTTCCTGGATAATTGCCACTTTAGTCCCATATTTAAGAAAGGGGACAGGCTTGACCCAAGGTGTTGTCACCCCATTTCTTCAATTGATTTGAGTACCAAAATTCTTGGGTGGGTTTTGTTGTCCCTGCTTGAGAAATGGGCCTTAGCGAATAACATCTTGACAGATGTCCAGTATCCCTTTAGACCTGGCATAGGGACTATTGAACAATGTCTCAACCTTTAACTAATGTATGCCTGGCCTTTATTGATCTTTCGAGTGCGTTTGACTTGGTTAATCAATTCAAACTTTGGGAGCTCATGGGAAACATGGGGGTGGAGCCAGGTCTTTTGAAACTTATTCTTCACCTGCACTATGACCTCACCATTAGAGTGAGGCAAGCCCGGAGGGAGAATGCTCGTCAGATATCCATTCTACACTGGGAGTTAGGCAGGGGTGCATCCTGGCTCCTTTTCTATTTTTACTTTATATAAATGGAATAAATACATTTTTAATTGAAAATGGTAAGGATGCACAGTATATGAGGGGTATGTCAACATCAGGGCAGTGCGCACTCTACGGGCGACTAGAATGAAAAAACCCAGCACTCTCAAGATAACGTAATTCATGCATTGTGCTGATATGCTGTTGTTTAACCTTTTCTATTGCAGAGTTTAATCCTGAAGGCTTATGTTCAAGGTGCATATAAATACTGTTCATTTGCAATGTACTGCTGCAGGCTTTCAGAGTGTGTCAGGGTGTGGTCCCTTTCCAGAGCCTTCTAGAAGCTTTCCCTGCAGTATAGAAGCTTTCCCTGCAGCATGCCTGGCTGTGGTTTGTGGGCTGGGCCAAGACTCTATATAAGGGAGCCAGCCCAGCTCCACATGCTCTCTATTCAGAGGTCCCGGTGCAGAGTAGCAGCAACTTCCTGAGCTCCTGTTCCGGAGGCCTACTTTGATCTTCCAGGCCTCGCCCTTTCACTTTGCTCGGTGATTCTTAATCAGGGCGGTAAGACGGAGGTCGGGCTGGGCCCCGGATTCCGTTCTCAAAGGATTTTGAGTTCTTGGGCCTAATTAGCATGATAAAACTATTTTGCTCTCGTGCGTGTGAATATGCTCTTGATGTTTAATAGTATTTTACATGCTGGCATTCGAATCAGCAAGACGCACAATTCTTTCCTCGAGTACAAATCTTGATATTCATTGTGCACTACCATTTTATGGCATTTACAAGGTAGCATTCGAATCGGCAAGACGAGCAATTCATGTCTTGTGCTTAATTCATGTTATTCATTGTACACTACCATTTCTTGGCATTCATGTGGTGGTAGTTGAATCAGCAAGACGTGTGATTCATTTCTTGTGCTTAATTCATGATATTCAGTGTGCGCTACCATATCTTGACATTCACATGGTGGTCTTCGAATCGGCAAGACGCGCAATTTATTTCTTGTACTAAATTCGTGATAGTCAGTGTACGCTACCATTTCTTGGCATTCACATGGTGGCCTTCGAATCGGCAAGACGCGCAATTCATTTCTTGTGCTTAGTTTGTGATATTAAGTGTGCGCTACCATTTATTGGCATTCACATGGTGGCCTTCGAATCGGCAAGACGCACAATTTATTTCTTGTGCTTAGTTCATGATATTCAGTGAGCGCTACCATTTCTTGGCATTCACATGGTGGCCTTCGAATCGGGAAGATCCACAATTAATGTCTTGTGCTTAGTTCCTGATATTCGGTGTGCGCTACCATTTATTGGCATTCACATGGTGGCCTTCGAATCGGTGAGACACGCGATTCATGTCTTGTGCTTAATTCATGATATTCATTGTGTGTTGTCATTTCATGGCATTTGCGCGGTGACATTCGAATTGGCAGAACGCGCAATTCATTTCTTGTGTTAAAATCATGAAGTTCATTGTGCGCTACCACTTCATGGCATTTACTTGGTGGTCTTTGAATCGACAAGACGCGCAACTCATTTCCCGTGTCTAATTCATGTTACTCCTTGTGCACTATCATTTCATGACAGCTACAAACCTTTGTGGAAACCTGTAATGTGCGCAGTTCATGTTCCTGCATTTCAAGAAAACAAAAGTGTTTCAGAATTCTAGATGTTATATTGTATGTGCATAACAAGCCTCTCAAGTGTTATTCATATGGTGTTATAAGAAATCATTCAGATTATTTCCTTGTCCTCTTGCCAAAGTCTATGCTTGAATTTGAAAGTGTAATTCTAGAAAAGGCTGATGTTTCTAATTCATGTGGAACATTTCATTGAGTGGTTCAGTAGAATGTTGTATTAATCTTTCTTGATTCCCTCACAGGTATTCAAAACATTTTTGAGGCCTTGTTATTTAAGTCCATGCTTAAGTTATTCATGTTTCCAGTATGACAATGCGTAGACTCATAGCCTAGTAATGATTAGTATGATATAATCTTGATATTGCGTGTTCTAACCTTTTTGCTTCCTACAGGTCTCCTTCCCAGCTGTTCTCTACCTAATCCCCTTTTCCGCACTTGGACTCTCTTAGACTCTGTGACATTATAATCAGAGTATTGGAGCTGTCTTGTGGTGGACGTGTTGGGAACGTGCACGGACCCCGAGGATCTGGTGACTCTGACAGGGTAAGACTATTTCCATTTTATTGTACGCAGATAATGTGGTGCTTATTACCCGCACTGCTAATGGTCTCCAGACATTGTTGGATCTGTTTTAAGTGTCTATGGATGACTTAGACCTTAAATAAACTGTGCTAAATTTTACAGTTTGACTTGTGGTCACTCTGGCACAAAATCTAAGTGCTTATATATGGGCTAAAGTAACTAGGAAAGATAAAGACTTTTAATTATTTGGGGACCCTTTTTACTCCAACCCTAAATTGGACTCAACTATTAACATCTAAATTCCAGTCTTTATTTAGCAATATTGAGGCTATTTTTAGATTTGCCACTAAGTTACAGTTTAAGCCAATTGCTGCGATGTTGAACCTGTACAGGAGTAAATGTTTAGCGGTGCTCACTTAATGTGCAGGCCTGTGGGGTTACAGCAATACGGATATCCTTCAAAGGGTTGAAAATTAATTTACCCCTAGATTGTTATCAGTACCCATAGCTACCGCTACTTTTATATATGAAGAAGAGATAGAGCTACAATTTTTCTAAGACCTAGGCTCTCATTTATACTTTTCAGGGCAAAACTAAGAAGTTTAGCACCGGCTTGCACCATTTCTGTTCACCAGCAGGGCACCATATTTATTTATGGAATGGTGCAAGCCGGTGCAAAGGGTAGGCTAGCGTTAAAAAAATGGCGTTAGTCGGGTGGGGCTGGCAGTATGGAAGAAGGTGGTTTTGCACCCAAAAATGACATTTGGCGGGTTAGAGTTTAAAAAAAAGGCTCTAACCTGCATAGCGTAATTTTCTGATGCAAAACCATGCTAAGCCATCCATACCAGGTGACTCCTGTCTTAGAAAAGACAGGAGTTATGCCCACCACCCCATTGGCCTGCATAGGGGGCCATGGTCCAGTGGGCATGGCCACTGCACCCAGTGCCATGTAGGGTGGCCCATTTCAGGGCCCCCAATGGCACTTACAAAAACAATACTTACATGTACTTAACTGTACGTACCTGGGATGGGGTCCCCCATCCTCCACTGTCCCTCTGGTGTGGGTGGGGGTGTCTCTGGGGACTGGGGAGGGCACCTGTGGGCTTATTCCCTGGTGTTCCACCATGGAAATAGGCCCACAGGTCCCCTAACACTTGCCCTGACCCAGGCATTAAAAAATGGTGCAAAGCACGCTTTGCACCATTTTTTTACCCCTCCTCCTGTGTGTTATTTTAGCATGGGGGATAAATATGCCGCTATGGCCATAGAGTAATTTTTTTGCATGGTAACGCCTACTTTGCATCTCATTGACGCAAAGTAGATTTCCACATCCAAAAAATGATTTTAACCTCATAAATTTGGAGCTAGACTGGTCTAGCTCCAAAGTATAAATATGGAGTTAGTTT
Organism: Pleurodeles waltl; assembly: GCF_031143425.1. Classification (NCBI taxonomy): domain Eukaryota; kingdom Metazoa; phylum Chordata; class Amphibia; order Caudata; family Salamandridae; genus Pleurodeles; species Pleurodeles waltl. Next base: position 169,209,350 of record NC_090450.1, read on the forward strand.
CGCACTGAATTTGCATTAAAAAAATTACACAAATTCAGGGCAAAACAAGTATAAATGTGCCCCCTAGTTGTTATGGCTCCACTACTGTTATGGATCAAAGTATGGTGCACACCTTGAGCTGGTTTAACAAGAATGTGCATCACAGAGTGCTTGACACGACATGGGATTGACTCCATAACATTGCTCTCATATTTGAAGGCCTATTTTTTCAAGATGGGATTAGGCGAGTTATTTGATAACTCCAGTTGCATTGAGCGCAAGCACAAGATATGTGCCAAAGAGCATTATCTAGTGTATTGTAGGGACCCCCATGTTGAAGTGGCTTCATCAATGTCCTTGGTCACCAAATATGTGGTGTTATCTACAACTTGAGTTTTGGAACCGCATTTAAGCTGTTTTTCTAATCTATTATATCGCCATTGGCTAACTCTTCTGAAGCTGGGGTTGTTTCACAGTAAGTTTGCTTTTCCATTGACAGTCATGGTATACGGCCCTGCTGTCTTATCCCTGTGTTAATTCGTCTATGCAATGCACTAGTCACTTTATGCTGTTTTGTCCCCTATATTCTGTTCCTAGACTCACCTTTTTGACCTCTGTCTTACGTAATAAGGGCTTGAGGGGCCATGTTGAGGGACTGATCTTTTTACAATGTTTAGGACCCTCTAATCTTTGTCAAGTTGTTTTAGATTATATTAGATCAGTCACTCACATACGGAACAACTATGAATCTTTTCGTTTTTTTCACACTCAACTGAGTTGTATATGGACGTTTGGGATGCATTTTTTATTGGCATAATGATTTAAATTATTGTATTGATAGTTTTATTATTTCTTATTGTGTCACATTGTACAGTGTTGCTCCCAGCTTTTATGGCTTTTGCTGAATAAAGTTTTGTTTGACTTTGACATAAATTCATCATCTAGCATCAGTAATGATGGAGGGGTGTACTGAAGTGAGAACAGAGAATGGCCTTTCGCAGACCACAACAGACACAATAGTAGTACTTCTTCCCAAAAATGATGATCATGGCTTCATATAGGGCCATATCTATCAGTCGCGGCTCGCTGCAATCACCAGGGATGGGCTGGGTTCAGCGGGTGGGGTGGGAGGTGGAGGGAGTAACATTTAATAAAAAAATTAAAACTTACCTGATCTTCCGCCGCGCTGCTCCTCTTTCTCCTGTCGCTGAAGGCACAGACTCCCAGCCTGCCCTGTGGCCAATCCTGACACTCTTTAGAGCAGCCCAGGATTGACTAGAAGCGCTCAGCCAGAGCACTCCCAGGCAGAGTGGGAGCCTGTGCCTGCTCTCTCCAGCCCAGCAACACAGTGCATGGCTGGAGAGAGCATACTGCGCATGTGTGTTGACTGGCCCACGATGGCAGGCAAAACACACATGGACTTTCAGGGGAGTGCACGATTCACTCCCATCATTCTTGTCATCCCCCAATGCCCCCCATCATAACACAAGGATAATAAACACTGTTTAATATCTTGTCATTGTGACATTTTGTACAGCTTCTGCCACCTTGCGAGTGGCGACACTCCTCTGCCCTAACGGAGGAGCTGCCGCCGATATCTATGCTGAGTGCTAATTATAAGGATTCCAAGTAAAATCCTAGCTTCTATACTCCTGCAAATGATGCAGAGGCCAATCAGCCCAGACCAGAGCGAGTTTATCTAGTCGCAAAACACAGCTGTGAATATTGGTAGACTGATACAAATGTTCGAAGCAACATGAGAGCCAGATCAAGATGCATTAATAGTATTGATCGATGTTGAGAATGCCCTTGAAACACTGAGCTGGAAATATCTGCATGCAGTAATCAGCAATATGGAACTTGGCGAAAGGTTCTGGGCATGGGCAGAGCTTCTTTACACAAAACCTACTGAAAGAGGCAATTTAAGAAAAACTATCAAAAGCATAAAATATCAGAAAGGCAGTACAGAATGACTTCCCCATATAGCCGTTATTCCACACGTTAGCGTTTGAACAGTTGGTGAGTGAAATAGAGCAGAGGGATGCCTGTAGAGGCATTGCTGTGGCATACATCAGGCATTACTTCTACCAACACAACGCAGTCACAAAACGCCTTAGAAATGCTAGAGGACACCTTTAAGTTAAAGGTTAATCCAAGCAAAACTAGTGCAAGGACCAGCGAGGTATCTCTCTCTATCACTGTCATGTGTTTCCAGGAACTAGCCTCCCATTCATCCTTGTGGTTCTGTGCATCTCCAAGGCCATCTCATAGGCCTCAAACCATTTGTCAATATCACCTCAACACCACAAAGCTAGGCACCTGGGCCCATATTTATACTTTTTTAGCGCCACATTTGTGTCGTTTTTTGACGCGAAATCGGCGCAAACTTACAAAATACAATTGTATTTTGAAAGTTTGCACCGATTTTGCATCAAAAAACGACACAAATGCGGCGCTAAAAAAGTATAAATATGGGCCTTGGTCTTCAGGTATGTGGACCCTTTTTCCTTCTGGAGGCACTTTATTTTCACTGCCATCTACTTCACTTTACTATGTAGTCTTGTTTGCCTTCAAGTCCAGTTCTTTCTGACTCACTTCATGAGCCAACTATTTCTCCTCGAGTGCCCTTCCTGCTGCTGCCTCTGCCCTCTTTCCTTCCAAGACCAGTTTTTTCTCATACAATGCCATGACGGCCAGTTGCAGCTTCAAAGCCAGCTCTGCCTGCCTATCCTCCAACTCTGCTTGGGTTAGGCTGGAAGAAGATACACAACTCCTAGCCACAGACTATGCAGAGGATGCCATTCCTCCAGGGCATCTGCTCTTACTTCCTTTTGCTTCCTTCCCTCTTGTTTCTGTCCTGCAACATGTATTATGCAGCCCTCATAACAGGTGCTCAGGGCTATTTGAAAGTCCATTTTGGACCTCTTTCCTTACAGTGTTTCCTCAGCTCTACTAGGGTGAAGCCTTCAATGTTTCTGAGGTCTATCTGCATCCTTGAAAAATATTACAGGTGCAAAAAATGTGGATGAAATTTTAAAAAATGTAAAAAGAAGCCCAATTTAAAAAATAAAGGAGAATTTTAAAATAAATCAGTATTGATTACACACAATGTTTGTTTTACAAACAAATTATTGGCTGTCACTGGAAAACAATTCTGAACCTCACTGGTGAATAATAATGTAAGAAATTGAAGTATTAGTTGAAGGGGATGAGAACCTACTTCAAATGATAATCGCAATCCTTATCAGAATGGACCACTGACGTCATTAAATAAATCAGCGCTTAACCTTTTGGGGTGGCAGGAAGGAGTCAGGCTTAAACTTAGAAGAAATGTGAAAAGTATTTATGCATCACTCAACTAGAAATGAAGTGAAAACACAACACAAGAAACATTCCAAACCAACCTAAAATAAATAGAGACTATTTTAATAAATAAAATATCATCAAAATGACTAAAATCCACTAAGTAAAATTGGAGCTATGAATTTTTAAAGTTTTAATTAAAATAGTGCTGAAAATCAAAAAGCACCAACCGTGGGTATCTAGCCCCGCTAGACAGGGTCCAAGTCATAAGTTGATATTGAGAGCGATGGACCCCCGGTCAGATATATGGTGTCGGGTTGGAAAATTTACCTGCTGACTTAATCACTTTTTTGAAGAAAAAGTGGTTGTTGGCTAGTCTTCAGTGAGGCAAGCTGCAAATTAGAGCCGAAGCAAGGATCAACAGTGGCTGGCTGCTGAAGATCGGGGTTTTGGTGCAGCTGTGGACAAAGGGAGGAAAGCTCAGAGTGGGTGAAATCCATGCCCAGGAAGCCCTTGACATCAGTCCCAGTGAAGCCCTCTATGACCAGGCTTAGAAACATTTCTGAAAGTTGAATCCCCTTCAGTAGAGCAAACTGGCAAATTAAGGCTGACTGGTGATTTAACATTGGTGGTTGCAGCTTCAATACCAACCCCAGTCTCTGTTGGTTCTCCAAGCAGAAACAAAATGAGCAAAAAGTTACTAAATTCCACTTCTTGCAGTTTTGAGACATGAGGAGTATACTCTAAACCCACGCACGTGTCCAGGACCTGTGGGGAACAACTTGAGGGTCAAGACTCACTCCAATAGAGGCCAGCAACAGGGTCCAGCAGAGTTATAGTTGGAACTGGTCACCTGGGCAGTTGCAGGCAGAGGAAAGCATGTTGTGCCCCTTTAGCTCAAACAGAAGGTCAATAACTGACCCTAGCAGTCACTTCTGTGATGCTGGGTTAAAGTGATGCAGGTTCTTCTTAAAGCATGGAATTCCTGATTCTGATTCTTCACAGGATGATTAGTGCTCTGTAGAGAGGTCTGTGGGGACCACGGGCCAGATGTAGGAAAAATCCAATTTGCAAGTTGCAAATTACGAGTCATTCCGACTCGCAATTTGCAACTCGCAAACTGGTATGCAGAACGGTGTCTCAGACACCGTCTGCAACTCGCTATGGGGTCGCAATGACCCACCTCATTAATATTAATGAGGTGGGTCGCTAATTGCGGCCCCATAGCGAGTCTAGGCACTCGCAAACATGGAGGCCTGCTGTCGTCAGCAGACCTCCATGTTCGTGACTGCTTTCAATAAAGCAGTTTTTTTTTTTAAGTGTAGCCCGTTTTCCTTAAAGGAAAACGAGCTGAACTTAAAAAAAAAAAAAAAAAAACTTTAGTCCCTTGGACCACTACCTGCCCTGAAAGAAATGTTTTGGGTCCATTCACAAACTGGAAGGGGTCCCGTGGGGACCCCTTCCAATTTGCGAGTGGGTTACCATCCACTTGAAGTGGATGGTAACTGCGATACCCTTCGCGACCGCATATGCGGTCGCAAATGGTATTGCATTCCACTCCGAATTGCAAATAGGAAGGGAACACCCCTTCCTATTTGCGATTCTGAAATGCATATTGCGAGTCGGTACCGACTCGCAATATGCATTTCTGCATAGCAAAGAGGCATTTGCACCTCGCAAACGGCGATTTTCGCCGTTTGTGACGTGCAAATCCTTTGCTACATCTGGCCCCACATTTCTAGCCAGTAGCAGCCTGTGGGGGGACTGCAACCCTTTGTCCACCCCCTTAACCTGTTCTGCGAAGATCTTCCCCTCCCACTGGGGCCAGCCAGCCTAATTAGAGAAACAGAAGGATGCAGTCCTAGTTGTCAGCTTCATCCACCAGTGACAGGGAAGGCATCCTTTGAAGCTCGGGAAGGGGATGGGCACAATCCCCAGGCCATACTGTCAAGGGAGGGAACATCCACCCCACACCTAGAGCTCTTTATCTACTGCCTGGGAGCAATATGCATCTCAGCACAGGGGAGCCAGTGGGGGTCAGATGACAACTGGACACTGGCAGGTAAGCCTTTTGGATTTAGGCAGGAAAAGGACAACTTTCTAAAAGTGTAATTTCCAAAACAGTAATATACAATCAGACTTTGCCATGAAACTGAAATTTAAATTACTGTTAAAATGAGTCCTTGAACTGTTTTACTGCTATTCCTAAACTGAATTTGTTATTATTTTTATTAACTATAACAGTGTAAATCAGTGTTAACGTATGGAACAGCATAACCACAGCGAAAAACAATTTTGGATTTTATTCACTGCCAGGACATTTAAAACATTAAATACTCATTTCCTACCTTTAAATACCATCACTCTGCCACATGGAGGCCTACCTTAGGGGTGATGTGTAAGAATTAAAAAGGAAGGTTTATGCCTTGTAAAAGGTTTATTTTGTCAGGTTGAAATGGTAGTTGAAAACTGCACACTCATGCTGTAATGGAAAGCGTGAAGATCTGTTTTACAGTGCTATTTTGATGGGTGGGGCACTGAGTGCTGCTGCCCACTAGTAGTATTTCGTTTGCAGGCCCACCGCTCTGCCTGCGGAGTTCTCTGAGGTTTGCTTTAGTCCGCACTCCGCTTGAAGCGCAGTGTGGCAAAAAAAACTCCCTCTACCATCGGCAGAATGGAGTTTACTGATGCACGTGTGCTCACCCCTAACCTAACTAAGCAGCACCCACAAATCAAAGCGGACATAGATGTTTGCAGTATGGCTCCTTTTGTTAACCAAATCACAAGAGGCGCATGAACGTGGCTTTCACCCGCTGGAGTCGACATGTGTAGAGATGTGTATGTACCTCTGTAGGTTAAAGGCGCCAGATAAACATCAGGCAGAAAGTGGTGGTGCGCATCACCAGTGCCCAATCCACGCACGTGCGGGAGCTTCGAGAAAGCGGCCTTCGGACTATAGTGAAGCAATATCTGCACTAATCTCACCACAGTGCATTGATTTAATGAAGGGCATTTAAAAGCTCAGACGTATTGCTTTTCATGTAAGGTTGAATAGCAGTAAAAAAACACAGAACTTGTTCCCAGCCAGGCACATCCTGCGCTTGCACAATTCTCTGACTCATGTGCTCCCCATGCCCCAGGACCGTGCCCTCCTGCCCTGGCCACGCTGTCCTGCATGTACTCACTGCTGCTCCATGATTTCAGAAATTATTTGATGCTGATCTCGAAGTAGCCTGAGTCCTGCTGGCTGGCCAGTGGTTTCGCATGCAGAGAGGCGTCGGGAGGCCCGGGAGGCCCGGGCAGGTACACACCGTCTGCAGACATCCTCTATTCTTTAAAAAGACATCAGTAGTCCTAACACGTTTCAGGCTCCATAGGCCTTAAGCACGCTGGCACTCCTTGAATCCATGTTTGTCCCACATATCAATGCCTTAATTTCTAGTTTTGTACCATAGTGGACAACCTGATGGGTTAGTTGTATTGCATGCTGGGACTTGTAGTTAAACATCTGACTTCTCTGCAGCCCTCCAGTGGGTGGTGCTGTCGTAGTTTGGGCTCTTGCTCTGGGCAAGACTGCTGGTTCAAGGTTGACAGTACTTATGTTTGTAGGCGACTATGCCTATCCTACAATAAGTTGCAAATGTAGTCCCAACCCTTCCGGCTCACTAGCAGTACCTCACCAAAAACCCAAACAGTTAAAGGTTATTTGTGGCAGTCTGTACGCATGGACTCAAAAGTATGACATCTCAGGGAGTGTCGTGGTTAAACGGAGATTACCCCTTTCTCACAGATACATCATGTCTCAACCAAACCCATGTAATAACGAAGATGCAGTAATGTTTCAATAGTTTTTATTTAATACAATCTGCAATCTGCGGTAAATCGCATGGGCTGCAATGATTACGATAATGAACAGTGTAAGGACTAGAATTGTAAAGACAAGAGTTGTAATTATGAAGACCCCCACCATCTTGCAGTAGCATAAAAAGACATAGAGTATATAATATGTCCTAGTACCCTATCATAATAGGCCTAACCTTCTACCTAGGGGAGAGCTGGATATGGTAAACCTAATTTGCCAATGTCCCTGGAAGGAGCCCCCAACCCTTGTTACCTCGGAATGAGGGCTCAGACACCGAAGGAACATGAAGTCCGCGTCAGCGTCAAGGCGACGTGCAGCATCAATAGCAGCTATGGTATCTGGTCGGAATCCCTTTGATTATCTGTCTAAAGTGTGATGTATTTATAAAGATCTACGTGGACCCCTGAAGTAGGTTGTTCCCAAACAATAGATAACACAGCATGCTTGGGACGGTAATTAATATAAACAATTCCCTCAAAAAGTGTGAAGAGGGAAAGTACCTAATGTGAACACCTACAGTTTGTTTGTCTTTGTCGCATGAGTTGAGGCCTTAGCGCAGTGACACTGATAACATAAAGCTAAACAAAATGGCCTAACTATAAACAAGGCAGCCATATTAGAACAATTAATTAAATAAATGGGCTAAGACAGAGCAAGCTAAGTAGGTTAAAAGTCACTAGGTGACAGGGGCACGAGTCTGCAAGCCAAAGGCTAAGGTAACTCCGGTTATCCCATTAAAACTAACTAGGGCCCATATTTATACTTTTTGACGCAAAACTGTGCCGGCGCAGTTTTGCGTCAAAAATATTACTGCCAGCTAACGCCATTTTGGTGAGCCGTGTGGGCGTCATATTTATACTTTGACGCACGGCGGCGCAAACAACAGGTGGGTGTCATTATTTTTGACGCACACCGCGGCGTCAAGTCGTAAAGGAAAACGACGTTAACGCGGCGGAAATTACTCTGGGTCGATTTACGACACCGCAAACCGGATATGCGCCGTTTTTTTTTGACGCACTAGCGTGAAAAAACACAGCGAACACAGCCATTTCACCAGAGGAGAGCCAAAATAGATCCCAGATGCCACTACAGACCTCAGGAAGATGACAGCAGACCAGGAACCAGCCAGGAGGACCCACACAAGAACCAGGACACTTTTAAGAAGAAAAGAAAGTGTCGCTTCAGTGCAGAGGAGCAGGAAATCCTGGTTAAAGAGGTGACGGAACACCAGCACCAACTGTTTGTCACATCAAAGTAGGAGAGAGGCTATATAGCAACAAATTGTCGACAAGATTAACAGTGTGGCTGAAGTACGCAGAACAGTTATCGAGTGCAAGAAACGCTGGCATGACTGCAAACGCAGGACCAAGGAAAAGATGGCCAGGAACAGGAAGGCAGCACTGCAGACTGGAGGGGGGAGTCCAGCACACCAGGAGGCCCTGGACCACATGGAGGAGATGGTCGCAGCCGTCATCCCTGAGGAGATCGTCACAGGGAATCAAGGACAGGACAGCGCAGACTACCTGGACACAACGCACATGCAGGGTAAGTCACATGGGGAATCATAATGCAATAATGTCAACTGTGAGCATGGTGGGGATACCGACCACTAAATGCATGGAAGTCATCTAATACATGGAGTGGCATGGGTAAAGGGGCACGGCATGGGAGTATGGTCTGTTCAGAGAAGACCTGGGGCACACCATTAAACAACACCAACAACAGTCCCATGGGGGCATGCTGTCATGCCAACGATGGAGCAAAGGAAAAGCCACGACAGGAGGGAAGCTACTACGTCAAACTTACATCCTGGCACTTGTCAGCCAACATACCTCCTACATTAACTAGGGCCCTATTAGCAATCCTCTAGCCAAACCGACAACTGCAATGTGACTGCGGCAACAGTTGCCACTACCACCTCTGATCTGTGTGCAGCTCAAGTAGCCAATGACAGTAACCTCCCCATGGAACATACACACCTAAATTAGGGGGTGAGGATGACATCTGCAACAATCCCCTGAAACAAGACAAAGGCCCCAGTACACTCAAATGTCAATGCCCATAGTTGTCACAAACATCAGCCAAAGTAAACAACAATAGGAGCGACACAGCACTAAGGACACACCAATGCTGCATATGTCAGGGTCCATCCTGTGCCTGGGTAACAAGGCAACATCCCAAATGTCATACTGCTCAGACAACAGCATTGAGGAGGGGACACATGTAACTGGTCACTGAAATACACCTGCACAGTCAGAGGAGGATATAGGACACTGATACGACTATCAGGGCAATCCAATGTAACACACATTACCCAACATCAGCAGGACACATTAACAATGTCAACATCCACATCAGATCATAACATTGCCATGCATAGGATATGCAACATGTCAATTACATTTAAGTCAATGTGAACGATCAGGGATTGGGGCTGGTCCAGATTCGTAAGTGTGCTGCCAGGGCCATCAGAACACCCACAGCCTGTGAAAGGTCCCAACATGAGAATGGATATACACGGAAGGTCGAGTAGGACAAGAAGGTGGCAATTATCTATTTGGCATAAACCAACACCTAGAGGTGATGAGGCTGACAAGTCTGATAACTCAATAACTTACATGTGACACACGGTGGGCCATAGGCCTGAAACAATGCCCATCTGAAGGACTGCAGATACTAACACAAAACAAGATCACAAAGTGAATTCATCAAAAGGCAGGCACGTCACGTCAAAATTGTCACAACACAGACACACTAATTGTACCCTGTTTCATTGCAGAGGAAGATGGATCTCCTGCCGATATGCCTGTCCCAGATTTCCCTGATGACATGGATGACGAACCGATAAACATTCCCCAGGAGATTATCCAAAAGGTCCTTGAAACCCTCCAGACCCCACCTTCAGTCACAAGGAGGAGCACAGAACAAGCAGCCATCGCAGAGGAACCACCCACCACCCCAATTGTAAGACCTGCCAGCTCCAATACAGCTGAGGACTCAGACAACACTGGCACCAGCTTTGAGAGAACTGTAGTTGGAGTACAGCGGAAGCTGGCCAAGGAGGTGCGGGTGGGAATGCAAAATACGGCAGCCAGCCTTGAGGGGATGCGTTCGTGCATGATGTCATCTGCAGATCAGGCAGCAGCTATGCAAGCCCTAACATCTATCTTGCAGGAACTGCAGAAAACCCAGAAGGAAATCAGCACAGCTGTAATACAGTTGACCCAACACCTACAACAGCAATCCTGTCAACGCGTGCACGAATGCAACATTGAACCCCTCAGGGCCGACCTGGCTGCCTACCATCATGATGTGGCTGCTATTCTCAAGAACCTGCAGGCCCTCCTTGCAGCAGTACTGCCCTTACGACCTTCACAGGGAGCAGCGACCGGGATGTCTGACTCCACGTCTTCTAACACTGAGGTGTGTGTTGCCCCTTCACAACCAACAACAACAAGGACAAAGCAGGCAACACACACATCAGAAGAAGAAGACATGGAACAGATCACATTCACAAGGAAAAGTACCCGGAAGCACTAGTCCCTGCCACATGGCCAACTATTACCAAAGTCCTGCGTTTTGAAACATGACAGTCTTACAACAACTGTACTCAAGCACTGTTCTGCTAACCACTGTATACCTTGTCACCCAGCCCAGTGATTGTCTCTCTCCTACTCATTGGCTAAGTCTGTCCCTCTGCACTATCTGAAACAGCAACCCCAGCATGACAAAAGCATTTTGGTAAACCCTTGTGTTGGATCAAACTGGAAGATATCACTATAATGGACTCACAATCATAGACAATGTACAGATAGCACTACAGCACTTTTCAATAAATAGCACTTACACAACAAATCTGTCTCTGGGTAACGTGACATATCAACTGCGCAGTAGATAATTGAAATGTCCCTACTGTCAAATAACGTAGCTTGTCAATACAACTGTCCAGATATTATGTAGTTAGAGAAATCTGCACAGTGACCATGATTGCATCATACTCTGCCCATCGTGAGGGAATAATCTGATGAAGTGAGAAACCATACACCACCATGCTGTGTTGGACAGAAGAATGCTTCCTCAGGGGATAACTAAGTCATCAAATAGTGCCCGCTAAATGTTTTCAACGTGCAAAAATAACACAATAAACATGCCACACTAATCTAAGTAAATACAACAAAAAAAAACTGCACAACTGAAGGTGTCTGAGTTAACATACAAATAGGTAATCATGCCGAACTGTGTCACAAATGATGTATGAGGGTCATGAAGACAAGAATACAAGATTGCCAATGAGAACTCATCTTATAAGGGTGTGCATGATGTTCACACTGCAGTCAGACCTAAAACTGTTTCCCCAATATCGAGTCTGGAAGCACTGTTAGTGACTTTGAAAACACACTTATCAACAGAAACACATTGGGATCCATATTAACTGTGATTGGTGGTTGCAACAAAGGGTAGCCACTTTGCAAGGTAGCTCTGGGTTAGCTGCCAATCGTACAGCTCAGTTGGGATTTGTTTGTAGCATTGGACACAGATGTTATAGTACAAAAGAGATGTACACGGAATCCAAACCACGATCAAATACCATTCAACACATACTATTAAGGAGTAACCAAATATTTATTAAAAGCTAACCATAGATGAGGAAACTGAAGGAAAAATCTTACCTACTCTAATCTACCCTGACTACTCATTACCCACAACTGTCCCTAACTAACCTAAGCTACACTTACTTATCACATGTAACGAAACGTTGTAAACATCTACCCCAAACCCCCTTATGAGACGGGACACATTGAGGACAACACATACTAACCTAAACACATACTATACTATCCTAAACAAATATATATTTTTTTGGTATTTTTTTATTTATTTCTTCTTTCTTTTTTTGGTATTTGTTTTTTTTTTACACACAAGAACCCTAACATAGCCCCCCACCCACCCACCCACACATGTAATAAGTCAAAAAAGAAACAAGCAGGACCCCCTAACCCCCACCCACTAACACTGACTAAACTAACAGCCGATACTAACCTAACACTAAGCCCCCTAAGCCCACTAACTATAAGAACAAGGAAAGAGGAGGGAGGGGAGGGTATCATGTCCATCTATTCAACTGTCTAGAGGTTAGCCCTCCGGAGGGTCCTCTTTATATCCTTGACCCGCCATTTAATGTGCCGCATGTCCCGGCTCAGGTGGCTCACCTTGCGCAGCACTTTGTCCATCTTGTGTTCAAGTCTGTTGAAGGCTGCAGGGTCAACAGCTGGAGCAGTGGCAGTCTGGGTACCGGTGGAGGAGGTCTGTGTGGGCTGTCCTGCACCGGTGGCAATGCTGGGGCCAGGAAGTCCAGCAGATGTAGAATCAACAGAGGCAGCTGTGGGTGTGGCCACCTGGCTCTCATTGGTGGTTGTTTCTGTGGTGGCTGTGGTGGGCACAGTAGGCCCACCCTGTGGGAAGGCTCGCCATGCCCCGGAGGCACGTTCATGGCAATATCGCCGGGCCATCCTCCGGAACCCCGACTCCACCAGCAGGATGTGCTGGTATCGCATGGCCCGATGCTGAAATTCACGGACCTGGTCTGGAGTCATGTTAGCTGCTGTGAAGACAAATGCAGATATGCCACATTAGTAACTGCATTGTGTGAAACGGCACAGCAAGTTAATCAGACATTACATCTACCGTACTTCTAACAGCTCATATCATGATACAGAGAATCGAATGTCCCTGAGTAAGTACATGCCAGGCCAGACAATAAAGGTCACATCACACAAAGCACATTCATAACCCACAAGATGGGTAACAACTGGCCTTGACTTGCAATCTGAGTTCTGACAGTTAACATCTAAGAATCATGCTGCATATCCTCCACCAAGAGCTGGGCTACAAATGTCAGTGTACGGAAAGCAAAACTAAAGCCACATGGTCTGCAAGTTGTAACTGGACTGACCAGTATGGTACCAAGTGCCAAACCTGAGTGTGTATACTACTATGCAACCAAACCGTCACTTATTCACAGGTATGTGTAACATACTGGTAGCATCAATACTAGGTACCCCATTCACAAACCCATGGCCGTGTTTGAGGGGGGGCGGTGGATACACAACTATAATTTGCCAACAACATGTACACAGAGGAGTGTATAGGCTAATCCACACATGTTTGTCTCTACAGAAACACCACAGGTAAGGTCTATCTACAATTTGGAGTAAGCAAACCCTAGAGTACTCATAGGGTCAGACATGTCAGGAAAATCAGAACTTAGTACACAACATATACTTCCAGTGAGGCCTGACTTACATCAGACACAGAGTTGCTAGAACACCCATGTTCATGAATTGCATGCACACCTGGGCCATTACACTCAGGTTCCACAGACTTGATGCACTACATGTGGAAGTGCATGCTGCTAGGAGGTTCTACCTACTGTTTCAAACTTACATAGGTAAATAGTGAAGCAGATGTTTATTGGGAAGCTATTAGCTCCACCAATCTTAGAGAATGTGGGTCTGACAGGCTGACTAAATAGGGGCTGACTTCCATTGCGACTCTTGGTGATACAAGTGTCAGAGACATGACTATCCCCTGTACTCACAGTGGGGCCTACAGGGATGTCCTACAATCCCTACATGATACCATTGGATACGCATTGGCTAACTCAAAACATGTGAGAACTGCATTCCCACTCATGGAACAAGTGAAAAAGTTGTCCAACGCATCACACCTTGCTATGCGTCCAACTCACACGAGTCCATAACCAGCATACACTACACATAACAGACATATCAACACTTACTGTAGTGGTCGGGGTCCTCAAATGTCGCCACCTCTCCCACAGTGTAGGGCGCCGGTCGACCTGTAAGGTATGGAAGGAAGAAATGTGCTCAAAATCTGTGCACAGTGCAACATTTTCAGTATCATTTACAATGTGTAGGCTGAATAAGGACATGGCAGCCATTCAGACATGATGGTACTGCATCTGATATTTCACGGCCAACTTGTACATAGCATGGGTCTCCTGTGACAGTTACACACATATCTGCACACATACATTGGCCCTAACTATCATATGGTTGCAAACTTGCCCCATAATTGGTGAGCACTAAAAAATATGGAGTGTAATCGTCTCATCATGTGCATCCAAGAGAAACATCCAACGCCTGGTTACTTGAGGACTGCATTACCAGTCAAACATGCCTTGTGGCCATGACACATGTAGTGCACATAGGCCCAATGTACAGAGGGAGAGGCAGGGATTCCTGTAAGCCATCCTGTTGTTACAGTATAGTCAATTGATGTGGCCCAGCTATGGTGATTTGCACCAACCATGGAGATGTAAAGCCATGTGCATACACTTGGACTGCCATCCATATTTGGATTGTGGCTCAACCGATTCCAACAAACATCTTAAGATGTTAGCTGAGGGCACCTTACACCTTTTCACGATGTTTTCAAATCATTAACTGACATGTATCCAAAAAGATCAAGAAACACAATAATCCCACACATTCATAGTACTTCTGTGAACGCTTTCCTTCCACACTCACCAGACTAACATGAGACCAATGTTTGAGCCACTTTGCTATTATCAATTGACGTGAAGGCAGCACTCATTTTCAGCATCATGTAGTGATTCTAAAGTCAGTCTAGCAATTGCGTCAACATTGTTGGCCTAAATTTTGGTATATCTGTACCTCTCTGTCAATAATACCCTATATAGACATGATTGGCTCCTATTTTGTTAGCTGTGCTGACAAAAAGGCAGCACCAATTTCCTTCATGGTAAAGTTACCTGTAAGTTTGCTGAGCACGTGCTACCTGACAGCTAGCAATTGTGATCCTTGCCATAGTGCATCAATGATCCCCTTATATTTCCCTAAAATTACACACAGTCATCAAGTTAGCTGGCAGACATTGCACTAATCCACTGATGTCACTACAGAGCATTTAATCGTGCACAATAACAATAGTCGTACTCACCAACAGTGCCACCAATCATGATTCCCAGGTGGTCCAAGAGATCCTGCTCCCTGGTGATGAGGTCAGCCCACCGGTGCTTCAGCTGGTGGTCACTCCTCCGGCTGGCATACACACGCTGCAGGTGATGCAGCACCTTTCCCCACCGGATTCTGCACGCCTCTGTCGGGTACCCCTGTATGACCCTGTCTGGATCATGAGTGGCAAGAAATGTGTCACCAGCCAGATGAAGCCCCCCAACTCCTCTTCCCCCATCCTGCCAAGACGTGGCCTACCAGACATACTTATAATTGAAGAGAAGGAATAGGGGTAAAAGAAATAGAAAGGGGAAATGGGTGAAAGTAGGGGTAAAAAGACAGAAAAAAAGTAAACCTAAACACTAAAAGAGCCCAACAATCCCCAAACTAACACTACCCACAACAGACTCCCACAAACAAGAAATACACAAGATAAATGGACAAATGTAGACAAAACACAGTACTGCAGTATACACAAACAATATTTATTTCACAAAAGGACTTTACAGATAGCACACAGGACAAATACAGCACAAAATCTCAGGACAACACTCTCTACACAGCCACAGTCTAGAAGGATCATAGACTGCAAAGTGAAAGTACACCCACTGTACATGATCTGTAAAAAGGATATCGTATTACATCACTTCCTGTATGAAAAGTCCCACCTTTTTCACGTTATGTGTCATTTTTTGTTGCACAAAACTGTATTTGCGTCATTTTTTTTTACGCACAGACGTGAATATTAACCCGCATCCACATAATGATATATGGACTGTACAAATATCTGGATGCGGGCTAAATTTCACTCCTGTGCGTCAAAAAAAATGACGCAAATACAGTTTTGGTCAACAAAAAATGACGCACACCACTGGGGACGTCAAAATTACAGTGCATTAACTTGTTTGGGGCATTTTTACATATTTTTTAATTATTTTACATTTGGAACACATCAGAGATTGGCTAATTGAAGACAGTATGGTGTTGATGGTGTATGTTCACATGTGTGACATCATACTGCAGCGGAACATCATCCACTACAGCCTTCACAGTATGTTTACAGTTGGCTGATGTCATAGATGGTCATAAGTGTGCCCTACATATATGTGTGGCACAAATTGTGCATGTTTGCCATAAGGAGAGGATAGCAATGTGACGCACATATGAACAATACCTAATTGCCTTTGGCTCAAAGTGTGTGCTTTGACAACTAATGTGTTGGTTGACCAAGTGTGTCTGTACATCACATGAAGCATTATTGTACATTTGGCTGTATGAATGTGAAGTCCATGTGTCCAACCATAAGATGCAAGTAAAAATTGGAATGGGCAAGGGCATGTGTTAGTCATACATGTAACAACACCCGCAAAGTATACTTCCAAGGTTTAGGGTCACGTAGACACCACATGTGACATAGCATGCACCAGATGAATGGCAGACGCATGTTCATGTCAAAGGTCCACAATTTCTACATCCTATGTCCTAGAGTATTGGTAACAGCTTCCTAGGCACTAGTTGATGAATCCCACAGTGAGTCATACACATGCATTGAGGAAGTGGGTACCATGTTGTTTGCACAGACAGACAAGGGTCAATCTCATATGTATGATGTCACCACAGTTGAGGCCATAGAAGTAAGCCCCAACTATCAAGTGGCTGTGGTGGACCAGCATACAAGACAGCACGTGTCCACATATTTCCAGTGATCAATTGCACATAGGTGTCTTGTTCATGTGGGTGGTCCAATGATGATCCTGTAGATTGTTTGGGGTGTAATTTGTCACAGTTCGGACCAGGACTCATCATGAGCCAGTGGCAGCTATTCCTGTAACTACTGAGTATCCTTTGTTGATCAATGTGAGTAAAGTAGATGTGGACATGTGAACCAACATGTGGATGGTCCCACCCTGTCACTAAAGACGTGTAATGAAACAGTCAACAGGGCAACCTTGGTGTGCTGAGTGAGATAATGTCTCAATTGTCATGTTCCGGCAGGTGTCATTACAACATTTGTACACAGGTTGGCCTCTGCACTTTCCACTGCATCTGGGAACATCATAGCCTCTGTGCTGTTTATTCTCGCAGCTATTCACCACACACGGCCCATCACTATGTTGTGCGCACTGTGATGCTGTGTGTGAACTGTCATGGTTCTGACATCTGTGTATTAGTCATGTACATTATCAGAGGTTGCTGGTTGTGCTGAAAGCCCTGTACCCAATCCCTGCCTATGACCCTGGGACACTGTCACACTTTGTCATTCATGCATATATGCAACCCAGACAAGGGATGGGCCATGAATTTTGCATTTCCAAGAGGATTTAACTCAAATGGTACAGTTAAAAGGCAGATGATGCTATACAATGTATTTGTGTATGCATGGAAGAAGCCCATGCCCAATGCCCCCTGATGAATGAGAGGTTTGCTAACGCAAGTGTGGTACATATGTAGACACAGGGATACTTTAGTGTGACGCACAGACAGTTGCCAGTCAGGCTGACAGAATGCAAGATGATTCAGGAGCCAGCTACTGGACAAGTTACATAATCAGTGGTCTGACTGAGACTGTTTGGAGGACAAACTGGACAGTTGACATGTCAATCTGTGTACGTCTTGTGTTTTCAAAGGTGACAAATGAACCCAAGGGCTGTGTTACACGGCTTAATTACTATCAATGGTTGACAGTGTATTTGACATAATGGCGACTCCTATGCTGTTCCAGGCATCATCAGGGGCAGTGCTTTTTGTAATGGGTGGTGTGCATGGAGGTGATCACAGGTGTGGCCTGCATCTGTTTCTCACCAGTCCTGTAGGTGAGACTTGCATTCTAAGGGCCAACAGACATTTTCACAAGGGGAAGCAATCTACATGTGCTAACAGGGCTTTGAAACTAGAAGACAGTGTATAAATTGACCTGACGTCCATGCAGTCAGATGTTCTATGACAATGGCATACCTTAGGAAAGGGTGTAGCACACTGGTTTGCTAATGTTGGTCTGTGTGTGTAGAGGAGGTATTATCAGGGTACACATCTTAGTATTCCAGGGACCTCTTCCGACAGGTGGGTTGTGACCAGGTGCATGGGTGTGTCAGGAGTTAGGAAATGGGCTGACATGTGCATGGAATGTCATGTGCGCAATGCATGTCATATGTGTGGCACTTGTGCCGTCTATGTTCTACTTCTATGGAACTCTAGTCACAGATATTCCTTGCAAATATTGGATGCAGTTTGACTAACTGTTGTCAAGGGTCTTGTCAGACATTCCTGTTAGTGATGCCAAAGCACATTGACTGCCTCATGTATGAGGCTTGTTTTCCCCTTATTGAGTGATGGTGTCATAGTTGTGTGCCATATGCTGTGTTGGACCTTGCTTTCAACATGTATGTGTGAAATAGTTGTGGTCCTCTGCTATAGGCCTTCAAAGTAGATATGTACATGATATATGTCACTAAGAGTGTGTGTGTATGTGACCATTGCATGTTAGGCATCACATAAGCTCTGGGATGTTCTGTGTCCTACTTAGTATCTCAGCAATGCTCCATGAGGCAACACTCTTATTCTGATAAATAGAGATGAAGGTGTGTAAAAAGGAATAGCCAGACCATGATATGGTGATTATAATAGGTATTTATTTAAATTAGTTAACTAAAGTGGTGAAGGTGATCATATTCACAAGAAATTATTTACAATCTGTTGCCGCCTGCGTATACCAGCAGCTGTGTTCTGTAGTTCCCCCTCCTGTTGCAGGCCAGCATCCTCCTCTTCCTCTTCTTCAGGCATGTGAGGCTCCGGTTCCAGGAGGGGAATGTTTCTTCTGATGCAAATGTTGTGCAATATTGCACATGGGAGGATGATCCTACAGACCATCTCGGGGGAATATAGGAGGCTACCACCAGTGATGTCGAGGCAGCGGAACCTTGACTTGAGGATGCCGAAGGTCCTCTTGACAATGCTGCGTGTCCTCCTATGGGCCTCGTTGTATGCACGCTCTGCAGTTGTACTCGTGTTGCCATATGTGTCAATCCATGGCTGGATGCCGTACCCCTGATGAGCTGCAAGAGAAAATAAATGGGATCATGTTGATGTAGATGGCACTATTGAAAAGACCTTTAATGGCAGTAGTTGTCTTGTGTTGTTTGTGACTCTTTTGTGTACTAATATGACATCCTATGCTTGTAGGCTATACCATCTGCATTGTGTTGTTTCCTTGGCTGAACGAGTGTTTGTCTGCTAACCGTTTGTCAGCAGTATGTTTTGGGATTTCAGTACAGTGTGCCCTCCCTAGCATTGTGACTTGTGATACAGGTGTCCGTGTGTCTTCACTGGGGGTGGGATGATAGTTCCATGCACAGTTAAAATTGAAAGTGTTGTTAACATGTTCATATCAAAGTACCCTGGACATCCCATACCTTTAGACTTAGGCAATGTATTAATGTAAAGGTCATTGGGACACTTACAATTTGCAAGGTGACATTTAGGCAGCTACACTCATTGACGTCTTAACATTAGGCTGTACAGTAAATTCCGATGTGTGACAGGTCAATGGTGACTTAAGAAACATGGCTAGCGATGTCACAACCTCAGTGTGTTCCTGTTGACATGTTGCTGTTGTGGTGTATGTGTAGTGTGTAAATAAAGAAATACACAGTTCCAGTTAGAAAAGGAAAGGATACTCAAGAGGGGTCCTAATCTTTAGGAGCAGAAACCTCACACACCCAAAAGGGTGTCATGCTTCATCATTGGAATTGCTCCTCGTCAGACTGGCGCTGCAATGTCTGACGGGCACCACCCCAAATGGGGGGGCTCCTTGCCGGAGATCGTAATTGATGATGATGCCACGACCCTGCATAAGAGTGTGAAGGAAGGAGATCAAAAGAAAAAGGGTTAAGATTGACTCACTAAACCTGAAGAAAATAATCTGTTTATTAGTCTATACGGGAATAAGAGGCCAAGATAAAAAAATGTGAGTGAAACAGAGGCAATGGTCAATCACTCTATCAGAGAAAGAAAAAGAATAGAGGGTGGGGAATTTCCAAGCCAACCCTCGTCAGGGTCAAAATGTTTTGCGTCGCTAGTGGCCAATGTTGGTCCGGTGACGCTTCTTCAGGACCAGTTAACTATATGTATCTCCTATTAAAAAATCACGTGGATAATTACACACTAGAATAGTCAGTACAAGCGTATCCAATCACTTACACTAGTATAGGGAGGAACTATTATTCCTATCTGTCGCCCTGTAGTAAAAAGGTAAAACAGGTAAAATGTCAATGGGTGTACTCATAGTGACATGAGAAAGGGGAAGGGGGTGTCCGATCAAAAGTGGAGCACAGTGACAGTGTAACACGTGACTGTGTAGGTGCATGCACACAGATGAGGGCAAGCTTACCATCCCCATTTTAGGAATGTGCTACATGGGATAACATGGACTAATCGTCAGGAGTGAAAACTAATCTAAAGTAAGAGATCAAAAACGATAAAGAGTAATACAACAATTAGTTAGTAGAAACGGTGACAAATATTCTATCACACATACAAAGTAATTAACATCCATATATTCAGAGTTGCAATTACTGGTGATATCACAGTAAACACCTAGTCAGGGTCCACAGTTAAAACAACAAGCGAGCAGAGATTACCCACAGGTAAAGTCAAGCCGTAACAATCTTCCACAGGGCAAAGCATTTAAAATGGCCCTGCTGGAGACAGCCTGCCATCTGTTCAAGGTGTCCATAACAACCAAATCGTCCAAAGAGTCAATTACCCCGATCCTGAAACGGGGATCTATAAAAACCAGCGTGGTGCCAGCTCGTATTGAGGTAGCGGCACATTTCACTGGCAACTGAAAACAAAAAACAGAGAAGGTAAGAAGTTGCACTTACTAGAAGTCGGTGCTCCTGCCTGCGAGCAACCTACCCGGGTCCGCGTCTCCCGTAAGAATGGGGAGACGCGGGAAAGCCCAAACAAAAACAGTCAAAGCCGGAAGTCAGTCTTCCGTGACTCAGGAAGGTCGTCGAGTCACGTGGTGCCCTGGAGCTCATAATGGAAAGTGAAAAAGGACTCACAAATCGGAGTCCTAAATAGAAAAACACAAAAAACGGACTCCTATAATAATAATGAATCGGGACTCGTAATAGATGGTAGGTTTGTGCGAGTAAAGGAAGGGTACAGTCAACCTATTCCCAATTGAATTAAATACAAAAACAGAACAAAAACCAGAGGAATCAGCAACATTTGTCAGAACTCTACCAATGAAACACAAGTGGGTGATACAGGTTAAATGGTAGATATAATTGACCACAGAGAAGCACTTCAAGTTAATGGACAAAACTAGTCCAAGGAATGTCATCATTAAGACCAAGGATGTGGGTGCGCAGTTTAAACACCCAGCGTTATTCTAACTCAAAAAGCGAATTGGTATTAAGGTGTGTGCTAGTTTGTAGAACAACCGACCACATGTCATCTGGTATATGTTTAACCTCCAGAAAATGAATACTCAGTTTGGTGGAAGCGCGACCGCACCTGATGTTGCTGCGATGCTCATTGATGCAGAGTTTTACCGCTTGTGTGGTCATTCACATATATTGTAACCCGCAAGGGCAGGTGATCAAATATATGCAGTTACGAGTATTACAGTTGGTATGTTTAAGGAGATTCCAGGTGCCTGTTGGTTCAAGTACAATGGACTTGAGTCTTTCAGTCAGACTGCATACATTACAATTTCCGCACGGGAAATGACCAACGACTGGGGGAATGTCCCACATGGACGTCTGTCTGGATGGTCGGGGGGTAGAGGGAGGTCTAGTGTGGACCAATAAATCTCTAATGTTGGTAGTGCGTTTGAAGGCAAAAAGGGGTTTAGGGACCTGCAACCCTCCACTGCATAAAATGGACCATCTCTTATTAACCACTTTCTTGATAGAATTAGATAAGGGGGTAAAGGTGGACACACAAGTAAGTTTAGTATCTGCCGTGCGTGGAGTATTAGAGAGTAACGAGTTTGTAAGCTGTTCTCACCACCGGATTAGGGTAACGGAGATTCTCAAGTTTTCCCGACAGGTCTTTGGCTTGGGAAATGAACGTATGCATGTTGCTACAATTACGCCGTAGCCTGAGAAATTGCCCGTACGGTAGATTGTCTTTTAATGCTCTTGGATGATGACTATCGTATAACAAGAGACTGTTACGGTCAGTAGTTTTATGATAAGTACTCGTATGCAACTGGCCGTGCTCTATCTTGATTAACAAGTCCAGAAAAGATATCTCAGTACTGGATACTGAGGAAGTGAAATTCAAAAAAGGGTCCAAGTTGTTGACCCAGGCTGTAAATAGGTTGATCTCAGTGAGAGTCCCTTGCCATACTATCAAGATGTCATCGATGTATCTGCGCCATAATTTGATGTTATCATGAAATGGATTACTATGTGGCAAAATATATTGTGACTCAAAATCGAACATATACAGACAGGCGAGGCTCGGAGCGAAAGTACTGCCCATTGAGGTTCCGCGAGTCTGGTGAAAAAGGAAGTCCTCAAACTGAAAGAAATTTTTTTTCATAGCTAAGGAGGCACCGTGCATAATAAAATGCGTGGGAGTAGTGAGTGGTAGATCAGTAGACAAAAGAGCAGATTCAACTACCTGCAAAGTGGCCTCTTGAGGGATGTTGGTATACAATGCCTCAACGTCCAAGGTGATCAAAGCATGGACGTAAGTAGTGGAATTAATAGACTCTATCAGGTTAAGGACATCCTTGGTGTCTTTCAAGTAGGTAGCAGATGCCTGCACTATAGGCTGCAAAAAATGGTCACAGAAAGTGGACAGTGGTTCAAGGATGGATCCTATCCCAGAAACTATCGGGGGGCCAGGTGGAGGTACTCTGCCTTTATGAATTTTGGGGAGGCAGTAAAAGTACGGTATACGTGGATTGACAGTGTCCAAGAACTCAGCCTCTTTTTGTGAGATCCAGGAGTTGGCAAGGGCCTCCTCTATCATACCCCGGATTTCAATTTGAAGTCTCTCAGTAGGTTCACAGGTAATCTGAGTATAGTAGGAAGAATCCCCAAGGAGACGTAGGCCCTCCTCTCTATAGTCCGTGGAATCCATCACGACTATTGCTCCACCTTTGTCTGCAGGTTTTATGACTATACTCTTATCAGACGCCAAGGTCTGAAGGGCACTCTTTTCAATGTTAGAGGTATTGTAGTAACTCTGTTTAGGTTGAAGAGAAGCGATGTCAGAAAGTACCGCTTTCTCAAATGCCAGTACTTCACAGGGCATGGCCGAAGCTGGGGGCATAAATTTGGATGGTCTCTTAAGACCGGAATCCAACGGCTGATCCATACTGGGTTTGTCGTTAAAAAAGCATCGTAGTCTAATCTTCCTGAAAAACTGGGAAATCTCACAGTGGAGGTGCAAGGGGCCATATTTATACTTTTTGACGCAAAACTGCGCTAACGCAGTTTTGCGTCAAAACAATTAGTGCCGGCTAACGCCATTCTGAAACACCATGCGGGCGCCGTATTTATTCAATGACGTTAGCCGGCGTTAGCCGCCGGCGCCGTCTGGTGTGCGTTAAAAAAAACGACGTACACCAGGCAGCGCCGGCGTAGGGGGAAAATGGAGTATGGGCGTCCAAAAATGGTGCAAGTCAGGCTGAGGCAAAAAAATCGCCTTAACCCGATTTGCGCCATTTTTTTACGACGCCCAACCCCCATTGAAATGACTCCTGTCTTAGCAAAGACAGGAGTCATGCCCCCTTGCCCAATGGCCATGCCCAGGGGACTTATGTCCCCTGGGCATGGTCATTGGGCATAGTGGCATGTGGGGGGCACAAACCAGGCCCCCCTATGCCACAAAAAAATAAAAATAAAAATACTTACTTGAACTTACCTTAATGTCCCAGGGGTGGGTCCCTCCATCCTTGGGTGTCCTCCTGGGGTGGGCAAGGGTGGCAGGGGGTGTCCCTGGGGGCATGGGAGGGCACCTCTGGGCTCATTCTGAGCCCACAGGTCCCTTAACGCCTGCCCTGACCCAGGCGTTAAAAAGAGGCGCAAATGCGGGGTTTTTTGCCCCGCCCACTCCCGGGCGTCATTTTTGCCCGGGAGTATAAATACCACGCACATGCCTGAGAGTCATTTTTTAAGACGGGAACGCCTACCTTGCATCTCATTAACGTAAGGAAGGTGTTCACGGCAAACAATTACGCTAACTCCATGAACTTTGGCGCTAGACGCGTCTAACGCCAAAGTATAAATATGGAGTTAGTTTTGCGTCGAAAAAAATGACGCAAATTCGGCGCAAACTGAGTATAAATATGCCCCAAGGACTCTTCATAGGGTGTGGGTACAAACCCCAACCCTTTGTTTAAGACTGACGACTCAACAGAGGAGAGTGTTCTGGATGAGAGGTTAACCACTAGATCCGGTTGGGAGGATTCTTCCCTTGACTGCGGGTCACCATTTGTGGTTCGTCCTGGGCCCAGTGTACCCTTCTGCCTCTTCCTCTCCTTCTGCCTCTTCCCCTGCCACGGCCGCGGCCTAAAAAAGGCAAGTATGGTAACATAGGGCGTGGTTGGTAAAAGGGGAAGGGCTGCTGCCATCCAAGGGGTTGTCCCAGAGGGTATTGGGGGTAATGATAGAAAGGATGTGTACCATCATCATCTGTACTCCATCCATCAGATGAAGAGCTGTTGCTATATCTATGGGGTTTCTTCATTGAAGAAGAAGATTAATCTGAGGAGAGAGAACGTGTATCAGCAGGGAAGTCATCTGTGATATAAGGATAGACTTTCTCTCTGCTGAATTTGGAAATATCTTTGTGTAATTTCGAAATCTTCTGTTGGGTGAGGAATTTCCTGGTCTGATTAAGTTCAGTGTTAATTTCAGACAAACGACTCTTAAAGGCAGCAAGTGAGATCGTGGTTTTGAGTGTGCTTTCCATAAGGTTAATCTGTACCAGGATTGAGTCTGCTAGAGGTTTGGATGTATTAATAATAAGTACCAGCCAGTCCCTAGTACATTTCCAGGCTATCTGGGCCCAGTCTTTTCTGAAGGCCAGATCCTGGAGAACGATCCTAGGTATGTTTGATACTAGGAGGCCATTTGGAGCGATGTTTGCTCTCAAGTATTCGGTCATTATGGTTCCATGCAAGACGGTTTTAATAAGGCCACGTTTGACTGTGGACAATTTATCCCACTCTTCTTTGGACGGGCCAGAAGGTCCAGCACCATCGTTCCCCAAGATAGAAGGAGTCTGTAAAATTTCAGACACGATATTGTCATCGAAGCTGAGCCCTTGGAAATTATCCATCATGAAGGGCTAGAAAAAGAGAAAATCCCACAGCTAAACAGATGCGCCAATAGGTAAAATAAAACAGAGGGATGGGGAGGGTTAGTGGTCCAGTGTATGGCCTCCCAATGAATACGTAAATAAAGAAATACACTGTTCCAGTTAGAAAAGGAAAGGATACTCAAGAGGGGTCCTAATCTTTAGGAGCAGAAACCTCACACACCCAAAAGGGTGTCATGCTTCATCATCGGAATTGCTCCTCGTCAGACTGGCGCTGCAATGTCTGACGGGCACCACCCCAAATGGGGGGGCTCCTTGCCGGAGATCTTAATTGATGATGATGCCACGACCCTGTAAAGGTCATTGGGACACTTACAATTTGCAAGGTGACATTTAGGCAGCTACACTCGTTGACGTCTTAACATTAGGCTGTACAGTAAATTCCGATGTGTGACAGGTCAATGGTGATTTAAGAAACATGGCTAGCGATGTCACAACCTCAGTGTGTTCCTGTCGACATGTTGCTGTTGTGGTGTATGTGTAGTGTGTAAATAAAGAAATACACAGTTCCAGTTAGAAAAGGAAAGGATACTCAAGAGGGGTCCTAATCTTTAGGAGCAGAAACCTCACACACCCAAAAGGGTGTCATGCTTCATCATCGGAAGTGCTCCTCGTCAGACTGGCGCTGCAATGTCTGACGGGCACCACCACAAATTGGGGGGCTCTTTGCCGGAGATCTTAATTGATGATGATGCCACGACCCTGCATAAGAGTGTGAAGGAAGGAGATCAAACGAAAAAGGGTTAAGATTGACTCTCTAAACCTGAAGAAAATAATCTGTTTATTAGTCTATACGGGAATCAGAGGCCAAGATTAAAAAATGTGAGTGAAACAGAGGCAATGGTCAATCACTCTATCGGAGAAAGAAAAAGAATAGAGCGTGGGGAATTTCCAAGCCAACCCTCGTCAGGGTCAACATGTTTTGCGTCGCTAGTGGCCAATGTGGGTCCGGTGACGCTTCTTCAGGACCAGTTAACTATATGTATCTCCTATTCAAAAATCAAGTGGATAATTACACACTAGAATAGTCAGTACAAGCGTATCCAATCACTTACACTAGTATAGGGAGGAACTATTATTCCTATCTGTCGCCCTGTAGTAAAAAGGTAAAACAGGTAAAATGTCAATGGGTGTACTCATATTGACATGAGAAAGGGGAAGGGGGTGTCCGATCAAAAGTGGAGCACAGTGACAGTGTAACACGTGACTGTATAGGTGCATGCACACAGATGAGGGCAAGCTTACCATCCCCATTTTAGGAATGTGCTACATGGGATAACATGGACTAATCGTCAGGAGTGAAAACTAATCTAAAGTAAGAGAGCAAAAACGATAAAGAGTAATGCAACAATTAGTTAGTAGAAACGGTGACAAATATTGTATCACACATACAAAGTAATTAACATCCATATATTCAGAGTTGCAATTACTGGTGATATCACAGTAAACACCTAGTCAGGGTCCACAGTTAAAACAACAAGCGAGCAGAGATTACCCACAGGTAAAGTCAAGCCGTAACAATCTTCCACAGGGCAAAGCATTTAAAATGGCCCTGCTGGAGACAGCCTGCCATCTGTTCAAGGTGTCCATAACAACCAAATCGTCCAAAGAGTCAATTAGCCCGATCCTGAAAAGGGGATCTATAAAAACCAGCGTGGTGCCAGCTCGTATTGAGGTAACGGCACATTTCACTGGCAACTAAAAACAAAAAAATTGAGAAGGTAAGAAGTTGCACTTACTAGAAGTCGGTGCTCCTGCCTGCGAGCAACCTACCCGGGTCCGCGTCTCCCGTAAGAATGGGGAGACGCGGGAAAGCCCAAACAAAAACAGTCAAAGCCGGAAGTCCTTCTTCCGTGACTCAGGAAGGTCGTCGAGTCATGTGGTGCCCTGGAGCTCATAATGGAAAGTGAAAAAGGACTCACAAATCGGAGTCCTAAACAGAAAAACACAAAAAACGGACTCCTATAATAATAATGAATCAGGACTCATAATAGATGGTAGGTTTGTGCGAGTAAAGGAAGGGTACAGTCAACCTATTCCCAATTGAATTAAAAACAAAAACAGAAAAAAAATCAGAGGAATCAGCAACATTTGTCAGAACTCTACCAATGAAACACAAGTGGGTGATACAGGTTAAATGGTAGATATATGTGACCAGAGAGAAGCACTTCAAGTTAATGGACAAAACTAGTCCATGGAATGTCATCATTAAGACCAAGGATGTGAGTGCGCAGTTTAAACACCCAGCGTTGTTCTAACTCGAAAAGCAAATTGGTATTAAGGTGTGTGCTAGTTTGTAGAACAACCCACCACATGTCATCTGGTCTATGTTTAACCTCCAGAAAATGAATACTCATTTTGGTGGAAGCTCGGCCGCACCTGATGTTGCTGCGATGCTTGTTGATGCGGAGTTTTACAGCTCGTGTGGTCATTCCCACATATTGTAACCCGCAAGGGCAGGTGATCAAATATATGCAGTTACGAGTATTACAGTTGGTATGTTTAAGTAGATTCCAGGTGCCTATTGGTTAAAGTACAATGGACTTGAGTCTTTTAGTCAGACTGCATACATTACAATTTCCGCACGGGAAATGACCAACGACTGGGGGAATGTCCCACATGGACGTCTGTCTGGATGTTCGGGGGGTAGAGGGGGGTCTAGTGTGGACCAATAAATCTCTAATGTTGGTAGTGCGTTTGAAGGCAAAAAGGGGTTTAGGGACCAGCAACCCTCCACTGCATAAAATGGACCATCTCTTATTAACCACTTTCTTGATAGAATTAGATAAGGGGGTAAAGGTGGACACACAAGTAAGTTTAGTATCTGCCGTGCGTGGAGTATTAGAGAGTAACGAGTCTCGATTGCAAAATTTTGCGCGTTTGTAAGCTGCCCTCACCACCGGATTAGTGTAATGGCGATTCTCAAGTTTTCCTGACAGGTCTTTGGCTTGGGAAATGAACGTATGCATGTTGCTACAATTACGCCGTAGCCTGAGAAATTGCCCGTACGGTAGATTGTCTTTTAATGCTCTTGGATGATGACTATCGTATAACAAGAGACTGTTACGGTCAGTAGTTTTATGATAAGTACTCATATGCAACTGGCCGTGCTCTATCTTGATCAACAAGTTCAGAAAAGATATCGCAGTACTGGATACTGAGGAAGTGAAATTCAAAAAAGGGTCCAAGGTGTTGACCCATGCTGTAAATAGGTTGACCTCAGTGAGAGTCCCTTGCCATACTACTGTATCAAGATGTCATCGATGTATCTGCGCCATAATTTGATGTTATCATGAAATGGATTACTATGTGGCAAAATATATTGTGACTCGAAGTCGAACATATAAAGACAGGCGAGGCTCGGAGCGAACGTACTGCGCATTGAGGTTCCGCGAGTCTGGTGAAAAAGGAGGTCCTCAAACTGAAAGAAATTTTCTTTCATAGCTACGGAGGCACAGTGCATAATAAAATGCGTGGGAGTAGTGAGTGGTAGATCAGTAGACAAAAGAGCAGATTCAACTACCTGCAAAGTGGCCTCTTGAGGGATGTTGGTATACAATGCCTCAACATCCAAGGTGATCAAAGCATGGACGTAAGCAGTGGAATTAATAGACTCTATCAGGTTAAGGACATCCTTGGTGTCTTTCAAGTAGGTAGCAGATGCCTGCACTATAGGTTTCAAAAAATGGTCACAGAAAGTGGACAGTGGTTTCAGTATGGATCCTATCCCAGAAACTATCGGGCGGCCAGGAGGAGGTACTCTGCCTTTATGAATTTTGGGGCGGCAGTAAAAGTACGGTATACGTGGATTGACAGTGTCCAAGAACTCAGCCTCTTTTTGTGAGATCCAGGAGTTGGCAAGGGCCTCCTCTATCATACCCCGGATTTCAATTTGAAGTCTCTCAGTAGGTTCACAGGTAATCTGAGTATAGTAGGAAGAATCCCCAAGGAGATGTAGGCACTCCTGTCTATAGTCCGTGGAATCCATCACGACTATTGCTCCACCTTTGTCTGCATTTTCTATGACTATACTCGTATCAGACGCCAAGGTCTGAAGGGCACTCTTTTCAATGTTAGAGGTATTGTAGTAACTCTGTTTAGGTTGAAGAGAAGCGATGTCAGAAAGTACCGCTTTCTCAAATGTCAGTACTTCACAGGACATGGCCGAAGCTGGGGGCATAAATTTGGATGGTCTCTTAAGACCGGAATCCAACGGCTGATCCATACTGGGTCTGTCGTTACAAAAGCATCGTAGTCTAATCTTCCTGAAAAACTGGGAAATCTCACAGTGGAGGTGGAAGGAATCTTCATAGGGTGTGGGTACAAAGCCACTTGTTTAAGACTGATGACTCAACAGAGGAGAGTGTTCTGGATGAGAGGTTAACCACTAGATCCGGTTGGGAGGATTCTTCCCTTGACTGCGGGTCACCATTTGTGGTTCGTCCTGGGCCCAGTGTACCCTTCTGCCTCTTCCTCTCCTTCTGCCTCTTCCCCTGCCCCAGCCGCGGCCTAAAAAAGGCAAGTATGGTAACATAGGGCGTGGTTGGTAAAAGGGGAAGGGCTGCTGCCATCCAAGGGGTTGTCCCAGAGGGTATTGGGGGTAATGATAGAAAGGATGTGTACCATCATCATCCGTACTCCATCTATCAGATGAAGAGCTGTTGCTATATCTACGGGGTTTCTTCATTGAAGAAGAAGATTCATCTGAGGAGAGAGAATGTGTATCAGCAGAGAAGTAATCTGTGATATAAGGATATATGTGTTGTGTCCTAGAGGGTTGCTGTGCAGTGTATATATGTAGGTTTTTGTACTTACCAACAAGTAGTCCATTGCCATACCGTCCATCCTGGAAGTGTTCATTGATGGTGCAGTGACGGAAGATGTATGCGTCATGTACACTCCCAGGATATTTTGCCACGATGTTGGTGATCAATCCCCGGTGATCGACAATGGCCTGCACGTTGATGGAATGTGTGTGCTTCCTGTTGCAGTAGAGGTGTTCAGTTGCAGCAGGTGGCACAAGGCGTACATGTGTGCAGTCGATTGCACCAATGACGTGTGGGAAGCTACTGATTGCGTAGAACCCCTGTTTAGTTTCCTGCTGCTTCTGCAGTGTGTTAGGGAAGCAGATGTGGCGGGTGTCAGTCGAATGATGGCGTCCAGTACTTTGGGCAAAAAGGCGGAGAATGATGGTTGTGATATTCCGCCAACCAGAGCACCAGTTGTTTGAAAAGAGCCACTTGCCAGCATATGAAGTACGGCAAGCAGCTTTGTTTCTGTTGGGATGGTGCGGGTGTCACCAAAGTGGGGGCCAACTGCTGTTCAATGTTTCGCAGCAGCTGCTGAATGGCCTGCCAGTTCCACCGGTACCTCTGTATGATGTCGTGTTCCCTGAGGCCCTGAAGGGTTGTTCTTGGGCGGAATATCCTCTCCTGCCTTCTGCGCTGCCTTTGGGGTCCCTGCTGGTGTTGTGGTAGCTGCTGTTGTTGCTGCTGGGCTCTGCGTCTGCGTGCACGCTGCATTAGAATCACCTCCATGGCTCCCTGTTGCTGCTCTGCTGCTCTGCTGTTTGTTCTCTGTGTTCTGATTAAATACAGGTGTGTTTGCCCCATTTTAACGCCTGCCCTGACCCAGGCGTTAAATTTTGATGCAAATCGGGCTGTGCATCATTTTCTGGCTCCGCCTCCCGGCCGTGTGTCATTTTTACCCGAAACCATAAATACGACGCACGGCCGTTTAAGCCATTTTTTGGACGGGAACACATATCTTGCATATAATTAACGCAAGGCGGGTTGCCGCATCCAAAAAATGACGCACACGGTGGAATTTTGTCATCCGCGGGCTCGGGCGTCAAAGTTTAAATACGGGGCAACGTTTTCGCTGACTGTGCGTCAAAACTTTTGACGCACAATCGGCGCAGACGGAGTATAAATATGCCCCTAGGATTCACTACAGTGCCTTTAATTTGCAATTTTTTGTAACTTACTGAGCTAACTTTCTTGTGTGAATAGTGTTCCAAATGCAGTCCAATTTTAAGGGCTGCATGGGCCCATACTGCTACAGTTCGATGTGGCAGCACTAGCACTCCATGCTTATATATGTGGACATATATATATATATATATATATATATATATATATATATATATATATATATATACAAGAAAAAAGCATCATGAGTGAAAATCCAGCATCAAACCATTTTGTACTACCTGAGGAAAGCGGAAGCCGAAACGTTATTGTGTAAAAATATTTTTTATCTTTTGGTGAGACCATCTGTTTGAGTCACTTCTTTCTATGATATTTCCTTTTTTTGTGACTGATTGTATCCTTTGGGATCCGGAGTTTTGCCCTGGCTGGCTGTGGTTTTTATGTGATATCTCCAAACAGTGTCTCTAATTGCCCACAAGTCCAGCAAACATAAAGCAGCACACCAATTGTTTGTATCCAGTTTATTGGCACCATGAAAAACCACAACACATTTCAGCTACAATGCAGCCTTTGTCAAGTAAAAAGATACTTCCACGTGCTTACAATATAATCACTCTAGGTTTATGGGCAGAGATTAAATACTTTAACATCATGCTGGCGTATGGTCTAGCGGAGAGCACTGTAACGTAAACAACAATAGCATGCATTCAAGTTTGATAAATATGACCCTATGTACGTTGGTTCGAAAGATCATTGTAGGGCACACTTACCAAAAAGTCATGCAGCGCAGCAAGTCCCTTTGCTGTGCTGCACTCAGTGACAGGGAAAGGTCTGAAATCCACCATATCTGACACAATACAGTACATTCCTGCCTTTTCCCAGCACTGGCGCACAATGTGCTTCCTAGCACCAACGCAGACACTCTTGCACCATGGTGCAAGGGTGCCATCATTGTAAGCAGTATTGTTTATGCAGGAAGGGACATCTTCTTGTGCCAAACAATCCCTGGCGCCTCTTTCCTCTTTCGACATGTGCTCTATTCTACAGCACACATAGAAAGAGGAAAAAACGTCAAGAAATAAGTTTCTCTTCATTACGCCTCACCTGGGTGGCTTAGCAGTTTTGGAGCATTCCCAGGTCTACCACTTATGGTAAATCTAGGAATGTGTCAAAATCTATGAGTGTTGCATGGAAACACCCACGCACCACCCACGGAACACCTCCATGGGACAGAGTAACTCAGCGATTTACGCTGCATTGCATTACTCTGGATTTATCTAGCCTCTCAGGACCACGAAAGGTGGCCTTCCATGGCTCTATAAACTAAAATTGCGTTTAAGGGTTTTGTCGATTTGCGTGGTGCAAATGCAACACAATCCTTTAATAAATCTGCCTCTCATTATCCAAGCTGAGGTAAGATACAGGTGTGTCGTCTGACAAGCAGATGTGAAGTGTTTTTATTTACTTATTGGACTTTGGTTTAGACTATTCAAATGAAGTGATACACATTAAACCTTCTACACTTTCATCTCTCAGGGACAAAACCAAGAGGGGGTAAGCCCTCACCTCTTGTGAACCAAAAATAATTAAAAGTAGATTAATGTGTCAGGAACAATAGTTAATTAATCCAATCACTGTGATTGCTGTGTAGTGCGGCCTTTGCACTGTCAGGCTGTGCATAATATACACGCAGCATACGGCTACATGCAGTATTCACACTGGCCGGGTTAACCAGCCTGCACCTTTATTTTATAATTTGTCATGTTGGGCGGCCCACGTGAACCCGAGCCGCAACAAAGTATAGTAGAGCTTGGGTGGCTCTCTACATCCCTCCCATGTTTTATTTAACCAGTCCCAACCCCTTAAAGAAATAGAAGAGGAAAAAGGACAGAAAGGAAAAATGAGAACCCAGAAAATATTTAGGAACACGCAATAACTACACACAGAGGTCATACAGGAAAACTGCACGCTCCTCATCCAGAAGGAACACACGCAACCAATGAACAGGTCTCATCTTAACATGCAAAGTCTCTCAGTCTCTGGTGAGACGCCGGGTTGGGCCTCAGATGGTACGGACCATTACGACTCTCCCGCTCTCCACTGGTGGGCTCGGCTGCAGGCAGCGACACCGCTGGCCCCAACCACAGGGGCTACCTCGGCTCATCACGGTCCCAAACTTCTCCAGGATCTTCTTCTTCTTCATCTCCACCAGTGCTCCTGCTGGGCACTTCGATTCTCCGGAACCAAGAAACATTGCGGGTTATTTGTCGCCCTCCTCGCCGGGCAGTTACCATGGTTCCCCACACCCTTGATACAGTCCATTCCTTGGGTCCGTCGCAGTACTGAACTTAGGCCCAGAACGGCAATCCTTCCCCACCACTTGGTCACCCACTTGAATGTCCGGTCTCCTCGCCCTCCACCCATCACTGGCCCATTTGTTAGCCTTCTCTTATTCTGGACTGCCTCGACATCCAACTCTTCCAATTGCCATTGGGATTCAGCAGGTATACAATGCCTGGGCAGGGGCAGCCAGAACATTACGGCTGCGGGTGCACATCCAGTGGTACTATGAGGCGTCTGTCGATATGCCCGTAGAAACCTGTACAAACACCACGCCGCATCTTCCCCTTGGTCAACCCCAATGGGTGGAGCTCTATTGAGGGTTCTCATGAATCTTTCGACGTCCCCATTGGCCTGAGGCCAATAGGGAGTGATCCGTCTGTGATGGATGGCAAGCAGCTGCAGGCATACTCTAAACTATTGCCCCTGGAAGGGCAGACCGTTGTCAGTATGGACTTCTTCCGGGAGACCCACCATGGCGAATGTCTTTTTGACCAGTGGTTCGACCTGCTCAAAAGCTGTCGATGCAACCAGGTCAAACACTCGGAAACGGGTGTATGAGTCAATCTTCACAAGAGTCAGAAGCCCATCGGGAAAACTCACAAAATCCATGCTTATCTTGGTCCACGGCTTAGTGACAGGGGCCTCAGTGATGACAGGAGCACTTGGTGGATCACCAGCGGTAATGGCACATGAATGGCACCTCCTCACAAGCTCATCCACGGCAGTGTCCATTCTAGGAAACCAGACCTTACTCCGGAGGCATGCCTTAGTCTTGGCTGCCCCTTGATGGGCCAACTCTACCACTCGAACCTAGAGACCTTGGGAAATCACTATCCTCTGGCCACGCAGAGAAAGACCATTACCCCCAATGGACAGTTCATTCCTGATCTTCCAGGTCAGCTGTATAGCGAGCCGTTCACTGTAATCAAGGCACCTGCTACCATTGAGAAAATGTTTCCACTCTCTATGTGCTAAAGCTTCTTTCGCATTACCAATGACATGATCTTGGGCAAAGGTGTCAGATATCTTGGCCAATGTCATGGCTGCCAGGCACGCTGCTTTTATCTTGGACCTCACCAGGCAGGGACTTCTGGGGGTGTTGTGAGCGATAGTCTGCGGGGTTGTTGACGTGGGACCGGTAGGCAATGCAGAACCAGTAGGGAACCAGTAGGGCTGTAATAACTCAGTACATCCCCCAATCCTGGGAGGGGCCAGACGGGCAGACCCAGAGGTTTGTGGTCTGTGTCTACCTGAAATTCATGTCCATACAAATACAGATGAAAATGTTGACACACCCAGCGGATAGCAAGCACCTCCCTCTTGATTTGAGCGTACCTGGTCTCTGTTGATAACAACGCTCTACTCGCATACACCACCGGCACCCATTCTTGGTCCTTCCGTTTTTGTAGCAGGACTGCACCCAGCCCCACAGGACTGGTTTCCATGACCACTTTGGTTTTTTTCTTTGGGTGGAAGTAGGCCATCATTGCCCTGCCCAGCAGGGCTGTACTTGATACTTTGAAATGCCTGGTTTTCGCTCCAGTCCCATGTTCTACCCACCTTCATGAGTTGCCACAGGCGCTAAGCCATGGTGGCTAATTAGGGATTGAAACACCCACAGTAGGTACCCATCCCTAAGAAACTTCGCACCTCAGTCACATTGTCTGGTAGGGAGGCGTTCCTGGTGGCAGCCGCTTTCTTGTGGTCTACTTGCAGCCTTTCACAGGAGAATATATATCCAAAGAACTCGACTGAGTTCTTGTAGAAGTTGCACTTCTTTCGGTGAAGGGTGAGGCCGGCCTCCGCCAGACATCGGAGCATGGCTTGTAAACTATGATAATGGTCTTCCAATGTTTCTGAGTAGATGAGGATGTCATCAGTCAGGTTGAGCACCCCTTGTTGTCCTGACAGCGTTTCCCTTATGGCGTTCTGAAAAACCTCTGTGGCAGAGGATATCCTGAAGCACAGCCTTGTGTATCTGCGATGCCCCACGTGTGTGGAGAGCGCTGTGAAGTTTCGACTATCAGTGGCCTATTAAAGCTGATGATAGCCAGCATTCAGATCCAGTTTGGAGAACCACTGGGCTCCATTCAGGTCAACATTAATGTCATCCATAGTGGGCGTAATGTGCCTTTTTCTCTTGATGGCGCTGTTCAGGAAACGCATGTCCACACACAGACGGATAGCACCTGGCTGCTTTGGCTTCAGAGCAATCACTAATGGCGATACCTACGGTTGGGCCTTGTGACCTTTTCAAACACACCCTGGTCCTCCAGGACTTGCAACTCCTTCTTCACGGTCAAATGCAGATGAAACGGGACCCTGCGATGACGAAGCACCATGGGCTGTACATTTGGGTCAATGGGTAACTTGAATTGTTTCCCTTTTAGTTTACCTACGTCATTAAAGAGTTGTGGGACTTCGTTCAGCACAGAGTCCGTCTGTGCATCATGGACATGTTGAGCAAAGAAGCCCAACTCGAGGTCCTCGGCTGTGTGGCATCCGAGCAGTGTCCCATGAGTCCCTTCAACCACATGGAACTTTTCTTTTGTCGCTCGCCCTCTGCAGGAGACCATTTCTTCGATGGCACCTCTGAGGGGCAGCAGTTCACGCCCATCATATGTATAGATCTTGGTATGACAGGTCATGAACTCCGGCAATGGTGACAGCTGGTGATACTGGCCAATGTCCATGACATTGACTGATGCTCCCGTATCAATGAGGACAGTCACCGGGGAACCGTTAATGTCCAATGGGCACATGGCGGTGGGCGCCGCTTCTGCCAGCCAGCAAACTAAATGATTATGTCCCCCTCATCTTCATCCTCGTAATGCACGCTCCTGGTTTCACCTCTCCACCATCCGCTCCTGCTCGGCCTTCCCCTGCTAGCTGCCGCACAGCCATCACTTTTGTCGCGGCCAACTTCTACTTTTGTCGCCCCCCTCTACATATCTTCACGAAGTGATTCATCTTTCTGCATTTGCACAGATCTTTCCCTTCCCTGGGCAGCTTCCTGGCATGGGGTGTTCCACAACTGCCACACTCCCTGCCGACTTGCTTTGGTTGACACAATGAGCGTTGGTTGTGTTGGCATGTTTGTAGGGCCTACACCTGTTCTTCCTTTACAACCTGCGAGTGCATGGAGTTGGGCTTCAAAGCACCTTGTTCCCTAGCAGCGGCCATGGCATCAGCTCTACTGGCCGATAGTTCATGGGAGCAAGCCAGAACCAGTAACTCGTCGAGGGTGATCCCGGGTTGCCTTAGGATGAGCTTATGCAGCATGTTCGACCTGCATCCCTGGTTGATTTGCACTCGGATATCTTCATGCTGGTTGAGGCCCACACAGTGCTCGCCAGTTTGCGCAGCGTTGCATAAAACATATCAATGGATTCCATGTCAGTTTGTTGTGCCTGTCTGAGCTTAAACCTCTCATAGTCTGGGTTCAACTGGGGATCAAAATATAGGTTCAGCAGCATCAAAATCGTCTGGAGCCCCTGGGTTGGGCAGTGCCCTTCGACAAGCAGCAACGAACTTTTTCCAAAATTATTTAGAAATGTTCAATTTTCGCTTCCCAGCATCTTTTCGATTTTCTCGATTAAACAGTTTTTATATATTTACCGTTTAGATATATTTATTGCAACGTTAAACCATACGTATGTCTCTAAGGGTGAAGTTATTACAAATAATATAGATACGTGCTGAAAAAGCGACAAGAAACTCATAGCTCGGCAATTTTATTACAATTATTCAAAACTTTGGAGTGTTAAGTACTCTCCAGTAGATGGCAGACGAAGACTAAAAAATGTGTTTTAGAAATGGAGCACACTTTTCCTGTTAAGACCCAGTATTTCCGGTTTGACCTACTTGTCAATTAAAGCTTAATCAGTACAAAATCAAACGAGTATACAAGCAAAAGGATAGACAAAAAAAAATCAAATACTGAAAGTAAATCACAAAACGAAAGTACACGCCCTTGTAGGTAATGGTGCGCGTTATGAATTCTGTATTAATAATACATTGAAATAAAGTCGTCTCCAATTCTGTAATTATTTGCCTTTCAGAAAACTGTTTTTTCATCGATTTGTAATAATTACATTAAAAACATTTCTGGCCAAATGTGGATTTGAACAACAACGATTAAATAAACACACAAAGCCTTAGCAACATGGGTTGATCAGACCAGAAATACAATTTTAAATGGAAACATAGCCTTATGACACGCTATTCACTGTAACCGCAGATTTCCCACTAGGACCCACAAGAAATAACAGAATCTAAATGAATAACCAATTTGCAATGAAAACGGAAAGAATCAGCACTTGTGTGTACTTATACAGGGAGTGCAGAATTATTAGGCAAATTAGTATTTTGACCACATCATCCTCTTTATGCATGTCGTCTTACTCCAAGCTGTATAGGCTCGAAAGCCTACTACCAATTAAGCATATTAGGTGATGTGCATCTCTGTAATGAGAAGGGGTGTGGTCTAATGACATCAACACCCTATATCAGGTGTGCATAATTATTAGGCAACTTCCTTTCCTTTGGCAAAATGGGTCAAAAGAAGGACTTGACAGGCTCAGAAAAGTCAAAAATAGTGAGATATCTTGCAGAGGGATGCAGCACTCTTAAAATTGCAAAGCTTCTGAAGCGTGATCATCGAACAATCAAGCGTTTCATTCAAAATAGTCAACAGGGTCGCAAGAAGCGTGTGGAAAAACCAAGGCGCAAAATAACTGCCCATGAACTGAGAAAAGTCAAGCATGCAGCTGCCACGATGCCACTTGCCACCAGTTTGACCATATTTCAGAGCTGCAACATCACTGGAGTGCCCAAAAGCACAAGGTGTGCAATACTCAGAGACATGGCCAAGGTAAGAAAGGCTGAAAGACGACCACCACTGAACAAGACACACAAGCTGAAACGTCAAGACTGGGCCAAGAAATATCTCAAGACCGATTTTTCTAAGGTTTTATGGACTGATGAAATGAGAGTGAGTCTTGATGGGCCAGATGGATGGGCCCGTGGCTGGATTGGTAAAGGGCAGAGAGCTCCAGTCCGACTCAGACGCCAGCAAGGTGGAGGTGGAGTACTGGTTTGGGCTGGTATCATCAAAGATGAGCTTGTGGGGCCTTTTCGGGTTGAGGATGGAGTCAAGCTCAACTCCCAGTCCTACTGCCAGTTCCTGGAAGACACCTTCTTCAAGCAGTGGTACAGGAAGAAGTCTGCATCCTTCAAGAAAAACATGATTTTCATGCAGGACAATGCTCCATCACACGCGTCCAAGTACTCCACAGCGTGGCTGGCAAGAAAGGGTATAAAAGAAGGAAATCTAATGACATGGCCTCCTTGTTCACCTGATCTGAACCCCATTGAGAACCTGTGGTCCATCATCAAATGTGAGATTTACAAGGAGGGAAAACAGTACACCTCTCTGAACAGTGTCTGGGAGGCTGTGGTTGCTGCTGCACGCAATGTTGATGGTGAACAGATCAAAACACTGACAGAATCCATGGATGGCAGGCTTTTGAGTGTCCTTGCAAAGAAAGGTGGCTATATTGGTCACTGATTTGTTTTTGTTTTGTTTTTGAATGTCAGAAATGTATATTTGTGAATGTTGAGATGTTATATTGGTTTCACTGGTAATAATAAATAATTGAAATGGGTATATATTTTTTTTTGTTAAGTTGCCTAATAATTATGCACAGTAATAGTCACCTGCACACACAGATATCCCCCTAACATAGCTAAAACTAAAAACAAACTAAAAACTACTTCCAAAAATATTCAGCTTTGATATTAATGAGTTTTTTGGGTTCATTGAGAACATGGTTGTTGTTCAATAATAAAATTAATCCTCAAAAATACAACTTGCCTAATAATTCTGCACTCCCTGTAGTATGTTTGCGGTTTGACCGCTAAAAAATTACTATTAAAATACATGTCGTTTTTTAATGAATTTATCATTTGACCTAAAAAATCAAGTCACTGATTTTTCTTTTTAGATGTTTGGTCATAGTCAGATGTGGTTTTCCGGTGTTTTCATAACTTCCGGAATGTTGTGATAATCATGGGCGTAGGAAGTGTGGGGAATGCAGGGGATTTATCCCCCTCTCCTTCAGATTTTGGATGGCAGATTGTGATGGACAAAGGCGGAGGGACAAAGTGACCAAAGTATTATCCCACTCATCTCCATCCTTGGCAGATCCATAAGCATAAGACAACTCTACCTAAATGGCCCTTCTCTTGACCTGTCACCACCTACAGATCAGATCACTTCCAAAGCTTCATGTTACAGCTGCCTACAGCCATCACCTG
The DNA here is from genome assembly GCF_031143425.1 of Pleurodeles waltl. Lineage (NCBI taxonomy): Eukaryota > Metazoa > Chordata > Amphibia > Caudata > Salamandridae > Pleurodeles > Pleurodeles waltl. Next base: position 169,249,426 of record NC_090450.1, read on the forward strand.
TGGAGAAAAAGGGAGAGGATGTAACACCTGGGTTTGCTGTCTGCTTCCAGCCCACGTCTATCGAGGTCAGGGATCTTCATGCACCAGCACCTGCCAGGCTCTCCCAGGATCAGGATCATCTAGCACCACAGCCCCTTCTCAGCACTACCCTACCTGTAACTTGACGTCTAGACTGTACGGCATAGAAGAAGCTGCAGGCCTTATGGTGCCTGTGTGCAGGATAGATAGATAGATAGATAGATAGATAGATAGATAGATAGATAGATAGATAGATAGATAGATAGACAGACAGATAGATAGATAGATAGATAGATAGATAGATAGATAGATAGATAGATAGATAGATAGATAGATAGATAGATAGATAGATAGATAGATAGATGTATGTTCCTCCAAATGCAGCATTGCTGGTCCGCTGCCTGACTGCTGGCAGTGCCGGTTTTGGGCATCTTGCCACTTCACATCCTTTGAAATTCCCTCCACTCATCGCCAGAAAGAAGTACTGGCACTCTATGTGTGATACATACTAATGCTGCTACAATAAAGGAATTTTCATCAACACACGTTGCCGAGTGGCGCTATTTCTTCAAGGGAAGGAGTGTAGAATATATATATATATATATATATATATATATATATATATATATATATATATATATATATAACTAAATTTAGGATAACGATGCTCAAACTTAACCTCACTTCACTTCACTTGTCTTAGGTGTATGAATTAAATTTCACAGGAAGTCACAATTGTTTTGTTTGTTTACAAAACTCTTTGTGAAACTCTCATTTTGTCATACAGCACCCTATTTTATGTCAAACCTAACATTTCAAACGTATATAACCCTTTATGTGAGAAAACACATTCCTAATGATTAATAACGCAATACGTTTGTTCGAAATATATATATATATAATATATATAAATAAATTATATATATATATATATATATATATATATATATATATATATATATATATATATAGTCATATATCTCTCATTGTATTATCAGCTTTCAGAAGCAAATAAATTCCAAATAATTCCCATGTCTAACCCTTGTACATTCATCTATCTTTTATCTACTGGATCGTACCCTCCTGGGCACAGTAATCCCATTTGTATTCAACTTGTCAAAATGAACTAATATAGTATTAGTGAAGCTAGGAACCCACTCACCGCTCAATCAATTGCATTTATTATTGGTAATCTAACATCCTCTAGTACCTTATCATATAACTGCCCTTTCTTCTGAAAATGGAGTACAAACAACCTTGTTAAATAATGACACGTATTACACACTCACCCAAAAAATCTAATCCTTCATCAGTTTTGACTCCTCATGAATTACATACATCTACATTATTTATAAAATATATATAAATACGTGTGGGACATAAAAATGATTAGAATATATTCAAATCGTATTCACTCTAAATTGTTTATAGTAAAATCACCCACGTTTCTCACTCACCCAACATATGGAATTTTTTTTATTGGAATTAATCAAACAAAACTAATACAAAAGCATTACACTTACAAATCCATGCATAAAAAGACAAAATTACGTGTACAACTTGAAAAACTAATTTTTTCATACATCTCATACAGACATATATATATATGATATACTGGGAATAAGACCAGTAGGTCGAAACACGTCGGTGGTGATGGTTGGTGACTTTTTTTACTGCAAATAAAGAAAAGAGCACATTTTTCTCCTGGAGTGCAGTGTTGCATTTGTTATCAACTGTTTGCTTTGGTATATATATATATATATATATATACATATATATATATATATCACATATACATAAGTCCCGGAATGCAGGTGCACAGCACAGCGGTCCTGGACGGGCTCAGAGACGCCACAAATATCCTCCAACACTCCCTTAACATATCAGGAGAGCCAGGACATCTGTGATAAAGGCTGTTGCCGAAACGCGTTGGATGTTTTTGCTGAAATAAATTGTTTTTTCACATTGGAGGTGTGTTGGCTCTCCTGATATGTTAAGGGAGTGTTGGAGGATATATATATATATATATACCTTCTTAAACTAAAGATAAGAGAAAAGAGACGTTCAAGAGAGATATAAAATGTATAAAATATCATGTAGCTAGCCAGGCATAAAAGAACCAAGACTTTGCCTAACTGGCAGAAACCTATCATGCAATTTCCGTCTATTTGGATGATTCTGAGTGATAGTAAACTTCAATCTGCAAGCTAAAATAAATTCTTTCCACAAGCGTTAGGGTCTAGAGTTTCACTTTCAAGCCAAGTCCTAGCAAAGCCCAGCCTTGCGACAATAATGGCAAAAGGTTAGGCCCATATTTATGAAAGGGTTCGTCACTTTTGTACCGTGTAACTGGGTGGCAAAGTAACACAAACCTTAAATTGAGATTTATCAAGCCACGCAAAGGTACCTTGCATGCCCTGAGTGAATGGTTACTCTGGAGTAAAGCAACACAACGCAAATCACTGCGTTGCATTACTCTGCCCAAGCGAGGCATTTCATGAATGGTGCTTGGGTGTTCTTACGTAACACTCACCAGGGAATGTGCCAAAACTGATACGCCTCCTCCAGTGATGCGTACTGATGGGAAATATCTTTATTTCTCTGCGTTTTTTCCTCTTGTAGGCGTGCTGCATTCTGCAGCCCACCTAGAAAGAGGAGACTGCCTTAGAGGATTGTTTTTGTGCAGGATGGTGTCCATTCTTGTATGAAAACAATCCTGCTTACAAGGGAGGCACCCTTGCACCATGATGCAAGGATGCGTACAAATGCAGTCAAATGTGGGCCAGGACTGGGAAATGACAGGAATGAGCCATATAATATTAAATACAGCACATTTATGCCCTTTCCATATCACACAGCGCAGTAAGATGACTTGCTGCGCTGAGTGATAATTTCAGAAATATGCATTTAAATGCCTGCCACATTGTTAGGTGTATTATGAAAATGGCCCAACATAATCAGCTTCGCATCCCAGGGAAAATCAAATTCCAACAAGTGGTTCAGTTCATGAAAAATAATGGTCCAAAATGATACTAGGGCAAGGCAAGTAGGGCATGCGTGGTATCTGCACCTGAACCCTTATACTGAAAACAATTGGAGGTCTACCCCTCAGCCCATTTTAAATAAATAATAAGGTGTATAATATATATCATAGAGAAATTTAAATGAATGGACTTTTAACCGGGTTACATATAAAGACTTCTGAGTCAACTTATTAGAGAGTCTGATGTTTTCCATGGAAACATAAAACGCTAATTTTGTAGACCATTTAACCGTCAATTGATCGACGTTATGCTCATAAGGCCTGTTGCTCATGAAAATCCAGTAAAAATGCCAGTATCTCCCCGTTTGAGCCCACTGCAAAAGCAGCTAAAAAAATGTTTTCACATTGAAAACTGATTAGGTGGCAGTCGATGGAGACATTCTCCAAACTAGAGATAGTGATAGAAAGCCTGCCTGAGCATACCCGAGATCTCTGTAGCTATTGAAATGGTGAGAGAGTGCCATCTCTAAAATTTGCCCAAGATTATCCACGCCTAAGGACCGCCAAACACAATGTAACCATCACGGATAATTAATGGAAGACCAGGATTAGCCTCTAAAGCCATAGAGTAATTGAACCTAGGCATTTTACACCAGGTACAATATGCGACCAGACTTTTTCAGAGAAGGCCAGAGTTTTAAATCTGATGAGTTTAAAATGGATTGTATCAATTCTCCATTGCAAGGGCTAATGAAAGTGACGAACATGAAGATTACCTGGGTAAAGAAGCAGCAGTTGCCTTTTGTGTATGTCCATAACAGCTGAAATAGGTGAAAAGGAAGAAATCAAATAAAGCCACAGTGATGGAAGCATCACGCCATCCATATCCTGAGGGAGCTGCAAATGGCAAAAGGTGCAAAAGGTTTTTAATAATGCCATATAAATTGCTGCCTGCTGGCTTCAACTTTTTAAAAAGGGTTTTGGGAGAAACAGAGGAATGGCACAGAACGGATTAAGGATCCGAGGCACAATAACCATATAAAAAAAATGAAATCTACCAGTAATCCCCAAGTAGAGTGGATCCTTTTTTCTAAACACAACTGAAAATTCTTCGAACAGTGAATCATAATTGAGACTCACCATGCCCCGAATGGTGGAAGTGATCCGAATCCCAAGGTATGTAGCCATTTTAACATAAGGCGAGTCTGAGGATTCTGACTTAAAGCTAGTAATGACCTGAGCTTTTTCCAAGTTCAACTTATATCCACAGACCTTGACAGTACTTCCAATATTGAGAGGGCTTCATATGGTGAAAAAGTGAAAATGGCAAATTCGTCAGCATATGCAAGAACTTTCATGCTAAGCGTATTAAGCTTTAGCGGGTGTATGCGGCCAGCATCTTTAAGTATTTAATGAACAGTTCCAAATAAAAATAAAAAGCAGTAGAGATGAAGGGCATCCAGCTCTGGTACCCTTACCAACAGTGAGCTTATCAGGCATGTTCCCAATACGAACAATTCGGGCCATCAGGCCATCAGTGATCAATAAAGAGACTTAAATGTTTAAAGGTTTACAAACTTGTCTCCAAGCCCCATCTGACTCATTACCGACTGACTCATTACTGACCACAGGAAGTTACAGGAGACCCTATTGAATGATTTTTCAGCATCCGCTAGGATCATCCCAGCCAGCTATCCCAGTACTTCCACAACCTCTAAGGCAGATATAGCCAAATGAATATGACCCTAAGAATCGCACGTGGGATTGAACCTGCGCTTCATTGGGTCCATTAAGGTAGAGGTGACAGATGAGGGCTTATTAGGATGCACCTGAATATATATTTTGACATCCATATTAATTGATAAAATAGGCCGGTAAGTGCCGCTGTTGAGAGGTTCTTCACCTTTTTTTTCCAGAAATACCACAATATGTACTTCCTTTCGCCAGAGATGACTTTAACTCCACAAACGTGGGGATAACTGTATCAGAGTAGACATTGGCTAGACCTGAGGCTTTCACAAATGCTAGTTGGAATAGAGTGCTCCTAGCCTCACTTATCATTTTGAAGCACCCAGTATCCCCCACGGGTCAGCTGTCAAACTGGACAGAATCACCCCGTAAATATTCAGTCACCACTTCTGGTGAGGTCACTGCGTCTCCAGAATATAAAGCTGTATATAATTCATGAAAACGTCCAGAATCACCGCTGTACCCGACACAATCTGGCCCTAGAAGCACCTGATACTAGATGTATTGTCCCTATATTTGTGATCCCGAATCTGATAAGCAAGTATAGGTCCCGTTTCCTCACCATTCTCGAAACAGAATGCCTGTCCGCACTGCCGTTTTTGATAAACTCTATTCCAGATCCTTTTCTGAATCATCATCCGTAAGCAATTAACTGTTCAAATATCGACTCTGCATTACCTGCATGTCTATTGGCCAAACATTTGGAATACTCTATTACCGTCTTCAGAAGTTCAGCACGAAGTCAGGACTCCAAGGTTTTTTTCCAGCGCAAATCCGCTGCATCATACATATTGGAGCATTTCATACAATAGTGGGGGGCCGAGTTGTCAGTATCCGAAGTGCAGTGATTGAGAAACAAACTAGAATCATTACAATCTAGAACACCGTTCCATACAAAGTAGAGAAAAATGTAAATCCCTGCTCTGTCCCCCCGACAAGCTCGCCACACATCTGAGTCCACAACATGTTTAAGCACAGACGGTGAGTTACCCATGCTGCTAACAGCTGATCCAATCTGGGACGTGGAATCTGTTCCCGGCTCAAGTGTCAAGATAAATCCTCACAGACTATGATCTAGTCCTCCCATTCCAAAAGCAGAAAGATGAAAAAGGATCGATCATTCATAGTAGGAGCGAACAGCCTACATATAGAAAACTGTAAATTAGATTTAACAATATGAGTGATAAGCCAGTGACCACCTCTGTTGATACTGACTTTAGTTGCTGAAAATTCACTACTACATGCTAATAGTGCCACCCTCTTCTGCGATCCTTTCCAGCCAGAGACAGCAAGGATCTGAAATCCCAGACTCTCAAGTTCCTTAGCTTCCTGAAAACCTAAATGGGTCTCCTGTAGGCGTACAAGTTGTGGCTTTATCAAAATAAGATTTTCCTTAACATATCTAAGTTTAGCAGCAGCTCTCAAACCGTTCACTTTTCAACTGAGAACATAAATACCTTGGCTACCTAAATTATATTCTCATCAGCCATTACAGAAGATCAAATTTCTACATATGAGAAAAATGCTATCAATACCATTTGATACTTTCCCATTTTTCTGATGCTTGTGAGTCTCATGTGATACCTAAAGCAGTTAAAAAGATCTCCCTCAAACAACCCTTCGCCGACAATCCATGCCACCCTGCATCCTCCCCCAGCAAGAACCCCAGAAAAAACCTAAACCTATCACAGTTTCTCAAAGGAAATAAGGATCTTTTCACTCCCATCCACCCATATCCAAACCTAACATGCAGTGATTTTGGATAGTTGCTGCCCCACAGACCAACCTCCGATCTGCCCTGAGACCCCAACCATCACCTAGTAAAAACAAAATCTCTGAATGTAAATGAGAGAGAAAGAAGAAAAAGAAAGGAAAAATGAGCCGAAATTTCAAAAAGAAAAAAAAGAGTGGCCAGAAAAACAAAATCAGATATCAAACCATATATTGTGCATCAAATGCTATTACCAACAATCCCATTGCCCCAGCCACAAACGTTTCAGGTTGAGAAAGTACAAGAGCCAAACCATCAAAGAGGTAATACAGTTTGTCTGAAAAGGTCCAGAGCTGCCATTACCACTTTGTTGCTCCATCAACCACCAGGCCTTCAAAAAATGTTGAGCCTTCACCGGATCCACACAAAGCTAATTTTGTCACTGACACAGAGATTAGCAGGCTCTAAAAGAAAGGCAGATGCCCCCAGATTAACAAAGGTGAGTATCAGCTCTTGAAGCTTCTATCTGCGTTCTACCTTCTCATGACAGAAATCTGAGCATGCAAAAAATTCCACCACACATGATCTGATAGGACTAGGGCAGCGACCATGTTGATTAATCATTTGGCAGAAAATATAATTGCTCACATAAATCAAATTTGTACAAGGATATTGCAAGGCTCTCTCCTTAGTGGTCTTACAAAAGGGGAAATCGATGCACCTTCTGCACCTGACTGGCAAAGTCCCAATCATTAGTGGCTGTGGGAATGCTTGCCAAAATAGATGGAATATATACACCATTGTATCGTCACCCTCTTGGTCTTCAGATGTGCCCAAAGGACCTTTAAAAGCTCATAGATGAAAGCCACTGTAGATGAGGATGGGAAATCCACACTATGAGTGAATTTGGGCTGCAGCACAGCCACACTTTTATCCTCGCCCTTCGAACCAGATCATGTGCCTTAGATTGAGCAGGGATACTAGCTGCAGGTATTACAGCATTATCTATGGAACCACAATAATTCTGGTCAAAACCAGCCCTGGGGGCATTCGTAGGAATCAGTTCCATGCCACCAGGACCCCAAAGAAGGTCCTCTCCAGGGGCGTTATGAATCAGGTGCTCCTCTGCTTGCCCTTTGCCCTTCACAATTCCAGCCACAGAACTCCTGTTATGCCCTGGTTTGCCATAACAGACGTCTCCTTGACCCACTTTTTTTTTCTCTTTTTAATTTGTGGTATATAGCTGACCCCCAAGTCTACGGAAGAAGCGGGGTTCTCCAAGAAATCTGAAAAGTCGGAAATGTGGAAGTAGAGTTGTTACTACTGATTGAGCCAGAATCAGAGCCAGCAGCAGAGCCAGGACCATCATCGGAGATAGAGCCCTCTACCTCAGAAAATTCTGAGCATGAGAAAAAAGATTCTAGAGCCTCCTGAGAACCAAAAGCCATAGCAGCATTATTCAGTGTGCAAGCTACTCCACAAGAACCGTTAGAAGAAGCGTATGAATTAGGCAGGGTGTTCACCTTGACAGATGATGTAGCTGGGTTGGCCAGTAACCCCCCTCTGGCTCTGGCTGTCCGGTCCACCCCTAACCTCTTCTTCCTCTCCTTGTCACTAGCCTGCTCTAAAGAAATAAGAGACATGTTAGAATATGGACTATGTGGCTCAAAGCCCAAGAGCTCATACATCCTCACATGGTCCAGGTTCAGAGGCAACCACTCCCAAATGAACATATTTAAATACCTCCGATGGCAATGTCTGAACCTGTTTGAACCCACAACCAGATAGCCATTTGTACGGGCACAGACACCAGAGCACAGGACCCCTAAATGAGTGGCTGACTTGTGTTGAATGGGGTGCCCCACTTGCTGATTGCTGGGGCAGAGATGGTATGGGGCTCAGTAGTTGAGGGTGTAGTTGTAACTGCACAGGCAGCAAGTTTTATGCCCCAGAAGCACTGGGAATGCAATATTTACCTCTGTCTGGCTTGGCTTTTCTTCAACCTTTTCTGCCCAATTCGCCTCCAACAGTTGATCTGAACTTCTTCAGTACATCCGTACATTTAAGCTCTTTAAGCTCTTTGGGCTCCTTAGGCTTTTTTGGTTCCGTAGACTCCTTGGTGGCTTTTGGCTGTTTGAGCTTGGTCTTCTGCAGCTTCTTCCCAAGTGACATTTACTCAGCATGCACCAGGATCTCCTTCACTTCAGGAGAGAGAGCCACACACCTTGCTTGGGCTCCTCACAGCCTCTGCTCAGCCCATTCCAAAAGGCCTCCAGATCAGCACAAGTGCTCCAACTCCCCGGGTGCCACCACAATGGGTGTCAGCACTTCTCCCTCTCTTTAAATCTGAGCTCACAGCAGGCAGTCAGCCTGCCCACCTAATCACAGTCCTGCTGCCTTGTAGCTCCAAAATGGCAGTGAGCTAGCGCCGCACTCCAAATTGGAGTCCTCCTGTGGAGCTCCTCATACAGCCAGTCCGAACAATCAGGAGCCAGCCCTCAGATACCAGCCAAGTGCTGACCAGACATATGCCGAGATCCCTGGCTCCACTAAATAAAGCTCAGTGAGAGGTCCATGTGCAATCCCGTTTGACAGAATACTCTTCAGTGATCATCTCTACATCTCTCCATAATCAAAGACCCAGTAGCCGGTAGTTGGGAGTCTCTAGAGTCGGAAAATGGTGAAGCAATCAGCAACTTGCTACCATCTTGCCACCACCATCAATAGATGAAATTTTATCAGTATCCTACAGTTTATTAAAAATAAAAATCCTTCATCCTGAGGCTTAAAAGATCAACCTTCACCTCATGAGATATCTGAAATATACATCAAATATAAAAAAGAAGAAACCATCAACAGGAAGAAAAATAAAAACAGCACAGATTTTAAAAGCACCATGTTGAAAGGAAAAAGAAAAAGAAAAGAGATCAATCCCTAGTCTTTAGTTACAAGTAATGACCAGCATGCATTGGCTCCCACATCAGGTACTGTTAACAAAAGCTGTCATTTGGTGAATGCTTTGTACACAATTTTCAAAACACCTGCCAATTCCACTCACATGGTGCAACCCAGATCTGGAAAGTGTCCATTATCCGCATGCACACGCAACAAACTGTTACCGATCAACGCTCAATAAGAGTACAAAGAACTACAAAATATTACATTTTGTATGTATACTTTTGAATCACTCACCATAAAGCATCTTCTCCAACCGGGAACCAGCAATTCTCCTTCCAATGTGTACATCAAAATCCAAACAAAAAGCTATCTATCCCAATTACCCATTGCTCCCTATTTCACTTCTTATAGGTATTTTCTTGATTGTTACAAAGAGATTGTAAATTCTATACTGAAATGAATCAACCAGCAAGATAATTTACACAAAAATGAAACAAAAAGATTGCCAATTCAATCCTCCTAGTGCAAACAATCCTATCTATGGAATTCTGTATTTGAAAGGCTAACCATTAAACCACTTGATCTGTTCATGGATGAACTATTTTGTCTCCACATTAATGGGGTACTTCCGGAGTAGCATTGACATGTTATTCTCATTGATTACGTAAAGTTGGTGGGATCCCAGATAACTCAACAAAGTGTATTCTCTAACCACTTAATTTACCTCACATCTTAAAGCACTTCCAGAAAATGTATTCTGTGGGTTCAGGCCCCTACCTAATAGGTAAAGTGAATTTAAGACACCTATCTTATTTTTTGAGCTACAACAAACCTTTCTTGAAGTACACTATTGACAACTCTTATCCTTATCAATGTACTGTTCTCATCTGTATTTTTAACATACAAACCATTATCAAACCATTCTAGGCTGCAACAAGTGAATAATATACATACGTATTTTCCTGCTGGGGTTGTGTTGACACTCTATATTATTACATGCAACTCCCCATCCCAGTTTAACTCCTTCTTTACTGTTTGCAATTTGTCTATCCAATAGGCTTCATGTTAACAAGGTTGTGTTTCATATCACCACCTCTGTGATCTTTCTTAACCTAATGGAGAATATATCTATGATGTTATCATACTATCTGTAAACGTATGACCATGGGATACCTCTTATCTCTATTTTTGATCGTTCTCAAGTTTTATCTCCACTGTTCCTTTAGTTTTCTTACTGTAGAACCCCCATATTTAATCTATAAATACAAACTATCAAATAAATACAGTTTTTAGAGCTATAACCTTCTGAAAAAAGTTTGCAAAAATTAGGTTTCTTCTTGTTTCAATTCAGCTTCCTCTCTACAATTTCTTTTAGCTCTTAAAAACACCCATAAGAAATAGTTCCTTTCTGTTTATGAACATGAGCTGATTGAGCACGTAGAATGGTGTTCTCAAGGTCAGTTTTCAGAATATCTTAGTATGTAATAAGTTGTTATGATCAACAGTAATACAATGATTTTATATGTATTACAAGCTTCAGAAAGAGGTATTACCTTGAAACACATGTTGGTTGTTCCTGTAAAATTGGAGTCGAATAAAGAGAATTGGAAGGTTTTGGATGCATTGAAAGTGAATACAATGAACTGAGAAAAGAAAGTGGAATACAACATCTTGGAACTTTAATTTTAATAATCAGATATTGGATTACTATTTTGCATTTACCACCAATAAGAAACATTGTGATTAGCTTGTCATATCTTTTTATGTGTGTAGTTCCCTGACCTAATGCAAAGTCTCTGCAGTTGCAAAATTACTTTTAATAAAATTAAACTTCTATTTTGCAAAAACAAAAAAAATAGTAAACTTACACAAAAGTCTAAGTTTACCTTTGTGAATGTTTGAACACTTTTTTGCTTCTCTTTATGAATTTCAAATACTGTCTATTAAATATTAGTACTCACCCTGCTTCAAAATTCTCATGGTAAAGTGAATGACAACTGCATGAATTTGAAATTTATCTAAGAAATAAGCAACACAAGCATAGTGTTCTTGGATGTTAACTAGAGAATGAATACTAATCAAGTAAAGACCAGGCTACATTTCAGACTCACAGTGAACAACCTGCTACACACACAGAGTAGTCACCCCGATCCCCTCAAATGGAGCATACCTTGGGTGGAGTCCTTATTAGTACATGCTGCAAAGGGTTCTGAGGGCTTTCACCAGGATTATAATATGCCCCAGTCTGAATGAAGAGTGTTATTCTCTGGAGAACCTGTTGGCCTCCACATTCTAATCTAGTACCCTATCCAATTTGGTGGGCCAAACAACAAAACAAATACACATAACATGCAAAGGCGCTACAGTGGGAAAGAGAGCACACCATTGATTTTATGCCAATAACAAATGATACATTTGGTTTTTGCCCACATATGTTTTCTCATTGAGAGCATGCATCGCACCACGATGGAACTGTAGCACTCATGTATGCAGGCATATTACATGAAACAGGATAAATACGCAAAAAGCTGAAAACATATATTTTAGGGGGCTTCTCACCTCTGTCTGGTGCCAAAATAACACGTATGTGAATACTCAGTGTAGTTCAATCTTTGCGATTCAATGCAAGATAAAACGTGAAATGGAAGTAGGAAGTCAAGCAACACGGTGTTACCTTACCCTATTATGGAATTTTCTACAGTAACATAGGAAGGTGGGTGGACATGCCTCTATAGTCACTCACAGTATAATGTAGATGCCCGTATTTGTGGTGTATGGGAATGCAGATAGAGAAAAAGAAAAACATCTGAGCTGCACTTACTTCTGAGTAGGTACTGACATAAAGTTTTCTGTCAGCAATCGATCTACTCACGTCATCATGGGTGCCATGTCATTTGTAGGCACCTATAGTAGCCCCTGTGGTTCTATCCTGGCAACTCGCTAGTCTGGGAGGGAAGCACTGTATTTTTTCGAGGAGAATAGGTATAAGCCGCTTTAGTCAGCATTTAGCTAGGCCCCCACGGAATTCTTGTGACATCAGCATGCTGGAAAAGCGTGCATAAAGCAGAATTTCAGGAAAGTAATCGCCCATGAGCCACAGTCAGCTACAATGTAGTCAATGGAAGAAGCTCATCTATTCAGGCCAGGGCCAGCATGATGTGTATGATGTCAGGATATGATAGTGTCTGAGAAGCGGAAATGTGGGAAATTTAGTTCTCTACATACTGTGCTCTGCTTCAATATATTCTAGACTCTCCCCTTTTCTGTCTTTTAAACGCAAAGTCTTTCACACACAGAGAGAGCAAGAGGGTGGAAACATAGTTGCATCCTCCCTAGTACACCTGTGAACACCTATGATCAACTAGAATGAATTTCTAAAGAGGTCCTAAGGGAAATCCAAAGATTTCGGAGTAAACGCCTCACCCATTAAGATTAGAGATATGCTTTATCATCTGTGCCTATCCACACCCTGGTAGGATAGTACCACCAGAGCGGACTCAATCGAGGTCTAGAGTTAAATCGCTACTGGATTTGAAGCAGGGATCCAAAGAAATAAATGCAGGCATACCCAAGGGAATCTTCCTGTATTATTTGAGTAACCAAGACATGGATAAAAAAGTAAATGGGGCTTGTGAGTGTAATGGACTTAGTTGCCCCTATCTATGCCGACATGTTTCAGCCCACATTTAAAGCCTTCAAGTCTGATGCCTTTGTCAGGACTATATGCATCCCTGACTGTCTACTGATGTTTTCCATGCATTCAAATGAGGCCTAAGGCTCTCACATTACTGGAAACATTTAGAAACTATAGTAAATACGTCAAGCCCTTGATCTCATGCAGGACAGTAAGTTAACATCTCAAAGTTATAAACGTGAAATGAGATTGAACAAACTAAGTAGCGCATAAAGTTGGTGGCACCCTTATGGCAATACCCACAACCACTCTTTGGGTGGAACCCTTATGTACAATCACCATTTCTACCCATACAATTTGGTCCCCCATGACCACAAACATTCTCCTATTTTTAATCAGAGCAAAGCCAGAGGCCAAGGGAAAAGACAAGAACAAAACATCCAGTGGCAGGCTAAACCATTAAAGGAAAGGGACACCAATCCCCAACCAGGGATGACCAAAGCACAACGGAAATAGTTAACATAAGTGACCATGTGTTTTCTGAACAACAAATCCAGGTACTTAACAAAGGTTTTGGGTTTTGGTCTCACTCTAAAATCTGATACCTTTTTATTGAGAAAGGAACTGGCCAAATTCTTCTGTCATATTCCTCTCTCTATCTTTTTTTCTAATCAGTCCACCACAACATATGACAGTAAAAGAAATACTTGTCTCAAAAATAAAGCCAATTTCTATCCACTTTCTAGTGCAATGCCACCTGAAATCATAACTTTTGAAAACACAGTAACCCAAGATATATATGGGGTAAAAGAGTGCCACACCCATGTTTACTATAACCTCAACAGAAACGAGCAAGCAGCAGTAAAAGATAATGACAATTTGATTAACATAATCGTAAAACCATCTGATAAGGATGGGTCTATAGTCATTCTCCCAAGATGTATTGAACTGAATGTTTAAGACTTTTCAACGATTCTAGAAATGTTAAACATTTACAAAAGAAATCAGGGAGGACATTCAGTACATAGTCACGCAAGCCTAAGAGAATGGTTGGATAACTCATCAGGAGGTGGACTTCCTTTTTGAAATAAAACCTAAAGTGCCTTACTTCCATTCAACCTAAAATACATAAAGACATACACCCTCCTCCAGGCAGGTCAGTTGTCTCTGGCATAGGCTCACTCCCCGAACCACTCTCTAAATTTACAGATTATTTTTAAGGCAATCAGTAACCTGGATGCCCTCTTATGTCAAAGAACCAGAGATGTACTGAATATCATTCAAGATCTAGATTTTGATTCTAATACTGATTTACTTATGACTTTAAAGTTTTTTATGTTTGATAATGCTTTATTGAATAAGTTAGTGTTAACGTGCCCTTTATGATAATTTATTACACATCAGGACTCATTTTAGGCCAATGAATCTTTTGACCCAGTTGAGAGACACCTTAGGACAAGATAGCTAATCAATATGTTGATCAATACATCAATAATGTCATCAATATTTATCACAACAATACATTTCACTTTAGCCAAAGTCATTATTCAATTCAAGATGCCACCATGACCTTTCAGCCATGAAAAACCACACTTCGTTTAGTAGAATTTTTATAAGTTTTATTTCTATTAATTACAGTCTAAAAGCAGATGCGTTAATCTCAACACCAAGAAACATAGGAGCATAGTCACAATGTGACAACTTTGATAAGATTTCATTAAAGCGAGAATCACAAACATCAAAACATAACACGGCGTGAACATAGATCAAATTTAGAAGAGTGTCAATAATGCGTCAGTTTAACAAAGCATGGTCTCGGTCATTTGTCTATTTGCATCAGTTTGATGAACACCTATCCTAACCACTGATTAGCATTCGCATGTTGGGCTTCATGCAAAACAATTTAGAACACCAATTTGGAAAACATCTAGCTAAGGTCTCTGTCAAAAGTAAGCAGTTGGCATCTAGAAAGGAAAAGCAAACAGACAAATTTACAAATGGATTGTCATAATTACCCTCCAAGAATTAGGTCAGCACACGGGTTCAGTCTTCGTCTTCAGGATATCAGTCAATCGCCATCTGTCAGAACTCAGCTCTGGGGCAAAAAGGACTCTTCCCTGATAAGAAGGTAAAGTGTAAATGGGCAATCTAAGGACAAGGATGGTTTAAGTAAAACTAAGTAGGTCACCAAACAGAGTGACAAAGTTTCTGGATAAAATCAATAGCATTCCCTACTTAATTCTAAATGACTCCCCGTGACGTGGGTTTTTATGCCCTATTCGTTGTACATTCCCCCAAAATTCTATTGGTCATCTGTTACATCCCACTATTTTTAACCTATCAGAATACACATTAGGTAACCCAACTCTTCACCCCATATTATTTTACAAGTCTTTGATTGGTCTTCCTAACTGACGTCTTCAGAGGTGGAACGTCTGGTATGATTTCATCCCTCTGTAATTCTTTGCACATTTTTTTGGTCAGCAGTTCCATTGTCTTCACTGGTTTGAATGACCTTGTACATTACATTAATCTACACTGTTTCAATTTACTTTTAACATTTATTCTGCAACCGAGAGAAGGCGGTGATAATGGATCTAACATGGTTACATTCATCTTCTAATTTGAAGAAAAAGAACACGCAGGGTCGTGTCCCTTTCTGAGTCAGCATACTGAAAAATAGAAAAATGCATTTAATATGAGAGCCAAGCAGCTAAGTTTCGGCTCATGCTAACTTAAGGCCTATGAGGATTTCAGTACAGATTCAATAACGCAAACGTTAGTATAAACTTATTTAAACGTAATATAAACATTTTGATCATCATTATTAGTCCACATATACATTGGTGGCCACTCCCCGTGGTCACATTTCAGGTGCACATTTAAGCAAAATTACTATTATTATAGTTTCCATGCAGCATTATCACACATAAATTCATAAACATTTCATGTTAATATAGATTATATAAGCTACGCTCTCTCATTAGCATACACTGGTACAATAGAATAAATACATTTGCAACCAGAAGAAAAAAAAAAAAAGATTAATCATAATCATAAAGATAATTATATCTATAAGAAACAATTTGTATACACAACCAGATTGTAATATTGTACCGTAGAATAATAGCATTTTTTGTTAAGTTTTAGTAAAGAAAAAAAAAGAGAAGAGAGAAAGAAAAGAAAGAAAAAGTAAAACAATGCAAGTTAAAAATCACATAGTTACAATAAAGCAACCATTAAGTATTAACAGTAGTATGTAAGGTCTTGTGTTGCGAAAGGCAAGTGGTGATGGGAAACCAAAGCATGTCCCTTTTAATTAGCAGTTGAGTAGTATTAGCATTTGCTCGATCCATTCTGTGATTATAACAGAACAGATTCCACCAAGTTACAACAGTCTTTTTTGTAGTATCTTTCCAATTAGAAGTTATAATTTGCAGTGCACTATCAATGAGCAAATCAGCCAATTTACCAAGCAGTGGTTTGAAATACCAAATATATGAAGTACTACCCAAAAAAACATGTAATAAATTGAAAAGTACATTGATGGAGAAAATCTAATTAACTTTATCCCAAACTTGTTCCCAAAAAGTATGAACTGCATGGCACTCAAAAAACATGTGCATATAATGACTGTTTTCTTTAGAGCACGATAAACACTTGTTATCTGTAGTAAGTTTAAATTTATAAAGGTCTACAGGAGTATAGTACAACCTATTGTAAAAATAAAATAATGTTTGGGTTGTAGATGCTGAACGGGATGTTGTACGGAGTTTTGACCATATTATTTTCCATGTAGATATAGAAATGTTTTGATTGGAATCCTGCTCCTATGCTAATTCTATTTTAGATTTTGGTCTCACAAGACTGGTATGTGTAAGGGTTCTGTATATAAAAGACGCCGGGACTTGTGAAGAAAAATTTTAAGGTTGGGAATTAGGCTGTGGAGAAGAGGGAGCCTCCAAAGATTGAGACAATAAGTTATAGAGGATAGCAGAGAGAGTTTGATATTTCACAGCGTAATAAGTGGAGATATGAAATGTTTGTTGAATATCTTGAAATTCAAGTACAGCATTATCTAGAATTAACTGATCTAAAGTTATAATGCCTTTGTGCATCCACTCTTTCCATACCAAAGTTCTATTAGGAAATTTATTATCATTATTGTACCATATAGGAGTTTGCCTAAAGTTCTCATATGAAGAGTGAGAGGCAAGAAGTAATGGCCTGGCAATAGAAATAGAATTAGTTATTATCAGAGAGAAAAGAGATTTAGGGGGTTTTGAAAGCCGAACTGCATCTCTAAATGTAAATGGTGTAATTTGTGTGTGTTGCAATTGACTCCATAGAGAGGTCCCTTTATGAAAAGGGGGAGAGAGGGACAACCATATTTGTTTTAAAACAAATGCAGAGTGATGTCTTCTAAGGCATGGAAAATTTACACCTCCATTATCTCTAGGGTCCTGCAATTTCACTTGAGATATACAAGATTTACGTTTGTTCCATAAAAGTTTCATAAATAATGCATTTATAATTTTTAAAAAAACTAGAAGGAAGTTTAACTGGGAGCATAGATAAATAAAAATGTTAAATGGGCAACAACATCATTCTAATCGTGGCCAGTCGTCCCCACCAAGTTAAATAAAGAGGATACCTTCTGTCAAGTAATTACACAATCCTTGACTCTACCTCTTTGAGATTAGTTTGAAGAGTGTCCTTAAGAGAATTGGAATAGGATATGCCTAGGCATTTGATATGCTTAGAGTTCCACGTAAACCCAGTATCTTTAAACATGTCTGGTAGACACTAAGCATTTAATGGCAAAACCTCTGATTTATCTACATTAAGCTTATAACCTGAGACACTTGAGTATTCTTGTAAGAATTAAAAAAAATCTGGAATAGTCTTGTGAGGATTAGAGATAAAAAGTAAAATATCATCAGCATAAGCTGTGAATTTAATCTCAGTATCTTTGTGCTTAAAACCATAAAAATCAGATTACCTACGTATTTTCTCTAGAAGGGGCTCAAGAAATAAATAACAGAGGTGATAGAGGACAACCTTGTCTAGTACCTCTGTGTAGGGGGAAGTAATGGGATTGTTTACCATTGACTAAAATTGATGTAGAGGGTGAAGAGTATAAAAGTCTAATAGTTTTAATAATATGAGGACTAAAACCATGCCATTTTAATCCTCCAAACATAAAATCCCAACAAACTCGATCAAAGGCTTTTTCAGCATCTAGAGTTATGGCAGCTATAGGATCCCTGGACTTAGAGGCAAGATGGATAATATTGAGAAAAGTTCTAGAATTATCCGATATGTATTGCCCCTTAACAAAACCTGACTGATGAATGTCTATTAGGTCTGGGATAAAATGATTAATCCGTAAGGCTAGGACTTTTGCAAAGATTTTACAGTCAACATTAATAAGAGATATAGGTCTGTAATTACCACATTTGGATAAATACTTATCTTTTTTAGGAATAAAACACAACATAGCTTCAGAAAAAGTGCCCTTTGCTTGATCTTTTGATGTAACTAAAATAGATGCAAAGGTTGAGTAAAATTATATTGAAAAGCCATCAGGGCCAGGAGCCTTATTTTTAGGAAGCTTGGTAATGGCATTTTTAATTTCTGCTTCAGATAGGTCAGCGTCTAATGGTGACAAATCTACTTTTTGTTTCGAAGGAATAGAGTGGAAGAAGGCATCCACTTCAGTCATATTAGGAGTATTTTCAGTAGTATATAATGTGGTAGAGTAGTCAGTAAAGCATTCCAGGATTTCTGAATATTTAGTGTGTCTATTTCCAAATGTGTCTGTGATAACAGTAATTTTAGACTTTTGTTTTTTGATCTTTAAATAATTTGCCAATAGTTTACCCGCTTTATTTCCCCCCCCGTAAAATTTGGAATTTATTTTGAGTAAAGTTCCACATGCACTTTCCAAGGAATGCTTATTGTATTGTAGTTTCGCATCAATAAACCTGGATAAGGTGTCTGGTTTGTTAGATGAGAAATATTCATGCTCAAGACATTTTATTTGTGTGAGCAGTTGAGAGGAAACTTTAGATTTTTCTTTCTTTTTAATGGAGACATAGGGGGTGATTCTGACCTCGGCGGTAAAATGCCCTTACCGCCGGTCAGAAGACCGCCATAACACCGCCGCGGCCGCGGTCAACCGCCACGGTCATTCTGACCCACAACGGCCAAACCTCCAAAAATCCGTCCTCCACTGCAGCCCGCCACATCGGCGGGCAGCGATAAACTGGAGATGACCAAACCTCCACCGTCACGCCAACAGAAATACGCCCATGCCATTACGACCCACGAATCCACACGGCGGTCATTCAAACGCGGTATTCCATTGGCGCTACACACCGCCGCGGTCAGAATACACACACATCACCAAAACACAGCCACATTGGACAATTTGAAAAACACACACCTGATACACATACACACACCACTCCCACACAATCAACCAACTATAAAACACACACCCACATCACCCACAAACCCCTGCGACCCCAATTACTGAGAGAAGGAGAGAGAGACACAGCAGACAATCCAAAGCAAGACACACTGAGGCACACTACACCATCACACACACCACATAGTAGCACATAGCACCACTCACCAACACACTCCTCATCACACACACCACCCCACACCTCACCCACACCACCCCATGGCACCCCAAAGGCATCCACGATTTTCGGACCAAGAACTCCGGGTCATGGTGGAGGAAATCCTAAGAGTGGAACCCCAGCTCTTCGGCTCGCAGGTGCAGCACACCAGTATAGCCAGGAAGGCGGAGCTATGGCAGCGGATCGTGGACAGGGTCAACGCGGTGGGACAGCATCCCAGGAATAGGGAGGACATCCGCAAAAGATGGAACGACCTACGGGGGAAGGTCCGATCGATGGTCTCCAGGCACAACATCGCGGTCCAGAAGACTGGCGGCGGACCCCCACCCACCCCTCCCGAATTTACACCGTGGGAGCAAGAGGTCTTGACCATCCTGCATCCTCAGGGCCTCGCAGGAGTAGCCGGAGGAATGGACTCTGGTAAGTCCCATCTCAACTACTATATCCCCCACACCCCACCAGCATGCCAACCCCCACCCCCACCCTCACCCCCAACCCCCCAGCACACATCCTTCCTGACAATGTCTCACCAGCACAACCCACCCATCCCAACACCAACTCCTGCATGCCAACACAAACCATGGGCACCCATCACCTAAGCATGACCACTGCACTAACCCCTCCCCCCCACTAAATACCCTCACAACACCTCCCTCCAGGGAATGCCTGCACTGGGGGACAAGGGCACCCACAACACGCATGCTATTGCACACACAGAAACAATAACCAAACTCTCTTACCCCATGCAGGACCCGAACGACAACACACCAGCCAGGAGGGTCCAGAAGTGTCCATCCCACCACCGGAACAGGCCCACACTGAGGATAGCAGCTCTGTCGACAGTGAACCTGATGACCAGCCCGGACCATCGGGGACCTCTGGGCAGTCGGTTCCCCTCACCCAGACACAGGCCACACCAGACCCGACCCCCTCTGCCGACACCAGCACAGCTCCCACCCAGCGGGCCCATGCCTCTGTCTCTAGGACAGCTCAATCAGCGGTGTGTCCGCCACTACAGGGCACCCAGGCTAACCCGACACCCCAACAACAACAGGGACCTGGGGGCAGTGGGAGCGGGCACACCGGCCAGGGGACAGAGGCCGGGGGAAACCGGGCAGCTCGGAGGGCTGCTGTGCGACAGGGGGGGGAGGAGAGGCCCAGGGAACCCACTCTCCAAGAGGCCCTCACCACCATCATGGGGGCATACCACCACTCCCAAGAAACGATGGCGACGGTACTGGCCAGGTTCACTGAGATCCAAGCACAGCAGGAAGAACGCTACATGGGGTTCAGGGAGGAGCTGAGAATCATCGGGACCGCAATGGGGACCATCGTCCTGGCCCTCCACAGGATAGAGGACGCGTTGCGGGACCATGGTGCACCACACAGGGCCCCTGTCACTAGGCCGGACCAGGAACAGCCTACCACCTCCGCCGGCGCTAGTGGACAGGAGGTCCCAACACCTCGACAGCCCCCCAGAACCCCACCTCCTGCTGAAGAACAACCACCCCGTAAGAGGAGCCTGAGACCAAAGAAAAAGACAGAGTAGGATGTCAAGACCCCCGCCAGCAGGACATACCCCCTCAAGTCTTCCCACTGTCCCACATTGCCACCCTGTCCAACCATGAACTGCCTATGCTCCATCCTTCCACAGGCAAAAGAACAATGCACCTGTGAGACTGAGAACTGGACTCTGCCATGGATATTCCTCCACCCCCACCCATCACCCTTAGAATCACATGTACCGGTATCTAGCACTGTAAATAAATCACATTTTGCACACAAACCTGTTTTGAGTCATGCTGTATTATTAACAAAGGGATAACATATTACTGTTCAATTTCTGTTCTGTCAATTAGTCATGACAACATACCAATGTCAATACGCTGTATTTCATGGGCGAACCAAGCAGAAGTCAGGTACTGAGTCAGACAGCACTGAGAAGGGAAGGGAAAGGCATAAATTAATAAAAAACATCTGTGGGGAACTACAGAAAGTATAGATGCAGGAGGCTAGAAGCAATTGTGAAATGGCGTGGGTGATTCTTACCTGGGTGTTACTGGAAATACTGTTGTATCACTCTGTCCCTATTGTCTGTGTCGTCCTCAGAGTCTTCCTCCTCTTCACTCTCCACAGGCTCCACGGCTTCTACAACACCACCATCTGGACCATCCTCCTGCAGGAAAGGCACCTGGCGTCGCAAAGCCAGGTTGTGAAGCATACAGCACGCCACGATGATATGGCACACCTTCTTTGGTGAGTACATTAGGGATCCACCAGTCATATGCAGGCACCTAAACCTGGCCTTCAGGAGGCCAAAGGTTCGCTCAATCACCCTCCTTGTACGCCCATGGGCCTCATTGTAGCGTTCCTCTGCCCTTGTCCGGGGATTCCTTACTGGGGTCAGTAGCCACGGCAGGTTGGGGTAACCAGAGTCACCTATTAGCCACACACGTTGTCTCTGTAGCTGCTCCATCACATAGGGGATGCTGCTATTTCGCATCACATACGCGTCATGCACTGACCCTGGGAACTTTGCATTTACATGGGAGATGTACTGGTCAGCCAAACAGACCACCTGGACATTCATCGAATGATAATTCTTTCTGTTTCGGTACACCTGCTCTTCGTCTTTTGGGGGTACCAAAGCCACATGGGTCCCATCAATGGCACCAATGATGTTGGGGATATGTCCAAGGGCATAGAAATCACCCTTCACTGTGGGCAAGTCACCCTCCTCGGGGAAAATGATGTAGCTCCGCATGAGTTTCATCAGGGCAGACAACACTCTGCTCAAAATCTTAGAAAACATAGGCTGAGACATTCCAGATGACATGGCCACTGTGGTCTGGAATGACCCACTGGCCAAAAAATGGAGGACTGACAAAACCTGCACCAGAGGGGGAATCCATGTGGGTTGGCGGATGGGGGACATCAGGGCTGGCTCCAGCTGGGCACACAGTTCATGGATAGTGGCACGGTCAAGTCGGTATCGAAGGATTATATGGCGTTCTTCCATTGTCGACAGGTCCACCAGCGGTCGGTACACGCGAGGATTCCTCCTTCTCATCCCAAGTCCCAGCGGACGGTGCCTAGGAAGGGCAACATGGAGCACAGAGTCAGCCAAACCACAGGTACGTACAGACAGCTTGCACAGTTAAAGAATGGCAATGGGTTGAAAGGTGTGTATGTGTGGCAATGCAAGGCCTAGGCCTGTGTGTCGCAGTCAAAATTAAGCCATGTGGGCCCTTGAAATGGCGGCTGCCTGACCTGTGAAGTGGGACAATGGGATGTGAGGTCACTGCGCTGGCGGGGCACACCGTGGCGGTAGGCGGTCGAAGACCGCGGCGCAAAGCCGCATTGGTTAACATTGAAGCCTATGGGTTTCAGGAGCCAATAACGAAGTGCGCCGGCGGTCGCGGTACGCACCGCCGCGGTACGCACCGCCGCGGACGTGACCGCCATTTTCTATCTGCTTAATCACTCGAGACCTGATCATCCACAGGAGAGGACCTATACTGCAAGTGCTGCTGTGACCTCGGTCTGGAAGATACAATGGCTGCTGCGACTGGGGAAAGGGCCCCTGCCTTCACGTCTGAAGAATTGGACAAGCTCGTGGATGGGGTCCTCCCCCAGTATGCGCTACTCTACGGTCCTCCAGACCAACAAGTGAGTACCCCGGGTGCTAATGGAATGGGCTATGCCTGTGTGGATTGGGGTGGATGTAAGTTGGTGGGGTGGGGGGCGAATGAGGAGTGCAACGCCCGACAGATGAGAGCATGTGCCATATGGCAAAGTGGGTGGGGGGGGGCCAATTACATCTAACATGCAGGCCATTGATGATTTTCTCCTTTCCACCCTGTACATGTCTAATAGGTCAGCGCCCATCAGAAGATCGAGATTTGGCGTGCCATCGCCAAGGAAGTCCGGACCTTGGGGGTCCACAACAGACGGGGCACCCACTGCCGCAAGAGGTGGGAGGACATCCGCCGCGGAACAAGGAAGACCGCAGAAACACTGCTGGGGATGGCCTCCCAACCTAGGAGGGGTGCCAGTCGCACCATGACCCCCCTGATGTCCCGGATCCTGGCGGTGGCCTACCCTGAATTGGATGGGCGCTTTAAGACATCACAGCAGACACAAGGGGGTGAGTATCAGCACATTCTCCTATCTTTCTGCGCAGTGGAGGCGTCTGGGTGGGGGAGGAGGGCTGTGGGTGACATTAGGCCAGGGCGCTTTCTGTAGTGTAGTCCTCTCCCTTAGGCATGGCCCTGTGCCCCCGGCCCCCACCTCTGTAGGGTGACAAGTACAGCCATTGAAGGTCCAGCATCTCCCATGTGCGCGTTTGACGTCTCTTGGCCTGTTGTCTTAGTCAGTAGTACTGAGTAGTGTACCCCGAATGCGTGGCTTAGTGCATTAGGCACCTGTGTCTGTCCTCTCCGCCAACGGTGTTGACATTGCATGCACTCAACCTGGTCTTCTTTTTTCTCCCCCCACCCTTTCTCTTCATCTTCTTGTGCATGTGTGCATTAGCATCATCAGGCGGAGGAGATATGGCATCGGAGCACGAGGGAGCAGCAGGACACAAGGCCCCGGTGGGCCCAGGAACAGACACCGAGGGCACCAGTGATCCGGAGGGCGAGGGGAGCACCACGACGGGGACCGCTGGTGAGAGCAGCGAAAGCGACACGTCCTCGGATGGGAGCTCCCTAGGGGTGGCGGCAACATCCGTGCCCCCGCCTCTACAGGTACAGCCGCCACCCAGCGCACCAGCCCCGCCCTCCCAGCAGCCCCTCAGTCTTCGCTCCGTGCCGGTTCGCCCAGGAAGGCGCGCGTCTCCTTCGCCCTAGGCACCTCAGCCCCTGCCCCTGTTGCCCCTGCTGCCCTCAGTGCGGAGCTCATTGACCTGGTAAGGACGCTCATTGTTGGGCAGACGACCTTTCTGAATGCCATCCAGGATGTGCAAAGGGAGGTGCAACAGAGCAATGCGTACCTGGAGGGCATTCATTCGGGTCAGGCTGCCCATCAACGAGCGTTCACTGCTCTGGCCTCAGCACTGACGGCAGCCATTGTCCCTGTTTCCAGCCTCCCTCTTCTGACTGCCTCCAGCCTGTCTCTGTCTCCTGTTCCTCAGCCTATCCCATCCACACCATCAGACCAGCCTGCACACACCTCAACACCCAAGAGCAGCTCATCCAAACACAAGCACCACAGATCCCGCAAACACTCACCCGAGCAACACCCAGATGCAGACATGCCAACAGCCACTGCCACCCCTGTGTCCCCCTCCTCCTCGTCTCCCTCCTCCCTCCCTGTGACGTCTACACTCACACCTGCATGCACCCCAACATCAGCCAGTGCTTCCATCACCACCTCACTCTCCAGTACAGTCCACACTCGTGCAGTCACCACCCCCACTGCCATGTAAACGTCCCCTGTGTCCTCTCCCACTGTGTCTGTCACCCCCTCTTCCAAGACACACAAACGCAGGCAGCCACCCACCCAACAGCCATCCACCTCACGACAGCCTACAGCACCAGCACCTTCACCCAATGACAGCACACCTGACTCTCCTACAACCACCTCCTCTACCTCCACTTCCATCTCCACTTCTCCTACCCTTTACCTTGGCCCTAAAAAACTTTTCCTGGCTAACCTTAACCTCTTTCCCCCCGATGACCTCCCCCATCCATCTTCAAAGAGTCCCAAGAGCACCGCAGCCACCACCAGCCCAGCTTCGGGTGTCACTGTTGTGCCTGGGTTCTGGAGCCCACCCTTTGCCAGCAGTGACACATCGATCAGCAGCAAGGACACGTCCAGCCCCCCCCCCCGGCAAGAGGACCCGCAAAACCAAGGACCGCCGTGCGAGGACCAACAGGGCTGCCCCCAAGGAGCAATGTGCGGCCACTTCACCACCCACACCATCTGGGGGAGGCAAGGGCCCGAGAGCCCCATCAAAGGAGCGGAAGGGCAGCAGGAGCGCGGAGAAGGTGGACCCCACATGCCACATCCCAGCTGGGAAGGAGGACACTAAGGAGGCCAGGAGTCCGTCCCCGAAGGGTCCAGAAACGTCACGGTCCGAGGGCGACTGAACAGGGAGTCCAGGCCAGGTCTGGCTCCCTTGACCTGCTGGATGAGCACCGCTGAACAGGGCCCGCGGTGCAGAAGAGTACCGCTGAACAGGGCCCCGCCGTGGAGATAGGCACCGCTGAACAGGGCCCGCAGTGCAGAAGAGTACCGCTGAACAGGGCCCCGCCGTGAAGATAGGCACCGCTGAACAGGGCCCGCGGTGCAGAAGAGCACCGCTGAACAGGGCCCCGCCGTGGAGATAGGCACCGCTGAACAGGGCCCGCGGTGCAGAAGAGCACCGCTGAACAGGGCCCCGCCGTGGAGATAGGCACCGCTGAACAGGGCCCGCGGTGCAGAAGAGCACCGCTGAACAGGGCCCCGCCGTGGAAATAGGCACCGCTGAACAGGGCCCGCGGTGCAGAAGAGCACCGCTGAACAGGGCCCCGCCGTGGAGATAGGCACCGCTGAACAGGGCCCCGCCGTCTCAAGCACCGCTCCGCTGGGCCCCGCCGTCTCAAGCACCGCTCCGCTGGGCCCTTCCTCTCAAGCACCGCTCCGCTGGGCCCTTCCTCTCACGCACCGCTCCGCTGGGCCCTTCATTTCAAGCACCGCTCCGCTGGGCCCTTCCTCTCAAGCACCGCTCCGCTGGGCCCCGCCGTCTCAAGCACCGCTCCGCTGGGCCCTTCCTGTCAAGCACCGCTCCGCTGGGCCCCGCCGTCTCAAGCACCGCTCCGCTGGGCCCTTCCTGTCAAGCACCGCTCCGCTGGGCCCTTCCTCTCACGCACCGCTTCCCTGGGCCCTTCATTTCAAGCACCACTCCGCTGGGCCCTTCCTCTCAAGCACCGCTCCGCTGGTCCCCGCCGTCTCAAGCACCGCTCCGCTGGGCCCTTCCTGTCAAGCACCGCTCCGCTGGGCCCCGCCGTCTCAAGCACCGCTCCGCTGGGCCCTTCCTGTCAAGCACCGCTCTGCTGGGCCCTTCCTCTCAAGCACCGCTCCGCTGGGCCCCGCCGTCTCAAGCACCGCTCCGCTGGGCCCTTCCTCTCACGCACCGCTCCGCTGGGCCCTTCTTCTCAAGCACCGCTCCGCTGGGCCCTTCCTCTCAAGCACCGCTCCGCTGGGCCCTTCCTGTCAAGCACCGCTCCGCTGGGCCCTTCCTCTCAAGCACCGCTCCGCTGGGCCCTTCCTCTCACGCACCGCTCCGCTGGGCCCTTCATTTCAAGCACCGCTCCGCTGGGCCCTTCTTCTCAAGCACCGCTCCGCTGGGCCCTTCCTCTCAAGCACCGCTCCGCTGGGCCCCGCCGTCTCAAGCACCGCTCCGCTGGGCCCTTCCTCTCACGCACCACTCCGCTGGGACCTTCTTCTCAAGCACCGCTCCGCTGGGCCCTTCCTCTCAAGCACCGCTCCGCTGGGCCCCACCGTCTCAAGCACCGCTCCGCTGGGCCCTTCCTCTCACGCACCGCTCCGCTGGGCCCTTCTTCTCAAGCACCGCTCCGCTGGGCCCTTCCTCTCAAGCACCGCTCCGCTGGGCCCCGCCGTCTCAAGCACCGCTCCACTGGGCCCCGCCGTCACAAGCACCGCTGAACAGGGCACCGCCGTCTCAAGCACCGTTGATGGTTCACTGTGCCCACCATGCCTCCTCCTTGACCAGTGGAGACTGTCATCCACCTGATGGACTGTGGCTTTGCACTCCCCAGGATGGTCCAGTGGGCAGCCCACCCACTGTAGAGACATTGAGAGACTGTGGCTTTGCACTCCCCAGGATGGCCCAGTGGGCAGCCCACCCACTGTAGAGACATTGAGAGACTGTGGCTTTGCACTCCCCAGGATGGTCCCGTGGGCATGGTGGCTCCTCGTGGATCTGGCGTCGTGGACTCATGTGGCTGTGGTGCCCCCCCCTTCTCTTCCCCCTGAGGTGCCTGTAGTTTTTACATCTGATGCCCCTGCAGTGTTCTCTCCAAAGGACTCAGGTCTCCTGTGTGGGCTTTGCCCTTGTTTCTCAAGACTTTGGCCCACGGACATGCTGAATTCGTAGGATGTGCAGGACTTGGTACTTCAGTTATACACTGATGTGTATGTCATTTGTTTTGTTGTGGATATCTTTCATGGTTGTACGCTAATTTTCTGGAGCTTTTTGGTACATAAATATTTATTCCAAATATGATTATGTCCTAGCATTTTTCATGGGTGTTTGGGTGGTGTCACTGTGACTTGGTGCTCTGCATTGGTGAGTACATGATTGGGGGGGGGTCGCATATGTGTGTGCCCGTAACCTTTCGTCCTCCCCCTCCCGTGTGTCGTAGGTGCAGTACTCACCGTTGTCGTCTGCGCCGGACTTCGTACTCGTGGTAGATGAGAAGGTAGACTAGAGCAGGTAGGATGTTTAATTCGGGTTCCATGCTGTCCTCCGTACTCGTGGAGTGTGTTTTGGTGAGCGTTTTCCCGTTCGTAGTCTGTTTCCGCCGTGTTTTTATCGGCGGTGCTCCCGCCCCGGAAAAGGTGGCGGATTGGTGAGTTATGATAGTGTGGGCGGTACATTGTCTGCCGCCTGCCTGTTGGCGGTGACCGCCGCGCTGTTTGTCTGTACCGCCGCGGCGGTCGGAGTGTTAAGTTGGCGGGCTATGTTGGCGGTTCCCGCCAGGGTCAGAATTCCATTTTTTGGACCGCCAGCCTGTTGGCGGGTTGGCCGCCGCTTTAACACCGACCGCCAGGGTTAGAATCACCCCCATAATCTATAATAAAGCCTCGAGCAGTAGCTTTAACTGCATCCCATATAAAATTAATATGAGTTTCCAAAGGTAAATTGTGCATAAAAAAATCTTTAGAAAACCTCGTAAATTGTTCAATAAATAAATGATCTTGCAATAAAGTGTTATTAAACCTCCAGCGATTAGAAAAGGAGGAATTTCAAATGGAAAACAGCAAACCATTAATCTTAACTGTCAGTAAAATCCATCTTCCTATATCATCCTTAGTCTCCTCTTCAACTTGTACTTGTAAAGATGTATGAAACAATATTATTACCCCATTCTTATTATGAGCTGCAGAGGAGCCAAAAACATGACCAACCCAATTTCTATTTAAACTTTTAAAATCCTGCTCTTTAAGATGGGCTTCTTGCACAAGAGCAACTTGACAATTCAATTTAGAGAGATGCTAGAGCACTCTTTGTTTCTTAACTGGATTACGTAAACCTTTAACATTCCATGAGATGATTCGAAGACTGGTCATTTAACTAGTAGAAGACATTTAGACAACAGAGCCTTACCGAAACCTAAGAGACAAACAACATGTGAATCATAGAAGAAGGTGGAAAGGAAACATATGAACATATATCTAAATAAGGTTGCGTGTTGATGCCAATCTTGCATTGTAGGACGTAAGAAATAATAAAGGAAGAAAGAAAAGTAGAAAGAGAAAAAAACAGAGAGAGAAAAAGAAAAGGGTAGCAAAAGCACCCCATTGATAAAAAAAGAAAAGATGACAAAAAGCCAAGAAACTTCCGTCATAATTGTCTTAAAGAGAAGAAAAAAACTTTGCATGGGAGAAAGGGAGGAGCAAGAAAAGAAAAAGAGGCCAATCAGCAACATTACTCCTGAGGAACTACAATGATTGGGTAACAACAGAAAGGAGAGACGAGGAAACAAAATATATACATTACAATATGAACAACTGATGACGTGACTTGCCAACAAGGGAAAGAACACTATGATGTTGAGATATACAGGAATATAGACACAATCAGAAAGGGGACTTTCTCAACCTGAGATTTCAATGGTTCCAATATCTGTAAAGAAGAAATAAATAATTTAAGAATTTCACATTAACTGATCAAGTCTTGCTGAGTTCCATTGCCTCCCCTTTGTGAGTATATATAAACTATTTCAGATCATAGGGATTTTCAAAAGTACTTGTTCTGTCCTTGAAGGTGACCCTAAAAAAGCAAGGGTGAATTAGGCCAAATCTAGCATTCATAGATCTTAAGGCTGGTCGGAGATCCAGAAATTCCTTCCTTCGCTTGGCGGTCGCCGTGGCCACATCCTGGCTAAAGTAAATCTTTTGGCCCGACCACGACAGTTGTTTACGTTGTTTGGCAGCAGTCAAAACATTCATTAAATCTGAGTACTGTAGGAAATAGGCGATAATTCCTCTCGGTTTTGATGGAGAAGAGGTACCAATACGATGGGCTCTCTGGATATTGAGAACAGTAGTATTCTGAATACCAACCATCTTTGGAATATGAGTTTGCAAGAATGTTATCAAATCTTGGCCTTCTGAGCCATCCAGAATGCCATAAATGCGAAGATTATTTCACCGATTGCGATTTTCCAAATCTTCTGTCTGTTTTTTAAGTAGTGCGACTTCCTTAGTCAAGTTATCAACTTTAGTAGTAGTATCTTGAATGTCACTAATCCTCTGTTCCACCTCAGAAAGTCTAGAATCCATACGTGACCATTTCTCCTCAATTCGCTGTAGCGCAATATTCGTCTCCATAACAAAAGGCTTTATTAGCTTGAGCTCATCATAATGCCATTCAATGTGAGGGGCAATAGAGACTTAGTTGGAGAGGATGGGTCTTTTTTAACTCTTTTGTGGCCCCCGGAGTCTTTACGACCATTAGAGTTAGAGACAGAGGATACAGATAATTTGGAAGTATGAGGGGCTTCCATTTGAGCCACACAGTATATATTTAATACAATAGTTTAGTTAGTGTTCCTGCAACATCGAGTAAGTCACCTCAGAGGACAAATATTAAACATTTTAGAAGAAAATCCAGAATAAAATGACTATAACAGCTTCAAGAGTGGCATCCATGAGTGTCCAAAAAGTATTAAGATCTCCACATTAATTCAAGTAGCCAAAAGACAAAAAGAAAATATTTTTAAGGAATCCAAAAAAAAAATCCTCTCAAAATGGTGGCCACAGTCCTTCCAGAGAGGGATCAGTAGGTTAAAAAGATTAAACTCTGTAAAACACCAGAGTTTTAAAAGAGAAAAAACTCACCATACTGCTCCCTGCTTGTTCCAACATCCAATTCTGGGAAATTCTGGGAAATTCTGGGAAAAAAAGCAGCCAGCTGTTAAAAACACCTCCCTCCAATATAAAAACGTCCTCAGCAGCTCGGGAGTGTCGTTATCGAGCAGCCATCTTAGCTGCTCCGGCACGTGATGTCCCATGACTTTAGATGTTAAGGCCTTGTATACTAATAATACTCAAGAAGCCTCACTGATGGTTCTTGAAACTTTACTAAAAAGGGTACAGTGGGATTCCATCGAACCCATTGATTTTGTATTAGACTGAGCACATATGCCCCTCACTAGAAACTATTTCCAGTTTGAGGACCAGTTCTTCCTACAGACACATGGGAAATCAATAGGAAGTACTTTCGCCCATAGTATAGCATGTCTTTGTGTCCACGTCTTTGAAATTAAACACATTTACAATAAAAGGAACCCATACAACGCCAATGTAAAAGCATGGAAACGTTATATTGATGATGTTTTGATCATCTGGGGAGGAAATTAATCTGAAGCCCTTTACCAATTGGTTAAACACAAACAATGATTTCTTAGACTTACTAAACAATTATTTTCTTGGACCTGAAAATGTGGGCCTATGACAGTGGGTTAAAAACAAAGGTTTATTACAAACCCTCTGAATGTAACAACTTGTTAAGATATGACAGTTTCCATCTGAAGTCACTGAAAGACAATCTTCTGGTGGGCCAATGTTTAAGACTGAGGAGGAAATGGATGGAAAAAAGCCACTATGACTAACATGCAGAACTTTTAAAAACTGGAGGCAAAAGATTACCCCAGCTACTTAATGATGAAAGCTAGAAAAAGAGCTTGAACCAATCCAAGACAATGCTTTTTACAGATGTTTGAGAAACCTGAGAATGAACAACTTGTAGACATAACCACCCATGTGACCCACACCAATCAAATGAAGTGAATAATCTCAAAACATTTTAAGATGCTGACTTCTGGCCATTTTAGCTTGCAAAACTAATGTTTTCCTATAAAGGGGAAAATCTCTGACGGAGTCATTGGTGCACGCAAGATCAAAGATCTCTCCCACAAATAAAACCACTATCCGATCTGTTTGGAATTTGCATCAAGTGCTGGGCCACTCCCCGTGTGGACACTAACATTTGCGCTCCGACAAAGCAAATTAAGGAACTGGATTTAGTTTAAAGAACACCATGGTCTTTAAAATAACATCCCAACTGTGATTCTGGCAATGTAATTTACATACACATCTACCCATGTGGTGTAAAACAAGTTGGCAAGACTACCGGAAATATCCAGATTTCAATTAATAAGTACAAGCACACCTTTAGGTGTAAAAAGACTCAACTAAGTTGATGTGTCATTTTCACACAATGGGTCATTCTGAAAATCACTTTACCTGGTTCATGTTTGATAAATTACCCACACACCTGGCGCAAAATTTTTTGTTAAGTTATGGACAACATTGGATCTATAGACTTATGCTATCATCAACAGGTCTTAATGATGATAT
Source organism: Pleurodeles waltl (assembly GCF_031143425.1). Lineage (NCBI taxonomy): Eukaryota > Metazoa > Chordata > Amphibia > Caudata > Salamandridae > Pleurodeles > Pleurodeles waltl. The sequence goes on from NC_090450.1 coordinate 169,281,660, forward strand.
CTTGTGGTCCCAATTGGGTGCATAAAGGAGCTATTTCTCAGATTACTGATTGAGGCACCTGTACTGTGGGGAATCCACTTTAGTTTCCCACTGGGATACAGGAGGCAACTTAGCCTTTGGGGTGTAGATCTGTTACCCCTGTCATCTAGTGACCTTTTACCTTCTTAGTATGCTCTATTGTATTCCATTTATTTTATTATTTCTTTTAGCTTTTTCATTGCTTACATTTTATAAGAAATGCTTTAATTTTCATCATCACTGCCATTCTGAGAAGGTGTCATTATCAGTATCACTATCAGTGATACACAAAGGTATTGTCATCATGTCCCTTTCTCATTTATGTGTGATAGGAACATCATGCAGACTTGTTACGGATTGTTTATGCAAATGCTGACACACGTCTGACACATTATCAGTTGTTTAGGAGCATACCTGCATTAGGGATCCTACATGGTCTGTATAAATACACGTCACACGGACAAGGTCCTTAGAGGGATTCCTTCCAGATGCCATCTATGCTGCACATCACCTTGCTACATAACTCAGCCTTTGTGTCCCAATGGAGTCTGGCCTAGAGACCTCATTCAGAGGTAACAAGGGTTGAGGGGAGCTTCTCATGGACATTGTACTGGCAGATCATGTTTACCTCACTAAGGTAGAGATTAGGTTTTCTTGGTTGGGAATTTCATATCTCATGTTTATTGTAAGATGGTGGGGGTTTTCATATTCACAACTCTCATTTTCACAATTCTGCCTTTATTACAGTTAATTTTCCTAATCATTGCAGCACATGCATTTTATTGATGTTTAAATATATTAAAAACTCTCCTGCATCTCCTTCATTGCCTATGTGTGTATGAGACTTGTTGCTAACGAGAGAAAATGGTAGTTTCCGTTCCACCACAACTTCCCTGGGAGGTCTTATCTTGAGCCCATGTGTACGGCTTCCAGAAACCACCTTTACTTTCTGAGTTTTGTTGAGGTACTGCTTGTGAGCCAGGAGGGTTGGGCCAACAGTTGCATCTTGTTGTAGGAGTGACTCAGTTGACTACAAACAAAAGTGCTTTTATCGCTAAACAAGCAGTCTTGCTTAAGAGCGAGAGTCCAACTACGACATGGCACAACCAACATTGGTGTTTTGGCACTAATTTACGGATATTCTAAGTACTCTGCCTCACACACAGCAGATCCTGTAAGTACCATTATACGGAGATGTCCGTAGTCTCAGGGGTAATTCTCCTCAGCTGAATAGGGAGCACCTAATTCAGCTGTAGGTTGTTCAAGCTTAAACCTTTCAATGGATTGTTTCCCCATTTGGTGTTCCTTCTCTGTACCCATTACTAAAGATGTCTAATGTCATAAATATCCCTGAAAATGTCAGACATGCATTAACACAACATCTAGTAGCCCATAGCTTAACAGATGAGGGCAGGGATGTCACCTTTATCGTGGAAGCTCATGAAGCTTACTAAACAGAAACATTCTATTCATGGTTTACCTTTCCTGAAGAAGACAATACAACACATACATTTCACACATATAAACAGCGAACATACCACAGCGGTACCAGGCTTACCAGTATCTAGAAATATCACTTTCTTATCAAGAACATCAGAATTGCTTAACTGTCGCCCAACCACATGTTATACAACCTTTGAGATTAGGTCCCTCAAGGAATGACGGACCAATGTGGCCCATGTTTGCCAAATACACATCACATCCTGGTGTACAGGCAATGCAAATAGCTGATGTACACACACTTTATAATACGTTACTAGCACTTTACAGACGGTACAATTCGCTATGCTGACCTTGAATACCACCCCAGCAAGGGCTGCACCAGCTGGTCACCAATTGACCGTTACTGGGATTAACCCACAAACAGTACATTCTTTCCTGGGCAAGGCGCCCACAGAAAGTGAGAAGATTCTGTTCTGGATAGCACAAAAAACCAACCAGCTGGAAGCCCATACGGGACCCCAAGATAAACACAGAATTCTCACAATGTGCTTGCCATTCAGAATGGTTCCTTCAGCAGACGACTGTGCCACATGAGGTATAGTCTTTGCTCCAATTTACACTAACACGCATGGTATCCTGACACTTGCCAGGTTACCAGAAATGTTTAAACGAATTCAGAATGAGCACGGGGTTGCTCCAGCCCTGGATTTGGGGATAAAACTGATGCGCATTTTTGACACAGTCTCATCAATAATACTCAGTATGGAACAGGAGCATCAACTACTGAAAATTATTTTTAAAACCTAAACTAGTATAGGAGGGGATAGTTTGGGAGTCAAGCAAAAGAAGCCTGAAATTCAGAGTACCACCCCTTAGGAAGGTATTAAACAAGCACAACAGGGTTTAAAAAAATGCTGGGATAAACAAAAACAAAATAAAGGTAGAAGAAGTTAGAAAGTAGACTGCATTCGAAGAGCTCTGAACGGAGATATAATCTCAGAAACAGAGAAACTTTAAATGCTCCTGACAGATATATTGATCCACATCCCTCTCGTTGCTTTCAGGACACGCCGGATAGATGGAGTGAGAGAATGGGCCGTCAGAAAAACTCATTGACAACGTGAAACGAAAGAAAGACTAACTGCATTCCTGAGGCAAGAAATAGAACAAATCCCCACCACAAAAGCCACAATTCAAAAAGAAGAAGGTGGCAGTGATTTTAATAAAACATGCCAGCAAACTTGAGAACACTGCTAAGGAACAAGATGTGGGCAGTGAACCTCCTGGAGTGCACAGTAAAAGTCAAGCTATGTCGCCAGAGTCTGAAAGATCATCTGGATGTGACAGCAACAAATGACTTTCTTGTAGTCGAGACTGCGGACGGGCATGACCTCCCACCCGACAGGGCCTATGATTTAAATAACCAAATTGAGGGAGACATAGAGTACACTAGTAGTGTAATTCTTTGGGAAGAAGTAAATTGTGAAATCCTAGTGGCAGAAAAAAAATGGACACCGTGTAGGTCCGCAGGCTCCCACATGGGGAAGTTATAATTTTGCCTTCTTTCTCATATCTTTTTCTGGAATACAGTAAAAGAAGCCTGCGCTGTTGACTGGGCTTGGGTGAGGCGCCTGCGCTGTACTGCAACCATGTAGGGTAGGATAAGGATTACCCAACCATGTAATACCGATCAGGTCTGCACTACAGCCTCAACCTCATTATCCTTTCAAACATGAGGTTAAAGCCCCAGTGAGGGAGATCCTCACTGAACTCGATGACCAGGGAGTAATAGAGCTCTGTGCCTCTGCAATGGATAGCCCGTTATTACCCGTTGCAAAACCAAACCATTCATATACAATAGTCTTAAATTAAAGACACTTAAACAACTACACAGGCACATATGCAATACAAAATGCACACAGCACTACACTTATTAACAACATAGTGCGTAAAAAATACAAAACAATCTTGGATATTTCCAATGTTTTTTTCTGTCAAAACTTAACGCATAAAAGCCGGGACCTGAGTGCATTCTCATTTGGATCACAAAAATGCTTTTGTCATTTGCTCCAGGGCTATAAGAACAGCCCATGGTTGTTTTCTGCCTGTGTAACATCAATATTGCATGATATTGATCCTGAGGCGTGGTCCTCTTTGGATGACATCTATCTCACAGATGACAATCTCAACATTCATCTTGCCAGGGTCGTTTTAGGATTCGCCACCTTAGGCTACGAATTCAATTTCAAGATAACTAAAATAGCCTTTCTCAGTGTATTGTTCGAGCTATCAGGCGAAGGAAAGAGACTGGCCTGCACTTTTTAGAAAAATGCACTCAGCTTAAACCACCAAATACCATTAAGAAACTGCAGTCATTACTTGGTTTCTTTAACTTTGGCAGAACCTACATTCCAGATTATGCACAATGCATAAAACCACTGTATGATTTAATTCGCCCAGATTTCTCAAACAGACACTGGACAGTTGAACACATGGGCATCCTTAGAGGATTGCAGCAAGACATGCTAGAAGCAAAACACTTACACACACGTGACAACACAAAACATGTGGTATCAGAAAATTGCTGGTGCCATCGGGTTCACCTATGTCACCTTTAAATAGGGTGACACGGTGCCCATAGCATAGAAATCACATTTGTACTCAAACACAGAACAACGCTTTGTATTCACAGAAAAGATTCTGACTGCCATACAGATGGCTGTCATCAAGGAGAGACCTCTTGCCCAAGGGAAACACATTATTGTTATTACCCTGGTGCCAGTCTTAGAGTCTGTCACTAAAGCAAGCATTCCTAATGATCAAGCATTATATCCATGCTGGATTCAATGGGCAACCTCCCTGACTGCCACTAATGTTGACTATATCTTTGACCCAAAACTTCAAACACAAGAATTTCTCTAATACAATCAGGAGTACCTCACACCTACTAGCATCTTGAAACTTGACCGGTACCAAACTATCATTTACACTGATGGTTCAGCACAACCAGATGTAGGGACAAAACATCAATAGTCAGCCACTTGCGCAGCTGTGAGCCGAGTGATGAAGGATGGTGTATTCCACCCTCAACATACCTGCATGCAGACCCTGGGGGACATCACCGCTCAGCTGGCTGAACCTAAAGCTCTTATCTTGGCACTGGAACATACAGATCCAGAAAAGCTCACATTGATTGTGTGTGATTCATACACTGTGTCCAGTCCTACAATGCTTATCTCAATCATTGGTGGTTAAACAGGTTCAGAGACTCAAAAGGGAACACCATAAATCACAGACCTCTGTGTGGGAGGGTTGCTGATCTAAAGGATAAACTACCAGATTATCATGTAGTACATACATTGGGCCATCATCATGTAGGAGTACACGCTGTAGGGAACACCTTAGCAGATGAAGCTGCCAAATCTGAAGTAGCTACGTCTTCTGTTGCTGCAATGACTTGTTTTCACACAGGATTGGATAATGAGATCGAGGCTGCAGTGAAAGCTTCGGCCGAAGGGAAACCTCTTCCAAAATAATAACCTGCAAAATATTCCTACTATATCAGTGCACAGAATGTTGCCTTTGCGACAATTCCTGGGGTAGGAGATTGAGTGATCCCCAGCCAGAACCAGAGATTAGATCTCATCAAAGCAGCGCATGAGGGTGTTGCATCTGCTCATGCTGGTGTCGCAGCCACAATATCACTTCTACAGAAACACTTCTGGTGGTCGTGTCTATACAAACAGACCAAGCAATATGTCCTTTTCTGTGACATTTGCCAGCAAATAAAGTGCTCTATCAAATGCCCACTGCAGACATTCCCTCTTAGTGTCTAATAGGCCACTGCAATGTGTGAACCTGGACCATTGTGGTCACTTTCAACCTGATGTTGCATACAAATACATCTTAGTCACTGTTGATTCTTGTTCTAGATTCATGTGGGTATGGTCACAGCAGTCGGCTGACGCTTGAATTGTTATTAAAGACTTCCTGGTCTCTATCAGGACATATGCATTTGCAGCATTCCACTTGGACAGGAGCCTTGCTTTTGCCTCTATGGCATTCAGAGACACCATGAGGACGATTGGTGTTGAGCTCCATTACTCCTCTGCATATCATACAGAGGGAAATTCTGCTGTGGACAGGAGGAATCGTGACCTATAGCAGTCCTTAACAGCAAGAGTATTAGGTTCAGGCTGCAGTTGGCGCAGTTGGCTCCATCACTTATTTGGGGTCCAGAAAGCACTCAATAATCTGCCAAGACGGTCCTTGGGAGGGGGGGTCACACTCCCTATGAGGTCCTCTTTGTGATACCTATGTATGTCCCAGATCTAGATGCCCCTGGTATGGTGGCGCCAGACACACCTTTTGACATGAATGATTGTCTCACTGTCTTGCAGGAGCTTCAACAATTTCATGATGAAATATATCGCCAATGCCGCCACCTTAGGGACAAAGGATTTACCAACAACTTCTACAGGCTAGATTCCTAATGCTGGGTATCTGGTTTGTGAGAAGATTGCTGTGAAGAAGGAATTTGGCCCATCCTATAGAACACCAATTCCAGTCCTGGGAATTCAAGGCATCAGAACTGTTATTCTACCACCACTGCCAGATTCAAAAGGAAACATATTCGTCTCCATTGACAACATTAAATTGTACCATGTGGCCGATTCTGCACAGTAGAGCTCTAGGTTCCTTGGGTAGTTCCCGATCCCCTCTCACTACCTAACAGGACATACCTCTTCAAAGAAGAAACAACAATACTTCTGAATATACCAGCAAGTATAACAATGCTACAATTGCCTCCTCGAGCACCGGGGGAGTAGAGAATGAGCTTCAGCTAATTCATGTTACAACTTCACAGACAAGAACTGTCCAAGATGTAGCTGCTTTTTACTCCAATGCAACACAAACGGAGGGCATGGTCTGCTATGAACCTCCACACGAAGTAGATCCATCTGCCAACTCAGCACTGGCTCCTGTGTTTGCACAGACTGCTTCTGGTTACTTCATCAACCAAGATGACGTTTCTTCAACTTCATCTACATCTGCAACTGTAAACATAACTATTTAGTCTATCCATGGCATTATCTGTGGATGACATTGATTACCTTTCTGTTATGGATTGATTTTGTGACAGTTTATTTATCTTGATAAATGGTCATTATCATCCTGAGCACTCTTCTGCCGAGCCAGTGGATGAAGTTCTAACACCATATCTTTCGTAACATAAGTCAGAAGCGACTTGTCCCTTCTGAACATTTCAGCTGAACCAATTCTGGATGGGATTGTTTGGGAAAAAATTCCATTTGACACGTGTGGACCTACAGATTTTATCGAAATTCCTTAAGTATTTAAAATTTTAATTATTGATATAATTACACCTGATGTTGTTTCTGATGACTGGAATTTTAAAACAGTTGATTCTATGCTCTTGTAACTGCAGGATTACAATGTCTTTGAAAGTGAAGATGTGTATCTGAACACAATAAATTATGGGGAAATGTTCTGTTATCCTCATTGGGGACATTTCTTTCTGCACCGAGCAACTAAACATGGAACAGTATTTAATTACACACAATGGGAACATTGTTCAACTCCACCAGTGGGGAGCCCTAAACCATATGTAAGTAAATTTGAATATTTCTCTGGGTATGACACTATAAATACAGAGTCATACTATTTCAAATTACCACCTTCTAAAATGTGGAAACGTTTTCTAAATAACACCAAATTCATCTATTAAGATTCCCTTGTTTCTGGCCCTGCTATTGAAGGTTATGAATAGTGGAAGAGCACTATAAATGTGAAAAGCGAATGGGAAACACAAGACTAACAGATTCAGGGTAGGGAGGCTTTCTTTAGAGCATGCCTTATTTCTGTATAAATTATATTTTTAAATTACACAGTTCAACAAACATCCTGCTTAGGGTTAGCAAAAATAAAAGAAATGAATGTGCCCAGTATCCCCACACCAGCCAAATTCACCAATTGGCAAACATCCTAAATGTCACTGAAGAAGAACTGAATGCTTGGGTTCAGAATGATACCTATAATTCCAGGCTTTCAAGTCCCAGTGAGTAGTTATTGTGGCCTCTGGACACAAATGTGTGTCAGGCACACTTTGTTAATTCCTCAGGGGTTTCAAGGTTAGCCGGCCAGACCCTCGCTATGTCTCGGGTCAACACTCTAGTATAGTTACTACATACACTGTGGAAAAACTATTCCAACAATGGTTACGCACTAACACCTCAGCAGCAGTTAAAGAATATCTAAGTCTCTTATCAGAGAAAGTTGACTTGCAGGATTTCTTGCTAGGTCCAACAAAACCCCGCTCTCAAGGATTCCTGTATGCCATAAATAATGGGATCTGGAAGTTATCTCAAATGGAAGCGACTGCACACTTAAGGCAGGTAGATAAAGAAAATATGGAAAAGTCTTGAGTGTTGTCGATAATGGAATGAACATTCAGTCCAAAAGAATATACACACTTAATAATATTGTGTCATCTGCGATTGACATCATTCAGAATGACATGTCCCTTTTACAACATTGGCAAAGACAGACGCATTCCATCATGCAGTTGGGTTGGACATTGTAGAGTCTGAAAAATGGCCGCGTCCCTTGGAAATACATGAACAAAAGTGAAATGTTTGCGGCTTTTAATTTGTTCAGGAAGCAACAGATAATAGTTAGGAAGGAAGCAAGTTACACCATGCTTAACATTGAAAAGTTAGAAAAGCTGCCTTTCACTGTAGCAAAGACACCATCAACAGTATGGCTAGTACATGGGGTTATTATTCTGCCAATTTCCACCTTTCGTTTCACAAAATGTTTGAAACATTTTGCTGTTGGCAGATCAGAGCAGCTAGGAGATAGCTATATTAGGAAACAGTGGAAGTTGCCTTTCAAGTTCAAATGTATCAACAGCGAAACAGAGGACTTTTTGAGCGGAAGTGAATGTGAGACTACTGTTAGTCATTCAATGATTTGCAAACAGGTGTCCCTTCACAGCTCTTGCAATACATAGGTTGCAATCTTGGCGTGCTTTCTGAGGGGTACTCCTGTCCCTTTGATTCGTCCAGTATTTCATAGACTTTAGAATGGAAGTTATGTGGTTCTGAAAGATCAGAGTTGCTGCAGAATGAGACCAGGAATTGCCTACACAATTTCAGTTTCTCAAATTGTAACTTGTTGTAGACATGCTTTATTCCCCTCTATACAAGAAATAAGAGTAGTAGAAATATGGGCTCACATTGATAATACTAATGAAAATTGTGACAATCTGAGCAGACTAAAGGCGCTACTGTTTCAAAAACAAGTGGCGTTGACATTGGTCAAGGAGATGTACACTCTCCAGATAGCGATATCATCAGCCGAGATACAATCCTTATCAAATATGAACTCCCCCAAGCACTTTGGAGAGCTGGTCTGCAAAATCTTTAACGCTTCGAGTACTCCATGGACTTCACACTTCTTTAAGGCTGTTGGGTCTAGATTTGTTTCCACCTTCCAGACTGTCTTCAGAGTCATCTTTTTCGAGTGTGTTTGGTAGATTTCCTATGACTTTGTCACTGATTGGCGGAATACTGCTACTGCTATTCCTGATACGCAGTGGTTGTGCTTTTTCAGCTAAGCAGAGTGATGGAGCTACCACCGGCCCTGCTGTGTCATGACAGCATGATGCAGTACTTTGACGCTCCATTGCTGGAGGAATTGGAGCATGAATGGTCATTGTCATTCCGACCAGTCATGTGGTGCGTGCAACTTGTCTTTTATTGCCCCGGTGCCTCTTTGAGTGTCTCCCATTGGTGTGTCTTGCTGTACAGTAAGTGCCTCCTGTGAACCAAGAACCGTTAATGTTACAAATGAGAGTTCATTCACGGTCGTGCCCCATGAGACTGAAGTTGATTCGCTGGGCCACCCTCGAGCTATCACTTGTGAACTATGTGGCTCCAATGACTCTGGAGCTATGGATGGTGCTGCCTACGCGGGTGATCCTGCGACTGATGCATCTGATCACTTCTGCTCCATAGATTCTTCTGTCAATCCTGTGATTGATCTGACATCTGCTGATGGGGAGTCCTTCCTGGATGCACTCCTATTTGATGACTTCAGACACCTTCTACTCGAGCATACCTATTGTTGAATGAATTCAACCATTGACTTTTTTAAAGTATAAAATGGGTAGCAAATTGCCTTAATGATTTGGTTAAGGTCTGCCTTGCTTGTATTTGGTCTGCCTTGCTTGTCATGGTTGACATTATGGCACTCATTATGTCCCTGGCGGATGACGATATTTTGGAGAAAGGTACTGCCAACAGGCTGGCGGTACCTTTCCCCAAAATATGATATTGGCGGTTTGGCTCAAGTCAAACCGTCAAGGTACCACTCCGTCCGCCAGGGCAGTAACAGGCGGCTGTCACTGTCCCACCCACGAATAATGACCCCGTCTACTGCCATGGTTTTCGTGGCAATCTTACTGCCACGAAAACCATGGCAGTAGGCACTATCAGTGCAAGGGAATTCCTTCCCTGACACTGATAGTGGTCTCCCCTGTCCCCTCCCCCTCCCCCAAACTCCCCCTTGCGAACCCCCGACATACATGCACATTCACATACCAACATACACATGCATACACACGCTCATACTCACATTCACCCATGCATGCATACATTCATTCACTTACACATCAACACACAGACATACATTCTAGCACACACCCATTCACACCACACAACATACACACTCGCACCCATTCATGCACACACGCATTCCACATGCCACACACCTGCTTGCACTCACACAATCACATACACACACCCCCACACACACACAACAACACCCTCCACCCCCTCCCCTGTCACAGCACCCGACTTACCTGCTTGCAGGAGTTCCTCCTGCAGGAGATGGGACATGGCACTGCTGCCAGAAGAAGCGTCCACCACAGAACACCGCCAGGCCATAGCATGGATCATAATATGGTCTGCAGCGGTCTACTGGCGTGGCACTCCTGCTGGCAGCAGCGCCACCTTACCGCCGTCCGCCGCCATGACCGTAGCCGGAATTCCGCCATCCTTGTGGCAGAATTCCAGCTGCGGTCATAATATGGCAGATGGTAGGTAGCCGCGGCGACAGTGTTTTGGCGGCCGTCGCAACCGCGGTTGGTGGTAATTACCGCCAATTTCTTAATGAAAGCCTATATCTCTTTTGTACGTTTTTAGCTTAGGTTTTAACTAGATTTTAGGTTTTTAGTTCAGAGCATTTTAGACATGGACTTATGCACCCTCGCTAAGTGACTTAGGGCCTGATTCCAACTTTGGAGGAGGTGTTAATCCGTCCCAAAAGTGACGGTAAAGTGACGGATATACCACCAGCCGTATTACGAGTTCCATAGGATATAATGGACTCGTAATACGGCTGGTGGTATATCCGTCACTTTACCGTCACTTTTGGGACGGATTAACACCTCCTCCAAAGTTGGAATCAGGCCCTTAGTATCCTTGTTTCGGCAATGGGAGGGTGTGGTAAATCCATGTTAGTTTCCCACTGGGATACAGAAGTCAGCTTAGCCTTTGGCTTGCAGACCTGTTTCCCCGTCACCTAGTGACCTTTTACCTACTTAGTATGCTCTGTTTTATTCCATTTATTTTATTATTTGTGTTAGCTTTTTTCATTGGCTACATTTTATAAGAATTTTTTTTTTTTCATTATCAGTGCCATTCTGGGAAGGCTTCATTATTGGCGTCACTATCAGTGATACACGTAGGTATTGTCATTGTGTCCCTTTCTCATATATGTGTGACAGGAACATCATATTCACTTGTTAGGAATTGTTTATGCAATTGCGGACACAAGTCGACCACATTATCAGTTGTTTAGGAACATACCTGTGTCAGGGATCCTACATGATCTGTATAAACCTCACATGGACAAGGTAATTAGAGGGGTTACTTTCAGGTGCCATCTATGCTGCACGTCACCTTGCTGCAGAGCTCAGCCTTTGGGTCACCATGGTGTCTGACCTAGAGACCTTATTCAGGTGACGAGGGTTGGGGGGCGCTTCTTATGGACATGGTACTGACAGATTAGGTTTATCATACCTAGCTCTCACTAGGGTACAGATTAGGTTTTCTTGGTTAGAAATTTCATATATCATATTTATTGTAAGATGGTGGGGAGTTTCATATTCAACTCTCACATCTTCACAATTCTGCTTTTATTACTGTTCATTATCCTAATCTTTGCAGCACATGCATTTTATCGTAGATTGCAGTCTCTTCAATAAATAAATTGAAAACTTTCCTGTATCTTCTTCATTGCCTATATGTGTACGAGACTTGTTGCTAACGAGAGAAAAGGGTAACTTCCATTCCATCGCGACTTCCAAGTGAGGTCTTATCTAGAGTTCATGTGTAAGACTGCCAGACGTCACCTTTACTTTCTGAGTATTGGTGAGGTACTGCTTGTGAGTCGAGAAGGTTGAGCCACAGTTGCGACTTGTTGTTGGAGTGACTCTGTTGCCTACAAACAAATGCGCTGTCATCCGTAAACCAGCAGTCTCACTAAGGAGCGAGAGTCCATCTTCGACAGTACATAACCCCTTCGATTCTCTTGGTTACTACACATTCAGGATGTGCGATAGAAGAGATAATGTCTAGTGCCCACTTATAAAGGGAGGCCTTACTACCGATGTTACCTTAAGATCATACCTCAAGCATTTATTTTAATATGTTGCCTATGGTATGGGACCAATTCTTTGAGACATTAGTCCCCAATATGCAATAACCATATTAAAGAGAAATGTCTCTTCATAAATCTATGACATACACACCATGAGAAGGCTTTTGTGCTTTGAAATATGGCAAAAATACCCCCATTAAAGTGAAGGTCGAGTACAGGTCAGTTGGTTTAACTTACGGAATTCTATTTCACATATATGAACCCTCTCCAACCATTCATCAACACGGCCGGCTTTTGTGCGGTGCGACCGCACCGGCCACTGACCTCATGGGGCGCTGTGTTTAGCAATAACTTCATAAACGTTAGATTTAAAATCACCTGCTGAAAAGTTCCTTGTGCGTTTAACCTTCAAGAAACAATTAAAATGTCAAGATACTTATTGTGATTAATGTTCCTGCTAGAGAGAGAAATGGGACTTTTGCCTAGTGGCAGCATTGACTCAACATAAAGTAGCATAGAAGGTTAATATGCCCGCTGCAAAAAACAGACCTATGGGGCATATTTAAAAAAAGTGGCGCCACTTTCCTTGCACCCCGTAGCGGCCCCTAACGTCACCATGTGTGAGCCATATTGAAAATACGGTGCACCATGGCGGTAGTTAGGGGACCAGCACCAGAATTTTTCACACTTGTCTGGCGCTTTGCGGGATTAGCGTAAATTTTTTTGACTCTCATCTTGCAAAGCACCCAGAGGCCCATTGTAACCAATGGAAGGCTCCTTTTAATGCCTGCTCTGAGCAGGTTTAAAAGTGCCAGAAAAAAATGCTGCATCATTTTTTTGGCCCCCCTAATGAGGGGAAGCCGTCTTGGCATACATTATGCCTGGCGTGGGCATTATGTAGCGCAAAGGTAACAAAGTAGCGCAATGCATGCATTGCGCCTCTTTCTGAATATGGCGCCGCGTTTTGGGCTTTCTAATGCCACATTAGTGTAAAAAAATGTCACTAATGTGGCATTAGAATGGCATTAGGGGCTCTTAAATATGCCCCTATAGCAGTGCTTAATTTGTACTTGTTGTTTCCGGTGCGGTGCACCAGCACATATTTTTGAGGGCCAGCACTTATTTTTCTACCTCAAGCATTTACTGCGAGAAAAAGGCACATATGGGAAAGATGGAAGAAGAGAAAAACGTAAAAGCGTCACAATGGGATAAATCAGAAATCTGCAACAGTGAGCAGAAGGGGCAGGGAGGGCCTGTAAATGGTCTGAAGAGGTCAGAGATGGCTTCAGGATTATGCTGCCTCTGTATTCTATGTTCACACATTTAATTCCAGCAGTCACATGTTTAAGAGGAGGGCTTTGGGTACCTGCACCTTTTTATTTACAAATTAAGCACTGCCCTATGGGGCATAATTGAAAAAAGTGGCAATGCACACAGTGCTGCGCCACTTTTCTTGCACCCCTTAATGCACCTCCCCAATGCCACCATGTGTGCGTCATATTTAAAATACGGTGCACCATGGCGGAAGTTAGGGGACTAGCGTCAGAACTTTTATACTAGTCCGGTGCTTTGCAGGATTAGCTTAAAAAATGTTGAAGCTAATCCTGTAAAGCACCCAGAGGCCCATTGTAACCAAAGGAAGCCACCTTTTAATGCCTGCTCTGAGCAAAAGAGGCAGAAAAAAATGATACAAAGAAATCTGTCAGATTTCTTTGCGCCATTTTTTTGTGCCCCCCCCCCCTTATCGGGGGAATGCCACCTTTGTATACATAATGCCTGGCGCAGGCATAATGTAGCGTAAAGGGATACAAAGTGACACAATGCATGCATTGCGCCACTTTGTAAATATGACATGGTGTTTTTGGCCATCTAATGCCACATTAGCATTACAAAAAATGAAGCTAATGTGGTGTTAGAATGGTGCTAGGGGCTCTTAAATATGCCCCTATATTTTATGTGGATAGCTGAGTGGATTAGTAAAGTCAGCATTTATTTACAAGTGCTTTAAAACACATGAATGTATGTTAAAGTGGAGCGATGGAGAGATGCGGGCACTTTTGCAGGGTGGTAGTGAGTGAAACCGAGGAGGAGGTCATGGGTGGGGGGGCGCCACAATAAACTGTCGCACAGGGCGCCACTAGTCCTAAAGCCGGCCTGGGTTCTAAATGATACGTTTGTAATGAGGTACCTTTTGCTAATGACATCACCTCTTGACATATCCTCACTAGAACATCCCTTTACAATTATATGGCATGTACGTTCTCGCCGGCCATTTTACAGACAAATTTATCTTACGAGTAGGTTATAGACACACACACGACAATACTAGGCAATGAACGTATTCTCCACGTGTTAGTCCTACCCAACATGGTCTACATTTCCGATCATCCCGCAGCGGCGCATACGGCAGTGGATGCACGAGTATCATCACGACCGGGGGCACTAAATCCAATCGGTGTTTCCATCTCCCTTCTTGTGACCTATCTGCACAAACACTTGCTGTTCAGCGGCAGTCTCAGCAGGATGGAGGGGCCCGCGGGAAGCAAGAGCAACGCTCTAGTCTTCCCGCGGGTCATTTCGGGAAAGGAAGTGACGGCGAGGGACAGGGATTGGGAAGAAGGTAAGTGAGGGCGGGTCTAGGGGGAGTAAATAAAAGGGGTTGGGGGTGGAGGGACCGGCCTCTTTGCCGCGATTCCCTCGCGCTTTTTAATTTGGCCTCCCACCCACCCGGCAATTGGAAGAGCGATTTGGAAGGACGGAAGTTAGAGTCGAATAGCAAGGAGGGGAGGGAAATTGTCAGTTAGGGCAGGTTGCAGGGCTGAGCGAGCAGTAGATGGGGGAGGGTGGTGAGTCAGATGCGGGCTTGGCCACCCTTCCAGGGAATAAACAAGCAGGTGAAGGCTCTGAGTGGGGGTACGCACGAACTAAATGGGGCATGAAAGGAAAAGGGGAGTGCGTAGGGGAATGGAAACGAGATAAAGGTTTTGAAGGAGAAGGATGAACGAGGAGAGGTTAATAGGAGGGCATTATTAAAGTTACGGTTACGTTTGAAAGTTAATGGTTATGTTACTTATGCAATCCTGTCCTAATAAATGACCTTTTACACTAAAACAGCTGTCACTGAATTATTTCCTGATACTAATAGGTTTAATCGTTGGCACAGCTACCTTGAAAAAATTAGTGGGGCCACTGGGGTTCACATTCCTTTTTCTTTTTCTTGTTTATTCTTTTATTTAAGGATCTCTTGTTATGCTATCACAAACTAAGGGCGGGGTCTCGCACGGCTATATTAATGTAGTAAGTGGGGACCTCAGGAGGTTACATTTCCTTTACTTATGGGCCTCATTTTGTGTTCTGTGAAACATCACACATAAGAGCGGGTGGGAATGACTCTATTCCCATACCAGGGATGCCTGCATTGTTGGTCTTGAGACATCCAACTTAAATGGAACACTTAGGCCCATATTTATACTTTTTTAGCACCGCATTTGCGACACTTTTGGCGCGCAAATGGCGCAAACTTACAAAATACAATTGCATTTTGCAAGTTTGCGCTGCTTTTGCATAAAAAAATTACGCAAATGTGGTGCTAAAAAAGTATAAATATGTGCCTTAGTATTAAATTTGATTTTCAATAGTCTTTATTATTTATACTTACATCACAAGTGTGTGACTACAGGAGCATGCTTCCCTCTCGACTAGCATGACACCCCAATCACCAATAATTAGGGGTAAGCTGTATGACTGTGCTTGCATGATGTTATAACACAGACGTATGCATTCTCATGTGTGCAGTATTCAATTGAGATGGCTTGTCGTGCATCTCTTTATAGCACCATTTTGAATTATGTTTAATTCGTTTTTAATTCTGTATGGGTCTGATAAAAAGATTTTGCCATAAGGTGTTCCTTAGTTTGTTCAATTTACTTTCACATATATTACCTCAAGATGTTAATTTATGGTCCTGCTTGAGTCTAAGGGCCAGATTTAGGTATGTCCTGAATTGTGACTCGCAATTCAGGGATGCAGGATGGTGTCCCTGACACCATCTGCGACTCGCAAGTGGGTCGCAAAGGCCCACCTCATTAATATTAATGAGGTGGGTCGTAATTTGTGACCTCCTTGCGACTCGCAGCACTCACAGGGATGGTGGCCTGCTGGATACAGCAGACCACCATGTCTGTGACTGCTTTTAAATAAAGTCGTTTTTTTTTTTGTAATGCAGCTCATTTTCCTTAAAGGAAAACGAGATGCATTACAAAATGAAAAAAATTAAACCTTTCAGTTCCATTTTTTCAGAGCAGGCAGTGGTCCATAGGACCACTGCCTGCTCTGAAAAAATGTTTTCCAGGCCATTCATAAAGGGGAAGGGGTCCCATGGGGAGCCCTTTCCTTTTGCGAATGGGTTACCACCAGTGTGACACTGGTGGTAACTGAGATTGCTTTGCGACCGCGTTCGGGGTCTCAAAGCAATGCAGCATCGCGCTGCGACTCGCAAACAGGAAGGGGAACACCCCTTCCTTTTTGCGACTCGCAGTCCCGTTTTGCGAGTCGGTAACCAGGTTACCGACTCGCAAAACAGGAATTGGGCATCGCAATGTGGGTTTGGCTGTTTGCGACATTCAAAACCTTTGCTACATCTGGCCCTAAGTGCTTGACATATTTACTATTGTTTCTAGGTTTATCCAGTAAGGAACTTTAGAAAAGATGAGAGCCTTAGGCCTCATTTTTTATGCATGGTATGCATCAGTATACAGGCAGGGATGGGTGTAGCCCTGACAAAGGCCTCAGACCCCAATGGGCTTTAAATGTGGTCAAAACATGTTGACATAGATAGGGGCAATTGAGTCAATTACATTCAATAAACCCCATTTACTTTTTTAATCATGTCAGTACTCAAATAATAAACAAAGATTTATTTGGATTTCCTTTCTGGATCAACTGATTAGAGATGATGTTGGCAAGTTAGTGACATGCCTATATAGGAAGCTTACAGAGGGGAAAACACTGCTAGCATACCAAAGATTTTACCCCAGGGTCTGGAGAGATGGTCTCTCTTATGGCCAGTTTCTAAACTTGTACTCCATAAGAGACAGTAGGACGGGGTTCTCCCCAAACACTGGTTAGATTAGCTTTGAAAAGAGCCTGCTATTGCAATAGAAAGGAGTTCTTACAGAAAAAAATGCAACAAAAACAGCCCACAGTTAGTATATGTTACCACTGTTTGACCTCACACAAACAAGATAGTAGCATCAATTAAGAAACATTGACACATCATACAAAGCATAGTCCATACATTGAGTCCACCACTGTTTTCATTCAAAAGGGGTAAAAATAAAAGAAACGAATTATTGCATTCTGCAAGTAATAATCAGTCTCACAGTAATACTGTGCAAGATATGTGGGGGTTATCCCCTATTAAACGAAACTATAAATGTGGTGATTGTGTGGCAAGCCAATTCACATGTAACACCAAGACGTTTGCACAGGCCTTAAAGTCATTTTTTGGGTGGGAACGCCTACCTTGCATGTCATTAACGCAAGGCGGTTTCCCGCATCCAGAAAATGACGCACACAGAGGGATTTTGACGTTCGCTGGGTCGTGCGTCATAGTATAAATATGGTGTAAGGTTTGTGCAGAATGTACTTCAAAATGTTTGACGCACATTCGGCGCAAACAGAGTATAAATGTGCCCCCTATTGTATATTGCATATGTTGCCCATACCCACTGACCTACATATGTTAGATCAAGCAAGTCAAATCCAGTGTTGGCCAACAGAAGAGCAGGATTCTGTGTGAGGTAACTTCAGCATCCATGGTAACACATTTTGTTTAATGTAGCTGTAAGGAAATGCCTCCTTGGCATGGTTACCCCCTGACTTTTTGCCTTTGCTGATGCTATGTTTACAATTGAAAGTGTGCTGAGGCCTGCTAACCAGGCCCCAGCACCAGTGTTCTTTCCCTAACCTGTACTTTTGTATCCACAATTGGCAGACCCTGGCATCCAGATAAGTCCCTTGTAACTGGTACTTCTAGTACCAAGGGCCCTGATGCCAAGGAAGGTCTCTGAGGGCTGCTGTATGTCTTATGCCACCCTGGAGACCTCTCACTCAGCACAGACACACTGCTTGCCAGCTTGTGTGTGCTAGTGAGAACAAAACGAGTAAGTTGACATGGCGCTCCCCTCAGGGTGCCATGCCAGCCTCTCACTGCCTATGCAAGTATAGGTCAGTCACCCCTCTAGCAGGCCTTACAGCCCTAAGGCAGGGTGCACTATACCATAGGTGAGGGTACCAGTGCATGAGCATGGTACCCCTACAGTGTCTAAACAAAACCTTAGACATTGTAAGTACAGGGTAGCCATAAGAGTATATGGTCTGGGAGTTTGTCAAACACGAACTCCACAGCACCATAATGGCTACACTGAAAACTGGGAAGTTTGGTATCAAACTTCTCAGCACAATAAATGCACACTGATGCCAGTGTACATTTTATTGCAAAATACACCCCAGAGGGCACCTTAGAGGTGCCCCCTGAAACTTAACCGACTGTCTGTGTAGGCTGACTAGTTCCAGCAGCCTGCCACACTAGAGACATGTTGCTGGCCCCATGGGGAGAGTGCCTTTGTCACTCTGAGGCCAGTAACAAAGCCTGCACTGGGTGGAGATGCTAACACCTCCCCCAGGCAGGAGCTGTAACACCTGGCGGTGAGCCTCAAAGGCTCACCCCTTTGTCATAGCACCGCAGGACACTCCAGCTAGTGGAGTTGCCCGCCCCCTCCGGCCCCGGCCCCCACTTTTGGCGGCAAGGCCGGAGAAAATAATGAGAATAACAAGGAGGAGTCACTGGCCAGTCAGGACAGCCCCTAAGGTGTCCTGAGCTGAGGTGACTCTAACTTTTAGAAATCCTCCATCTTGCAGATGGAGGATTCCCCCAATAGGATTAGGGATGTGACCCCCCCCCCCCTTGGGAGGAGGCACAAAGAGGGTGTACTCACCCTCAGGGCTAGTAGCCATTGGCTACTAACCCCCAGACCTAAACACGCCCTTAAATTTAGTATTTAAGGGCTCCCCTGAACCTAAGAATTTAGATTCCTGCAACAACAACAAGAAGGACTGCCTAGCTGAAAACCCCTGCAGAGGAAGACCAGAAGACAACAACTGCCTTGGCTCCAGAAACTCACTGGCCTGTCTCCTGCCTTCCAAAGAACTCTGCTCCAGCGACGCCTTCCAAAGGGACCAGCGACCTCTGAATCCTCTGAGGACTGCCCTGCTTCGACTACGACAAGAAACTCCCGAGGACAGCGGACCTGCTCCAAAAAGACTGCAACTTTATCCAAAGAAGCAGTTTTAAAGAACCCTGCAATCTCCCCGCAAGAAGCGTGAGACTTGCAACACTGCACCCGGCGACCCCGACTCGGCTGGTGGAGAACCAATACCTCAGGGAGGACCCCCGGACTACTCTACGACTGTGAGTACCAAAACCTGTCCCCCCTGAGCCCCCACAGCGCCGCCTGCAGAGGGAATCCCGAGGCTTCCCCTGACCGCGACTCTCTGAAACCTAAGTCCCGACGCCTGGAAAAGACCCTGCACCCGCAGCCCCCAGGACCTGAAGGACCGGACTTTCACTGCAGAAGTGACCCCCAGGAGTCCCTCTCCCTTGCCCAAGCGGAGGTTTCCCCGAGGAAGCCCCCCCTTGCCTGCCTGCAGCGCTGAAGAGATCCCTTGATCTCTCATTGACTTCCATTGCGAACCCGACGCTTGTTCTAACACTGCACCCGGCCGCCCCCGCGCCGCAGAGGGTGAAATTTCTGTGTGGGCTTGTGTCCCCCCCGGTGCCCTACAAAACCCCCCTGGTCTGCCCTCCGAAGACGCGGGTACTTACCTGCAAGCAGACCGGAACCGGGGCACCCCCCTCTCTCCATTGAAGCCTATGCGTTTTGGGCACCACTTTGGACTCTGCACCTGACCGGCCCTGAGCTGCTGGTGTGGTAACTTTGGGGTTGCTCTGAACCCCCAACGGTGGGCTACCTTGGACCAAGAACTGAACCCTGTAAGTGTCTTACTTACCTGGTAAAACTAACAAAAACTTACCTCCCCCAGGAACTGTGAAAATTGCACTGTGTCCACTTTTAAAATAGCTATTTGTGAATAACTTGAAAAGTATACATGCAATTGAAATGATTCAAAGTTCCTAATGTACTTACCTGCAATACCTTTCAAACAAGATATTACATGTTAAATTTGAACCTGTGGTTCTTAAAAATAAACTAAGAAAAGATATTTTTCTATACAAAACCTATTGGCTGGATTTGTCTCTGAGTGTGTGTACCTCATTTATTGTCTATGTGTATGTACAACAAATGCTTAACACTTCTCCTTGGATAAGCCTACTGCTCGACCACACTACCACAAAATAGAGCATTAGTATTATCTCTTTTTACCACTATTTTACCTCTAAGGGGAACCCTTGGACTCTGTGCATGCTATTCCTTACTTTGAAATAGCACATACAGAGCCAACTTCCTACATTGGTGGCAGCGGTGGGATACAAGACTTTGCATTTGCTGGACTACTCAGCCAATACCTGATCACACGACAAATTCCAAAATTGTCATTAGAAATTGATTTTTGCAATTTGAAAAGTTTTCTAAATTCTTAAAAGTCCTGCTAGGGCCTTGTGTTAGTCCCTGTTAGCTTTTCTTTTAGAGTTTAAAAGTTTGTAAAAGTTTGAATTAGATTCTAGAACCAGTTTTAGATTCTTAAAAAGTATTCCAACTTTTAGAAGCATAATGTCTAGCACAGATGTGAATGTGGTGGAAATCGACACCACACCTTACCTCCATCTACAGATGAGAGAGCTAAGGTCACTCTGTAAACTAAAGAAAATAGCAATGGGCTCCAAACCTACCAAAGTACAGCTCCAGGAGCTTTTGGCAGAGTTTGAAAAAGCCAACCCCTCTGAGGATGGCAACACAGAGGATGAAGATAGTGACTTGGAGGGAAATTCCCCCCCTCCAGTCCTACTTAGGGAGAATAGGGCTTCTCAAGCCCTGACTCCACAAATAATAGTCAGAGATGCAGGTTCCCTCACAGGAGGGACCAACAACTCTGAAATCACTGAGGATAACTCCAGTGAAGAGGACATCCAGTTAGCCAGGATGGCCAAAAGATTGGCTTTGGAAAGACAGATCCTAGCCATAGAAAGGGAAAGACAAGAGATGGGCCTAGGACCCATCAATGGTGGCAGCAACATAACTAGGGTCAGAGATTCTCCTGACATGTTGAAAATCCCCAAAGGGATTGTAACTAAATATGAAGATGGTGATGACATCACCAAATGGTTCACAGCTTTTGAGAGGGCTTGTGAAACCAGAAAAGTGAACAAATCTCACTCGGGTGCTCTCCTTTGGGAAATGTTCACAGGAAAGTGTAGGGATAGACTCCTCACACTCTCAAAAAAAGATGCAGAATCTTATGACCTCATGAAGGGTACCCTGATTGAGGGCTTTGGATTCTCCACTGAGGAGTATAGGATTAGATTCAGGGGGGCTCAAAAATCCTCGAGCCAGACCTGGGTTGACTTTGTAGACTACTCAGTAAAAACACTAGATGGTTGGATTCAAGGAAATGGTGTAAATGATTATGATGGGCTGTACAATTTATTTGTGAAAGAACACCTATTAAGTAATTGTTTCAATGATAAACTGCATCAGCATCTGGTGGACCTAGGACCAATTTCTCCCCAAGAATTGGGAAAGAAGGCGGACCATTGGGTCAAGACTAGGGTGTCCAAAACTTCCACAGGGGGTGACCAAAAGAAAGGGGTCACAAAACCTCCCCAGGGGAAAGGTGGTGAGACAGCCAAAAATAAAAATAGTAAAGAGTCTTCTACAGGCCCCCAAAAACCTGCACAGGAGGGTGGTCCCAGAGCCTCTTCACAAAACAATCCTGGGTACAAGGGTAAAAACTTTGATCCCAAAAAGGCCTGGTGTCGAAACTGTAGTCAGTCTGGACACCAAACTGGAGACAAGGCCTGTCCCAAGAAAGATACCACTTCTAACTCCCATCCAGCTAAAACTGGAATGGCTAGTCTCCAAGTGGGATCAACAGTGTGCCCAGAGCAAATCAGGGTCCACACTGAAGCTACTCTAGTCTCTGAGGGTGGGGTGGATTTAGCCACACTAGCTGCCTGGCCGCCTAACATGCAAAAATACAGGCAGCAGCTCTTTATTAATGGGACAAGTGTAGAGGGCCTGAGGGATACAGGTGCCAGTGTCACCATGGTGACAGAGAAACTGGTTTCCCCTGGCCAATACCTGACTGGAAAAACCTATACAGTCACCAACGCTGACAATCAGACTAAAGCACATCCCATGGCAATGGTAACTTTAGAATGGGGAGGGGTCAATGGCCTGAAACAGGTGGTGGTCTCCTCAAACATCCCAGTAGACTGTCTGCTTGGAAATGACCTGGAGTCCTCAGCATGGGCTGAGGTAGAACTAAAAACCCATGCAGCCATGCTGGGTATCCCTGAACTGGTGTGTGTAAAAACAAGAGCACAGTGCAAGGCACAGGGTGAAAAAGTAGAGCTGGAGTCTGGAAGAAAGGCCCAGCCTACCAAGAGAAAAGGAAAGTCAGTTGGGAAACCAACTGCAACACAGTCAGAAAAAGAGAACCTCTCTTCTCAGGAAGAAGTTCTGCCTTCTGAGGGAACTGAGCCTTTGGAGCTTGAACCTTATCAGGTTGAGCTCTTAGGCCCAGGGGGACCCTCAAGGGAGGAGCTGTGTAAGGGACAAGAAACCTGTCCCTCTCTTGAAGGCCTTAGGCAGCAAGCTGCTGAAGAGTCCAAGGGCAAGAAAAATGGAACACATAGGGTCTATTGGGAAGATGGACTCCTGTACACTGAGGCCAGAGACCCCAAACCTGGTGCCACTAGGAGAGTGGTAGTGCCTCAGTCGTTCAGAGAGTTTATTCTGACCTTAGCCCATGATATTCCCCTTGCTGGGCATTTGGGACAAACCAAGACGTGGGAGAGGTTAGTCAACCACTTCTACTGGCCCAATATGTCCCACAAGGTTAAGGAGTTTTGCCTCTCCTGCCCCACCTGTCAAGCCAGTGGTAAGACAGGTGGGCATCCAAAGGCCCCCCTCATTCCACTTCCAGTGGTGGGGGTCCCCTTTGAGAGAGTGGGTGTGGACATAGTTGGTCCACTAGAACCTCCCACAGCCTCAGGAAATATGTATATCCTAGTAGTAGTGGATCATGCTACTAGGTTTCCTGAAGCTATTCCCCTTAGGTCGACTACTGCCCCTGCAGTAGCCAAGGCCCTCATTGGTATCTTTACCAGAGTGGGTTTCCCTAAGGAGGTGGTGTCTGACAGAGGTACCAACTTCATGTCAGCATACCTCAAACACATGTGGAATGAGTGTGGGGTGACTTACAAATTCACTACACCATACCATCCACAAACTAATGGCTTAGTTGAGAGATTCAACAAGACATTAAAAGGCATGATCATGGGGCTCCCAGAAAAGCTCAAAAGGAGATGGGATGTCCTCTTGCCATGTCTGCTTTTCGCTTACCGAGAGGTGCCACAGAAGGGAGTAGGATTCTCCCCCTTTGAACTTCTGTTTGGTCACCCTGTAAGGGGACCACTTGCTCTTGTTAAAGAAGGCTGGGAGAGACCTCTTCATGAGCCTAAACAGGACATAGTGGACTATGTACTTGGCCTTCGCGCTAGAATTGCAGAGTACATGGAAAAGGCAAGCAAAAACCTTGAGGCCAGCCAACAGCTCCAGACGTTTTGGTATGACCAAAAGGCTGCAATGGTTGAGTTCCAACCAGGGCAGAAAGTCTGGGTTCTGGAGCCTGTGGCTCCCAGGGCACTTCAGGACAGATGGAGTGGCCCTTACCCAGTGCTAGAAAGGAAGAGTCAGGTCACCTACCTGGTGGACCTGGGCACAAGCAGGAGCCCCAAGAGGGTGATCCATGTGAACCGCCTTAAGCTCTTCCATGACAGGGCTGATGTAAATCTGTTGATGGTAACAGATGAGGATCAGGAGGCAGAGAGTGAACCTCTCCCTGATCTTCTGTCATCAGACCCAAAAGATGGCTCAGTAGATGGAGTGATCTACTCAGACACCCTCTCTGGCCAACAGCAAGCTGATTGTAGGAGAGTCCTACAACAGTTTCCTGAACTCTTCTCCCTAACCTCTGGTCAGACACACCTGTGTACCCATGATGTGGACACAGGAGACAGCATGCCTGTCAAAAACAAAATTTTTAGACAGTCTGACCATGTTAAGGAAAGCATCAAAGTGGAAGTCCACAAGATGCTGGAATTAGGAGTAATTGAGCGCTCTGACAGCCCCTGGGCTAGCCCAGTGGTCTTAGTCCCCAAACCTCACACCAAAGATGGAAAGAAAGAGATGAGGTTTTGTGTGGACTACAGAGGGCTCAACTCTGTCACCAAGACAGACGCCCATCCAATTCCTAGAGCTGATGAGCTCATAGACAAATTAGGTGCTGCCAAATTCTTAAGTACCTTTGATTTGACAGCAGGGTACTGGCAAATAAAAATGGCACCTGGAGCAAAAGAGAAAACAGCATTCTCCACACCTGATGGGCATTATCAGTTTACTGTTATGCCCTTTGGTTTAAAGAATGCCCCTGCCACCTTCCAAAGGTTGGTGAATCAAGTCCTTGCTGGTTTGGAGTCCTTTAGCACAGCTTATCTTGATGATATTGCTGTCTTTAGCTCCACCTGGCAGGATCACCTGGTCCACCTGAAGAAGGTTTTGAAGGCTCTGCAATCTGCAGGCCTCTCTATCAAGGCATCCAAATGCCAGATAGGGCAGGGAACTGTGGTTTACTTGGGCCACCTTGTAGGTGGAGGCCAAGTTCAGCCACTCCAACCCAAGATCCAGACTATTCTGGACTGGGTAGCTCCAAAAACCCAGACTCAAGTCAGGGCATTCCTTGGCTTGACTGGGTATTACAGGAGGTTTGTGAAGGGATATGGATCCATTGTGACAGCCTTCACTGAACTCACCTCCAAGAAAATGCCCAAGAAAGTGAACTGGACCGTAGAATGCCAACAGGCCTTTGACACCCTGAAACAAGCAATGTGCTCAGCACCAGTTCTAAAAGCTCCAGATTATTCTAAGCAGTTCATTGTGCAGACAGATGCCTCTGAACATGGGATAGGGGCAGTTTTGTCCCAAACAAAGGATGATGGCCTTGACCAGCCTGTTGCTTTCATTAGCAGGAGGTTACTCCCCAGGGAGCAGCGTTGGAGTGCCATTGAGAGGGAGGCCTTTGCTGTGGTTTGGTCCCTGAAGAAGCTGAGACCATACCTCTTTGGGACTCACTTCCTAGTTCAAACTGACCACAGACCTCTCAAATGGCTGATGCAAATGAAAGGTGAAAATCCAAAACTGTTGAGGTGGTCCATCTCCCTACAGGGAATGGACTTTATAGTGGAACACAGACCTGGGACTGCCCATGCCAATTCAGATGGCCTTTCCAGGTTCTTCCACTTAGAAAATGAAGACTCTCTTGGGAAAGGTTAGTCTCATCCTCTTTCGTTTGGGGGGGGGTTGTGTAAGGAAATGCCTCCTTGGCATGGTTACCCCCTGACTTTTTGCCTTTGCTGATGCTATGTTTACAATTGAAAGTGTGCTGAGGCCTGCTAACCAGGCCCCAGCACCAGTGTTCTTTCCCTAACCTGTACTTTTGTATCCACAATTGGCAGACCCTGGCATCCAGATAAGTCCCTTGTAACTGGTACTTCTAGTACCAAGGGCCCTGATGCCAAGGAAGGTCTCTGAGGGCTGCAGCATGTCTTATGCCACCCGGGAGACCTCTCACTCAGCACAGACACACTGCTTGCCAGCTTGTGTGTGCTAGTGAGAACAAAACGAGTAAGTCGACATGGCGCTCCCCTCAGGGTGCCATGCCAGCCTCTCACTGCCTATGCAAGTATAGGTCAGTCACCCCTCTAGCAGGCCTTACAGCCCTAAGGCAGGGTGCACTATACCAGAGGTGACGGTACCAGTGCATGAGCATGGTACCCCTACAGTGTCTAAACAAAACCTTAGACATTGTAAGTACAGGGTAACCATAAGAGTATATGGTCTGGGAGTTTGTCAAACACGAACTCCACAGCACCATAATGGCTACACTGAAAACTGGGAAGTTTGGTATCAAACTTCTCAGCACAATAAATGCACACTGATGCCAGTGTACATTTTATTGCAAAATACACCCCAGAGGGCACCTTAGAGGTGCCCCCTGAAACTTAACCGACTGTCTGTGTAGGCTGACTAGTTCCAGCAGCCTGCCACACTAGAGACATGTTGCTGGTCCCATGGGGAGAGTGCCTTTGTCACTCTGAGGCCAGTAACAAAGCCTGCACTGGGTGAAGATGCTAACACCTCCTCCAGGCAGGAGCTGTAACACCTGGCGGTGAGCCTCAAAGGCTCACCCCTTTGTCACAGCACCGCAGGACACTCCAGCTAGTGGAGTTGCCCGCCCCCTCCGGCCCCGGCCCCCACTTTTGGCGGCAAGGCCGGAGAAAATAATGAGAATAACAAGGAGGAGTCACTGGCCAGTCAGGACAGCCCCTAAGGTGTCCTGAGCTGAGGTGACTCTAACTTTTAGAAATCCTCCATCTTGCAGATGGAGGATTCCCCCAATAGGATTAGGGATGTGACCCCCCCCCCTTGGGAGGAGGCACAAAGAGGGTGTACTCACCCTCAGGGCTAGTAGCCATTGGCTACTAACCCCCCAGACCTAAACACGCCCTTAAATTTAGTATTTAAGGGCTCCCCTGAACCTAAGAATTTAGATTCCTGCAACAACAAGAAGAAGGACTGCCTAGCTGAAAACCCCTGCAGAGGAAGACCAGAAGACAACAACTGCCTTGGCTCCAGAAACTCACCGGCCTGTCTCCTGCCTTCCAAAGAACTCTGCTCCAGCGACGCCTTCCAAAGGGACCAGCGACCTCTGAATCCTCTGAGGACTGCCCTGCTTCGACTACGACAAGAAACTCCCGAGGACAGCGGACCTGCTCCAAAAAGACTGCAACTTTATCCAAAGAAGCAGTTTTAAAGAACCCTGCAATCTCCCCGCAAGAAGCGTGAGACTTGCAACACTGCACCCGGCGACCCCGACTCGGCTGGTGGAGAACCAACACCTCAGGGAGGACCCCCGGACTACTCTACGACTGTGAGTACCAAAACCTGTCCCCCCTGAGCCCCCACAGCGCCGCCTGCAGAGGGAATCCCGAGGCTTCCCCTGACCGCGACTCTCTGAAACCTAAGTCCAGACGCCGGGAAAAGACCCTGCACCCGCAGCCCCCAGGACCTGAAGGACCGGACTTTCACTGCAGAAGTGACCCCCAGGAGTCCCTCTCCCTTGCCCAAGCGGAGGTTTCCCCGAGGAAGCCTCCCCTTGCCTGCCTGCAGCGCTGAAGAGATCCCTTGATCTCTCATTGACTTCCATTGCGAACCCGACGCTTGTTCTAACACTGCACCCGGCCGCCCCCGCGCCGCTGAGGGTGAAATTTCTGTGTGGGCTTGTGTCCCCCCCGGTGCCCTACAAAACCCCCCTGGTCTGCCCTCCGAAGACGCGGGTACTTACCTGCAAGCAGACCGGAACCGGGGCACCCCCCTCTCTCCATTGAAGCCTATG
Source organism: Pleurodeles waltl (assembly GCF_031143425.1). Taxonomy (NCBI): domain Eukaryota; kingdom Metazoa; phylum Chordata; class Amphibia; order Caudata; family Salamandridae; genus Pleurodeles; species Pleurodeles waltl. The sequence goes on from NC_090450.1 coordinate 169,309,503, forward strand.
CGTTTTGGGCACCACTTTGGACTCTGCACCTGACCGGCCCTGAGCTGCTGGTGTGGTAACTTTGGGGTTGCTCTGAACCCCCAACGGTGGGCTACCTTGGACCAAGAACTGAACCCTGTAAGTGTCTTACTTACCTGGTAAAACTAACAAAAACTTACCTCCCCCAGGAACTGTGAAAATTGCACTGTGTCCACTTTTAAAATAGCTATTTGTGAATAACTTGAAAAGTATACATGCAATTGAAATGATTCAAAGTTCCTAATGTACTTACCTGCAATACCTTTCAAACAAGATATTACATGTTAAATTTGAACCTGTGGTTCTTAAAATAAACTAAGAAAATATATTTTTCTATACAAAACCTATTGGCTGGATTTGTCTCTGAGTGTGTGTACCTCATTTATTGTCTATGTGTATGTACAACAAATGCTTAACCCTACTCCTTGGATAAGCCTACTGCTCGACCACACTACCACAAAATAGAGCTTTAGTATTATCTCTTTTTACCACTATTTTACCTCTAAGGGGAACCCTTGGACTCTGTGCATGCTATTCCTTACTTTGAAATAGCATATACAGAGCCAACTTCCTAAAGTAGCCATTCATCTACTGACTTTAAATGGGAAGTACTTGATGGGGCACGGACACTGCAAAGAGAAGGTGCTATTACCCTTCACCTGAAAAAAGTGGAGTGCAAGTGGATAATGCTTTGGAATTGTATTGAGAAGGAACTGAACACCAATGAGGAATGGCGTGGCTTCATCTCCTTACTTTAAGATTGAATCTGGCAACTTTTGGAATTTGTTTAAAGACTGTACTATGCCTGTACATGGACCAGGTGTGGCTTAGACCCCATTTGGCTTCTTTTGGAATACTTACGTTTTTCATGTTCTGTTTATTATTACTTTCATGTTTGATTTATCATTTTTACCTTTTTATTTTTATTTGTTATTTGTTAAATTTGTATACTTTGCTATTGGTGTCCATTGTTGCATTTTACTAAATTGTGTGACCTCATTCATGTCTGTTCAGCCCCCTCCAATTGTAAGCTCTTCTATGAAGGTTGGAACACATGGCACGCTCCAAGCCTCATTTTCCCACAACATCTTCTGTCGGATGCCGGTGTGCACCTGCACTTAATTAGACAGTGACAGTCTTTCTAGAAAGAATGGACATTCCTCCCATGTTTAGGAACCACTACATGTGCTCCTTTCTAGGGCCTCATTACGACTTTGGTGGTCGGACTGCCACACCGCCATGTTGGCGGTTGTGAAAAGGCCGCCATGTTAGTGGTCTTTTACGATCGCTCTATTACGAGTCATAGAGGTAGGACCTCTGACCACCAACCAAAAAAGGCAGACCGCCAGCAGCGCGAAGGCATGAAAATAGGCAGTCCAACAGCTGACACACATTGCCACAGTGAACACACCTGCAAAGAACACTATAAAACACACCCCTTCACACACCACAATCATTTGAATTTACACTGCAACACACAGAAGCCAAAGCAAATTATTTTCCACACAGTACAAATACTAGGCACCGCTTTTTCACTATACCATACAACACCCAGCACACACTTTGTCCAGTCACACCCTTTTGCACTTCTCCTCTTTAGTAAGTCACTGTCACAATTTTTTTCCCCTCCAGGGCAGGTTTAGAAAAATCCCTGTTTCTCAGAGGATGAATAGTCATGGTGGATGAAATCATAAGAGTAGAGCCACAATTGTTTGGAGCACAAGTCCAGCACACTCCCTTCAGTACGAAAATGGGAATGTGGGACAGGATTGTCAAGATTCAATGCCCTAGATACCACCCTGAGCACAAGGGAGGACATTGGGAAGCAGTGGAGCAACCTCAGGGGCAAGGTCCGTTGCTGGTCTCCAGATACCAGCTGCAGCACAAAAAGACTGGTGGTGGCCCTCCTAGTGTCCCATTACATCTCTTTCCAGGGAGGAGAAGGTCTTGGCCATGCTGCATCCTGAGGGCTTGACAGGAATACCTGTGGGAGTGGAGTTTGCTAAGCCACAGCATTAAAAATGTCACAACAATGCTATGTCATGCATGCTCACAGCTCAGTTTTTGCCACTTTTACTGTCACTCCATTTGCAAAAAAGCCCAGTGTCCACTAGTCCAAAGCCCTCTATTTGGCAACTCACATTTGAAGTGTACTCACTTGGGGAGATGGCATTTGTAGAGTGTGTGTAGTGCAGGGACTGATATGACTACATCTCCCAGCAGGCACTGTTTTATAACTTCAAACACCAGACCAGTGATCACTTTTCCAAATACGCCCTGGTTGGTACTTATCAATTTAAAGGTACACGCCTGGGGAGATAACATTTGTCAAGTCTGTGTAGTACAGGCACTGGCATGACTACAACTCCCAGCAGGCACTAGTCATGTAACTACAGACACAAGCACAATGGTCACATGCTACAATACATCTGTTAGTAAACTCTCAATTGAAGTGGACTCACCTGGGGGGGAGAACATTAGTCAAGTTTGTGTACAAGAGAGAGTGACCTGACTGTAACTCAGAGTAGGTACTGTTTCAGTAACTCCAAACACCGGAACAGTGGTCGCCTGTCTAAAAACCATTGCCTGGCAATCCATGATGTAAGTTTACAGATCTGGGAGGATCCCATTTTTCAAATGTGGGAAGTAGAGGGAGTGACATAACTAATAAGGCCAGGAAGGTCCTGTATCTGTAAATCCGACCACGAGCCCAGTGTTCTCTTGTCCAAATACCATTGTTTGGTAACTCTCAAATGGAGTGTAGCCACCTGGGAGGACTACATTTCTATGTAGTACAGAGAGGTACATGACTACAACTCCCAGGAGACTCTCTTACTGTCACTCCAACCACCAGTCCAGTTTCCTCTCCTCCAAAGACGCCTATCTTGTAACTCGCACATGAAGTGTACTCACCTGGGCGCATAATATTTGTATAGTGCGTGCACTAGAGAGAGTGACATGACTGCAATTCCCAGCAGGCCCTTTATCTGCAATTCCAAACACCAGCACTGTGTACGCTTGTCCAAGGACCTCTGTGTCATAGCTCTCAATTGAAGTGTACTCACCTGGAAGGATACCATTTGTATAGTGCGTGTAGTACAGAAACTGGCATGACCTCAACTCCCAGCAGGTCATGTGTCTCTAACTCCAAACACCAGTACCATGGTCACCTGTCCATCTATCCCTGTTTGTCAACTGAAAAATGAAGTATTCTCACATGGGGTGGATAATATTTGTATGTGTAGTAAATGGACTGACATGACTCCAACTGCTAGCAGGTCCTGTTTCCTTATTTCCAAACAACAACACAGGGGACACTTGCCTACATGCCCCTGTTTGTCAACTCACAAACGAAGTATACTTACCCTGGGGGGAACATTTGAAAAGTGTGTGAACTAGATGGAATAACTTGACTGAAACTCAAAGGCGGCATTGTTTCAGCAACTCAAAACACTATAACAGTGTTCATTTGTCAAAAGACCCCTGTTTGGGAACCCTCAATGTAAGTTTGCTCAGGTGGGAGGACACCATTTGTATAGTGTGCCTAGTAGAGGAACTGACATGAATGCTAAGGCCAGGAGGATTCATCATTGTTACTTCACTCACCAGCCCAGTGTCCTCAACTTCAAAGACTTCTGTTTGGTAACTCACACGTGCAGTATACTCACCTGGGGGGATAACTTGTGAATAGTGTGTGTAGTACAGGAACTGACATGACTGATAAGGCTAGCGGGTCCTGTTTCTGTAACTCCAAACACCAGCACAGTGTTCTCTTGTCCAAAGACCCCTGTTTGGCAACTCAATCCCAAATGAATCTTACTCATCTTGGGAGATATCATTTGTCCAGTATTGAGGTGTAGTGAGAGTGACCTGACTGCAACTCCCAGGAGGCCTGTTTCTATAACTCCAAACATCACCCAGTGTTCTCTTCTCCAAAGACCCCTGTGTCTTAACTCTCTATTGACGTCTACTCACTTGGAGGATGATATTTGTATAGTGTGTGTAGTACAGGGAATTACATGACCACTAAGGCTAGGAGGCTCTGTTTCACTAACTCAGAATACCAGTACAGTGTTCAGTGCTCCATATACCCTTCTTTTGAAACTCACAAATGAAGTGTACTCACCTGTGGGGATTACATTTACAAGTGTATGAAGAAGAGGGAGTGACATGACTGATAAGGCCAGGAGGCTCTGTTTCACTAACTCAAAACACCAATCCAGTGTTCTCATGGCCAAATACGCCAGTGTCTTAACTCTCAAATGAAGTTTACTCAACTGGGAGGATAACATTTCTATGGTGGTGGGAAGTAGAGGGCCTGACTGGAATGCTAAGCCCAATAGGCCCTGTGTCTCTAACTCCAACCACAAAAAACAATGTTCACTTGCCCAAATCTATATATGAACTCTCAATTGAAGTTCACTTACTTGGGAGGATATCATTTGTCAAGGGTGTGTAATGTGGAGAGTGACATGACTGCAAATCCTAGGAGGCAGTGTTTCAGTAACTCCAAACACCAGACCAGTGGTCACTTGTACAAATACCGTGCCTTCTAACCCTCAATTGCAGTTAAGTCACCTGAGTGGGACCGAGATATAGATCATGCTCAATTCTAAGATGTGTCTGGCCACCTAGCTCGATCTTGACCAGCTAACCCAAGAAGAAACTATTGAGGATAAGAAGGGCATCTAACCCAGTGTGTAAAACAATGATTCCAAAGGCCTCAAGAAGCCTCATGAGAATAGTATTGGCAGCAGACACATTCACACTGCACTAGACACATGATGACTCCAGTCATGTATACAACAAAGTCCTGGATCTGCCTGCATAACAATCAGCTAGGCCTGGAAATGGCTAAAAACATATCTTGTCTAGCCACTGTATTGCCTGCACCACTGGCAAGATGGCATTCTCAGAATATTTTCCAAAGGGCTAATGATCTGCACTATTTAGCAGCTGCTTGACTTTGATGGAATTGGCAGGCTTCACAAATGTCAGGTCAATACAACCAATGCCATAGCTACTTGCCAAAATAAGATTAACTGCTAAATACCTTTGTACAAGTTCTATGCTTAATGTAAGACTAAATTGTTGGAGCTAGATATCACAATACAACCAGTAACATGGTATCTTTCACATCAATGTGTTGAGCTGCCAATGGGCATGCAGAGGCCTCAGAAGAGACTGCCACTACCCCCATGGATATAAGTCCTCAATAAAAAAGACACTCCTGGATGTCTGGACGTAGAGGACAGTTCTGGCCTATCTGGGCAACCTGGTCAGACACCAACAGTGATTCTCACTGTGGCCACATCTTCGCCTCCCAGCCTAGTTGCCTCTACATCACATGCAACCATTCACCCCCCCCCAACTTATGTCCTGAGCACAGTGTCTACCATTTCGTGCCCCCTACTCCTGGATTCTGAGTTGCAGCGCAACACTTTTGACAATGAGGGTCCCTGAACTCGTGGGAGAGGGTACCCTCTGGCAAGGGCACAGGTCTGTGGGGGTAGGGTGCGTGTGAGGAATGCTGTGGGCCAGTGGGTTGAGGCCACTGGGGCTGCTCCAGGCCAGGACACCATCACCCACATCTTTGGGGTCTATCAGGAGTCCTCAGGTGTGATGGGCCAGGTATTCTCTGAACTCTGGGAAAACAAGCACCTACAGATGGATATCCATAGGGATATGCGAGAACAGTGGGAGGCTCACAATACCTACATGGCCTCCCTAACAGTGGTGATGAAGGACATTAACACTACCCTGAGCAGGGTTCTACCACACCATTCTACCCCTTCCTTTGGCACATCAACACCAGGCCCCTCTTCATTGGTATCAACTAATGGAAGGGAAGTCCTGCCAGAGGAACAAGCCTCAGACACCGCTGCCTCTGTAGCAGCAGATACCCCCACTACGCAAGCAGGGACCTCAGATAAAGAATCCAGCAGGTGTGGATGGCAAGACACCCACCACTGCCAGCAAGTGACCTCTTCCCAAAGAACCTCTTTTATGTGTCACAAATTCAGTCTTTTGACTGATCCTGAACTAGCCACCAGTTCCAGTGGGAGGAGTTCTCTGGACTTTGGACTCCTAATGGTGTGGCATCTACTCCAATGATTTCATTCACCATGACTGACACTTTCACAGTATTACTTTTCTTCTTTTCTGTCAACTTTTAATTTACTGCATCAGCACTGTAATAAATTCACCCATCATAAACTCATTGTCTGTTTGCTTAATTTCAACATTTTGCTATGTACAGATGTAAGACCATGTGAACCATATGATGAAGACATAACTTAACAAAACAGGTACACACTGCCCTGCTTAGGATTACAACTATTACACACAAACACATACGTGCAAGTGCCTGGTCACACCAAATATTTTAGTTAAGTGTACAGCATATATGTTGGCTCTTTGTGACATAACAATGAGTGACTCATACTGAGCCAAAGTACATATTCTGTGGTACAGCCCCCCTCCCAGTCCCCTGAAGAGAGGAATTTATTACACATTGTTCTGTAGAAAAGGGAAACATTAAAGTGGTTGATGTCAGCAGCTTGATCCTTATCACATATCACACCAAAGTAATTCGATATCACATAATCCAAGATACAGACAGAGGGCCGTACAACAGTCCCTGATCATAGGCCCATGCATCTGGTGGTATGACGCAAACATATATCACGGTTGTGGCACAGGTGCTGTGGCCTGCGATGATGTAACATCTACAGCTACATAGAGGTCATACAAGAATAGTGTTTAGCCAATGTGAAGGGTAAATGACTTGCTCGCAATCAATGACTACATATTCCATGCCCACATGATGACACACAATCAGCCCAACAAGGCATACAAAACAAGTCCAATCTGCACTTATGACTTTACACCCAAACACTTTGCACACTGCTTTGGCACACGTCTCATACACCTCACATCGGTGACGTACATTACCTGGAAAAATCCATGTCCACTTTGTATGTCAGAACAGCATCAGATACCTGCCAATGTCACAACTCTGAAATGCCCACATGAGGATGTCATGGTGAAGCTGTACAAAGGCAAAACAAGAAGTATAGGCCTGAAAACATACATATTATACAAATTACATAGCAAGCTACTGAAAATATATTCACATTGCAATGAAACTGACACAAACAAAGCAACATCATCAAGGGGGGGATATGTCAAAGGCTAACTCTTCAAGCGGCCTTTGGCTGAATAAGCAGAGTATCAGCTTCCATGTTGTTGCTAAAACACTCAACTTCACACATTCTCACAACTACAGTTCATTGTACAGTCACAGTTACAACATCTTACCGCAAGTCAGCTCCTTTCTCTTCACCACTGCCATCCTCACTTCACACTTCAGGATTCTCACCCAGTGGCACTGCAGAATCCCCCTCCTCTGGGATGTATAGGTTATTCCTCTGCAGGGCGTTGTTGTGGAGCATGCAGCATGCCACAGTGATCTGACACACTTTTCTGGGATAGTATAGCAGGGCTCCACCAGTCATGGCAATAGACATGTAACTCTTGTGGCCTTCAGGAGCCCAAAAGCCTGCTCCACTACCTGCCTTATTCTTCTTTAATAGACCTCATTGAAGTGGACTTCCCCTGGCGTCGTTGGATTCCTTAGATGCGACAACAACCAAGGATGGTTCAGATACACAGAATCTCCTGTTTAGGAATGGGATATATGTGAAACAATGAGTCACTCACTTCATGATTGTAGCACCAGACAATGCACACACAAACAGGACAGATGTGACTTACCAACCAGCCAACCCCTCTCTGCATACATTTGTAACATCAGTTGGGTTATGATGTTCTTCTGCATTATGAATGAATCATAGACTGAACCCAGATAATGGGCACAGACATGTGAAATGAAGAGATCCGCCAAACAGACAACTTGCCCGTTGATGGAATGGAAGTTATTTCTGTTGTGATATACTTGTTCATTGGCCTGCGGTGGGACCAAGCCAACATGTGTGCTATCAATGGCCCCCACCACATGTGGAATGTGTGCAAAACCATATAAGTCAGCCTTCACATGGGCTGAATCCTCATGTTGGGGAAACTGGATATAGCTGTCAAGGTGTTTCAACATTGCTGAGAGGACATCCTTCAACACCGGACTGAACATAGGTTGGGACATGCCAGCAAATAGGGCCACTGTATGTTGGAAGGACCACATGGCTAAAAAGTGCAATACTGACATGATTTGTGCAATGTGTGGTATGCTGGTTAGATAGCTAATAGTTGGCATCAGATCTGGCTCCACTGGATGACATAAGTTCACTATTGTTTGCCTATCCAGGCAGCAATATGTTAATATGGGGCATTGCTCCATGGTCTGAAGGTCTGACAGTAGATGGTAGACAGGAGGTTGTCGCATCCTCCCTCTCCCTGAGTTCCTATGTATGACAACACATGATTTGTAACATTAGTCAGTGTGTCCACAGCAACATACATGATGCATGTCGATGATGTCATGTAACAAGGCATTTCTGAATGGATAGACATGGCAACCAGTATACACCACAGCTGCAAATAACACAAGGGTCACATGTGACCCCCATCATTTTCCACACATGTGGCCACAACATGTATATTGACCAAACTCAAAGATGTGCAACACAATTGCCCCTCGAAATGTGACTGGATAGCATGACTGTCGGTGGTGAAGGACTGTGCCCCAATGTTAAATGCCATCTGTGCCCTGCAACATACTACAATGGTAGTTGAGTAGTAGAACCTAAATGACAAGATAGGATAAGTATGTTTGTGAGGTCAAAATGTTATTTAGCAGGTGTGATGCAGTTTTTAAATCCGATACAGCATTTCAGGCCACCAAAATGGCAGCTGCCTCAACTAATCCACTAGACATTAGGAACCGCCTGTGACAGCCAGCGGACGTCATCATGGTGGTAGGCGGTTACAACTGCAGTGGACACAGCCATAGGCTAACGTTGTTGCCAGTGGTGGTTGCAGGCCAATGGCTGTGTCCGCCGATGGTGACAACTGTGTATGTGGTGGACGTGACCACCATGTTCTGCAGATTCACTCACTTGACTCCTGACACTACTGCCAGCAACACCTCCACTACCTGAGCTGTTGTGTGCTGCCTCTGGGAGCAATCATGCCATGCCCCATAGGTGATAGGGCCCATGATTTCTATCCAGAGGAGCTGGAGAGGCTAGTTAATGAGGTCCTACCCCTGACAGCTCTATGGTTCACCAGAGGAGCAGGTAAGTACCTCCTTGGCACAATTTTCTCTCTATTTCACCATCCTTTCCCTCCTCACAGGCTAGAATGTGCCCAAGTGTGCCAGTTAGACTACTCATGTGCCTGTTGTTGCAGTCTGTGTGGCATCAATGGGATGAACAATGTGCAGGTACTGATTGTCAGTGCCATATGTTAAGTTCAGTCACATTTTGTTGCGTGAGGTTTTTCGGGTCCTAGATCATCCTTGTGCTGGATGCACATAACTAAGTAAAGAAACATTACTGCCATCGACTCACAACTCATTCCTCATTATTGTTGTAAATGTCAGCCAACATGTATGTGCATGACAGCATGAGCTGTGTATGCAGGTTGTATAAGTCATTTGAGAGTCATGTGAGCAATGTGTATAGTGCCACAGAACTTTTCATCTACATATGGACTTGCTAAACTGTTATGTGGAAGGCACATTATGAGTCACTTTGCCCTTCAGGTTGCACACACACCACATGACAAATTGCTGTTGGCTACATGATGTACTGTCATACATAGAAGTGATGGGAATGGAGTGCCATGTAGGTTCTGTTAGCTCAGCCTGCAGAGACCAGGGCCTGTCAAATGTATCTCCCAGTGCGGGACCTAGTGTAGGCTGTGGTAGAGTCACTGTGGATATGCAACTGTGGCATTGTGCCTACTCCCTCTACCCCAGCAGATCCTGTGATGTGGCCAATAGGAGGCTCCGGTGGCAAAACCTGCCCTGAATGCCTCTTTCCCTTTGACTAGATTAGGAATGGGTTCAGAGGTAATTCATTCATCTAGTCTATATGTGCATTTAGCATCATTGTCAATGTGTGTCTTAGACTCATGACACGCCACCTACTGCCACAGCTATGTTGTAATCTTCACACAGGTAAGATTTGTATTGCATAACTGACAGTCCCACAGTGCAGGCAATGTGTTGATTTCTGAGAGGCCATGATATATGACTCAGTAGCTTGGTCACATGGCAAAAACTGTACAATACATGCCTTTGTTGGTTGGGTGCCATCTCTGTAGGATGGACACATAAGTCCAAAGGAGTGTTTTGTGCTACAGGTACATAACAGAGAAACCCACCCCCTGAAGTGGCATAAATCTGCATTTGCTAGGCCACATGTGCACACAAGGAAGACACTTTCTCTACCCACCATGCCAGACCCTTGATTGTTACTCGTGTAATGTTGAAGTTTGTTCTCTGGCAGTTGCCTGGAAGGACTGCATGCAGAGAGTCATTCTCACAGAGTGTGAATGTGTTGGTCCATTCATGCCTAAGAGTTTACCCTTCAGAAGCCACATAGGTGTGTAGTGTTTCATAGTGGCTCACATCACAGTAGAGGTTGCTGGAGCATGGGCTACCTGATGTTGGTAAGCTTTCTTAGTCATTGTAGGCCATGATCAGGGCAGTGGGTTAGTCTGTAAATGCAAATATATATGTATGTAGTCATGTCCCTGTACTTATTGGCTTGTGTGTTTCACACGTGATGCTAAAGGAGTATTGATAAATAGAAAAGTCTTAGCTTGGTGTTACTGACATGTATGTAACTCAACCATTTGTGATGAAACTTGTGATTATAAATTATAATCTCTTGATTTCTCTTTTGCATCCATGCAGGTAAATGCCCATCAAAAGAAGGAACTATGGACAGCTATCAGCAAGAAGGTGCGGGCCATGGGTGTCTACAGCCGTTGAAGTACCCACTGTAAGAAACGGTGGGAGGATCTGAGATCTTGGGCCTAAAAAATTACAGAGGTCCAGCTGAGGCTATACTCCCAACGTGGGTGGGGTGCTAGTCAAACCATGACCCCCCTAATGGCCCACATTCTGGCAGTGGCCTACCCAGACCTTGATGGGCTTTTGAGAACAGCCCAGCAGCCACAAGGGGGTGAATACAGGGCATATATCTGCCTCTCACATTGCCAAGTGAATGTGTTAGGTCTCCCCCTGATGATTAGGGATGATCCATGTGTAACACAGTAGATGAGTGATTGTGTAGACATGTTGTGTGTTATATACTGATGTGCTTTGAGCATTATCCCAGGGACCTAGGACACAAAACTGTCTAAACTCCACAAAAACGTGCTCCCTAGAGACGACATATGACGTACAGTGATCAATCAAGTACTGACTTTTGTTGTAGTGGGTGTAAGCTCTATGCAACAGACCAATACTCCTCAATGTTACAGGCCCAAAGTAAGGATGTGATAGGTCACTGTTCTCTCTCAAGTGTCTGGGTAAATGAGTATATTGGCATCTGCCACCCAGAGGATAGTTGTCTTAAGCATATGATGGGTGTTGGTGCCTCATTACAGTCTGTAATGTGAAGATGGCCATCATACATGTGACAGAGCATACATTGTACTTTGGGTGCAGCTATAGATCAATACTTTCCCGTGGTAAGTGGGGGAATGTCCATTGACCTGATTTATGTGCCATCACTGTTGCCAACATTCCTTGTGCCTACATGTTAGCATGAGTCTCATCAGGAAACCATTTGTAAGATGCTGTTTCATGCATGGTCCACCTATGTTGATAGGATGATGTGTTTATTCCCTCACATATATGTGCATGGCAACCAGTGTGTGGAATAAGACATTTACAAGGGGGTACATTTTATGTTGTGCTACATACAGTAGTGTGTCACCATAGGTTATTGTCTGACACAGTCTCTCATGCACCATGGCATGTTATTTGGCATGTACAACTGCAGTCGCAATCAGAGGCATGACAGGTAGGCCAAGAGACACAATGTGCATTTATATGCCATTGATGTTGTAGCATGTAGCAAAGTGCACTGCACATGTAAAATGGGTAAGGTTTGTAACCTGAATGTTGGCATGCATCATGGAGTGACTTGCAATTATGTTTAAATCACATATGTGTGTGTACAAGCATTCATCCACAGGCAGACATCTGGGTCTACATCACCATAATGGAGATAATGATGTAGCTTCCACTTTGGCAACACAATGAGGGCCTTCAACAAGTATTTGCAAATCTCTGGGCCTCTCCAATATCCAAGGAACTGATGGTATCTACTGATGCACGCAGAGTATGTCATTGTAAGGGGTGCCAGGCATTACTGATGATTATTCTGGGGCTTGCTGATTCATTGTGTTGTGGATTTTGTGGACATCTCTTCCTGACATATTGCACATGAGGCCCAGGGTTTCCATTTCCATGCCACATGTTGGTCTATCTGAGCTACATTAGTACTACTTCCATGACTCCATTGGGAGAAATATCACTTGGTAAAGTGCAGTTTGTGGAACTGCTTCCAGTGTGACATGAGTATTTCCATGTCACCTTCACCAGGCTATTGTATTTTTGTCAGCAGCATAGCAGGATTTTGGAGCATTATTTCTTATTGTTGAGTCATTATGTATGTGACAAATAGATGTGTGCATGACCTTGTGTGGGATCTGTGAGAATGGACTTGGCAATGGGCTACTTTTGCATGACAACATGGAACTGAGGTATGCTCCATGGGGCAAAGCTTTAAGGGTGATGAGGTATAGTACTAGTTCAATGGTTACTGTGATTGCACAATTTCAGCCATCCAATTGTAGTTGTCTGAGATCCTGATTTTCCTGTGGGGAAACTGTTGCCATTTCAGATGGCATGCATGCATATGGTATAGCACTTGTTTGGGCCACTTAGGTGGAGTTTGTTGCTGGGGCTACTTGTTATCATGGTAATGTTTGCTCATCAGAGCTATTGTCCCAGTATGAGCATTGACATGTGATCACCCTGTTTCTCTTTGCATTTGAAGCATCAGCCAAGGTAAGTCAAGGTGAAAGGGCACAGCCTCACAGGGACGCATCTGGCCATGGAACCTTAGGTCAAGACACAACAGACACAAAAGGACCCTGTGGCCCGGAGGGTGAGGGGAGTGCCACAGGAGAGAATGGAACAAAATCTTCATCATCAGAATCTTCCTCCAGTGGATACTCCATAGTGGTGGCAGACCCATTGGGGCATACCCCTGTACCATATGTGTCTGCCACCTCCCATTCTATCACCATCCTCCCTCTTGCTCCCCACCCAGCTGGCTGTGCCTGCTCGGTCAAAAAAGTGAGTGTCGCCTTTGCTGCAGGCACCTCCGGCCCAGCCCCTGTTACCCCTGCTGCCCTCAGGGAGGAGGCTATTGACCTCTTGAGAAGTATCTCCGTGGATCAGACAGCCACTGTAAATTCCATCCAGGGATTAGCAACCCAACGTCAGCAGACTAATGCATTCCTGGAAGGCATTCAAGGTGCAACGTCTGGCCTACAGAGATATTATCAGGCTCTGGCTTCCACCCTGATGGCAGCTCGTCACCCCCCCCACCATCCTTCTCACCTCCACCTCCACCTCCCCCTTCCCAATCCAAATCCCCCATTCCTCTACCTATCCCAAGCACACAGACTGATCTGCATGCGCCCACCTCAAAACACATGAGCAGCACGCGCAAACACAAGCACCACAAAACACACCAGCATGCAAGAAAGCATGAGACACCCGCACACATACCATCAGTCGCCACTTTCCCATACATCCCCACCACCCCCCACTGGCTCACACACAACATCAAGCATACCCACAGACACCACCACAACAGTCCATGACACACCTACCATGCCCAGCATACCTGCAGACACCACCCCAACAGACACAAAGACATCCACCACAACCACCATACCTGCAGACATCACCCAAACAGACACACTGACTCCCACCACTCTATTCCCCAGCACCTCCATCTCCCACCCCTTCAAGACACACAAACGCGCACACTCACACATGCAACAGAAACAACCCAAACACAAGCATACCTCCCACAAGCACACAACCAGGACATCTACACAGACACACCTAAGAACCACTAAGAAAGTTTTTTGTTTGACCGTGCCCTTTCCCCTGTTCCCTCCACCCCGCATCCCAAACCCAAGAGGCCCGACCCACATCCCAACCCCACTCTTCCACCTCCAAGCTCTCCCCTGTCACACCTGCCCTACAAAAAGCACCCAGACCACTCCCCACCAAGAAGCCCACCCCTTCCAAGATGCAGTCCACCCCTCCCAAACCCACCTATCCCAAATCCGAGCCCCTAACTCCACAGATGATTCCAGGGGTGGCTGTCTGCCCACTTGATGCCCCTTCTTGTGGAGGCTCACTATTAGATAGGAGTCAAGTGATTTGTCTCTGCGGACCCTAATGGATTGGCCAATGGCCTTGGACTTTAAAATCTTCAAATTTAATAAATCCAAACAGTTATTTTTTCAGGGTACACACTTGTCCTGCAGTTCCTTTTCTACCTTTATGTTGTACCTGAGAAACATGTGTTGTTTGCCTACAGTTAAGGCTGCTTACTAATCCATTTGCTGTTGTTTGCAGTATTTGACTTTGTGGGCAGTGCTGGTGTCCCCCAACACAAAGGCATATGTTGACTGTGTGGATATGTGGATGTAGATGCAATGGTGGTATCATGGCACTGTGTACTGTTTGGTATGGATAGTATTTCATCTTGTGCTGTCCAATTTGAGCACGTATGGTGTTAGACTTGTCCGCTGGAGATAAATTATGGATTCATCTAATGTGTAGCAGCTTGAGTTTTGTTTGTGCAGACATGGAGTGTGTTCAATTGTGCTATCTCTGTTTGTATTTGACTGTGCATGTGTCCATTTAGCTGTGTGTGCCTTGCAGCAACTTGATGTAGAGGTATGTCCCATGCAGTTGGCGATGTATATGCTTTGTTGACTTCACTTCCACATTGTGCAAATAGGCATGTCATTTGGGCCTAGTAATGTTTGTCCCTGAGATACATTTAGAGCCAGCTCCTTTGCAAATGTTATATAAGGGGCATGGGCAAAGTGATATGTGTCCCAGTGAAGCCTCCTTCCCTGAGATTTCCTGATGCCCTCATCCCTATTGTGCAGGTATTGTTTGCATAGTGAGCTTTGTATATTTGTCTGTCTATTGTGCATCCTATTGTTCTTCCATTGTGTTGCAATGTGGGTGATGTGTGTGTCCATTGCAGGACTGTTTCATGGGAGGAGTGTTTGTGTTTCATGCCACATCTATACATATGTGTGTTGAATGTGATGACAGTCCATGGCATGTGAGGAATGTGAGTGTGTGAGTAATATTTGTAGATGTGATGTTGGTGTGTTGTTGTGTTGTGTGAGACAAGAGTGTGTACACTTCACTGTCTCTGTGCCTGAGATGAGCATACATATGTTTTTGTATAGTGTTGCGGTGCAGTGTGAGTGACCTGCCCAAAGGGGGCAAATTGTGACTGTGAATTTTTCCCTCGTAGTGTCTGTTTCCAACACGGGTACAATAACAAGTGTACTTTGTGCCCATAGCATAACCCCCTTGTGATATGGCTGATGGCGCGACCATCTATTGTTCAGCTCAATGCCACAAAAAGGTGTGTGTACTTACAGTCGCTTGCGCCCAGGGCGGAGTGGATTTTGTGCTCCATCGATGATCAACAGCAGCGGCAGGACGGGTGTGATGGTCTCCAAGGCTTGCACAAGACATGTAAGGCTGCTTGAAGATGAGTGTCTCCCTTTATACAGTAGTGCATTGGAGGTGTGCAACCTCATGATGTGTCCGGCAGCAACACAGGCTCTGCTGGCCTGTTTGTGCTGCTTTGTGACCACAGTGTTTTGTGCTGCCTGGTGGTGCCAGTGGGACCACAGTGGCCTTTGCTCCATAGGCCTGCATGACTTGTAATACAGCGGTCCGACATCCAACCCGTTGTCAATCGGTCTGCCAACGCCACCATGGCAGTCCAAGGACTGCTAAACTCAAAATGAGGCTCTATATCCATGATTCATTCAACACTTTTCTCCTTAGGGGAGAGTACCAAATTACATTGTTACCATTAGTTATGGTCGAGTTACATTTGTGTGCCTTATTATTCTTTATTATTCTTACTTTATTCTTTTTGTATTAATTTTTACAGGCTTACCATTTGCCTTTGCCAAAGGAGTAAATAGTTTGTTTGGTAACCATGCATGGTTGACTTTATATATTATACCGCCTTTACTTCTTAGGGCGTAAGGTCGTTTATAGACCTGACAGCTTTAGGGTGGTCATCCCCCAACTTTTTACCTGCCTCCCTCCATTCTTCTGACACTGTTTTTGCTGGTTTTAGGACTCTGAACACTTTACCACTGCTGGCCAGTGCTAAAGTGCATATGCTTTCTCCCCTAAACATGGTAACATTGGTTCCTACCCAGTTGGCATATTTAATTTACCTGTAAGTCCCTAGTAAAGTGCACTACATGTGCCTAGGGTCTCTAAATTAAATGCTACTAGGGGCCTGCAGCACTGATTGTAGCCCATTAACCATGTCTCATGCCTGCCTTTGCAAGGCTTGTGTGTGTAGTTTTACTGCCACTTCGACTTGGCATTTAAAACTACTTGCCAAGCCTTGAACTCCCCTTTTTCTACATATAAGTCACCCCTATGGTAGGCCCTAGGTAACCCATAGGGCAGGGTGCTATGCTGGTAAAAGGCAGGACATGTACTTATGAATTTTACATGTCCTGGTAGTCAAAAACTCATGAATTTGTTTTCCACTACTGGCCTGCTCCTTTCATAAATTAACATTAGAACTGCCCTTATATACTCTTAAGTGATAGAGTCTGCCCTGGAAGGCGTAGACATATCTTTTTTTAGTATTTCCAGATTTGTAATAGAAAATCCTGCTTACTGGTGAAGTTGGATTTAATATTACTATTTTAGAAATGCCACTTTTAGAAAGTAGGCATTTCTCTGCCCTTAATGCCATCTGTGCTTTACAGCCTGTCCCCAGTACACATCTGGTCTTTGCTGGTAGACAGCTCCCCTTGTGCATTCCACCCAGACAAACACAGGACACTCAGTCATATCTGCATTCATCTGCATACTGAATGGGTCTTCCTGGGCAGGAAGGGTGGAGGTGCTCACACTTACATTTCAAAGGCCAGTGGCCTGCCCTCACACAATGAACTGATAACCCCCTACAGGGATCCTGGAAGACAGGACTGGGCTGAAAGGGTAACTTGTGCACTTCAAAACGACTCTTTGAAGTTTCCCCCCATTTCAAAGGCATTTTGGGTATATAAACTGGTCTCTGACCCCACCAAATCAGACACTTCTGGGCCTACACCTGCACTCTGTCAGAGGAACTGCCTGGCTGCTCAAAGGACTCATCTGGACTACTTTGCCGAGAAGGCAAAGTAGCCTTGCTTGTTGCTCTGCTACCTTGCTGGCCTTTGACTCTGGTGGAAGGACTCTGCCTTCCTCCTGAAGTGCTCTCCAAGGGCTTGGATTGAGCTTGCCTCCTGTTTCTATAGTCTCAGGGCCAACAAAGACTTCACCTCTTCCCGAAAATCCTTGTGTGTTGAAAATTGATACAACGCCTGCAGAAATCAACACAAAGTCTGCATTGTGGCTGAGAAATCGCAGCATCGCTGACCGGAACAATGTAGCACCGACTTTCCCACTGGAAATTCGACGCAGCACCTGCCTTGTGATGGAAAATGTGATGCATCGTCTGCTTCCTCGGTCTGCCAGCACATCAAGGATTTTCAACGCATCGTCCTGGGGCGTCAAAATATGCCTGCATCGCAGTGAGGAACCAAAACTGCGTGCCTGAAAAACGACACAACCCCTTGCAGCATGGAAAGAAACAACACATCATCTATGCCGCACGGGAAAATCTGATGCAGCACCTTATTTTTCCATGCATCTCCTCCTCTGCGGACCCCATGGGTTGTTTTTGACTCATCCCAGGTACTGTGTGTTACGAAGAAACAACTCTTAATTTCTAAAGATTGAGACGCTTTTAAACCTTTTAAAAGTGATATTTCAACTTGTGCTTATTGGATCATTGTCGATTTGACCTTATTTTATTCAGATAAATATTATCTATTTTTCTAAATGTGTGTGTTGTATTTTTGTGGTATTTTCACTGTGTTGTTGTATGATTTACTGCACAAATACTTTACACAGTGGCTTTTAAGTTAAGTCTGACTGCTCAGTGCCAAGCTACCAGAGGGTGGGCACAGGATAATTTGGATTGTGTTGTATCTTACCCTGACTGGGATTGTGGTCCCTATTGGGACAAGGGTGTATACCTCTTTCTCTTTCTAACAGAAGTATTCACTATCCATTTGGTCTCTTTTATATATGAGACCAGTTTAATAATTACTCATCAAATGTTTTACTCATCTTCACTCATTTGTTTTTTCGGTAGTTCCACTAACATTTATATCATGAAGAGGTCTCGTTATTCCTTGTCAGGTCAAAACGTCATCAACAAGTATAACAAAAAACATACCAATGTGACTTCATGCTAAGGCATATGTACTATTTTTGAGAACTCCATGTTGTTTGTAATTAGAAACACAATACTTTGTTTACTTGTTTTAGTTTATGTTGTTCTCTCATCACTGGGGACACCGTGCACTTGATTTAATGTAATTTAGTGTATGTAAAATGGATTTATATGTGACTTCCTATGCTTGTGTATGATATATATTCTTTAAAATCATTTTGGTGGCCTCGATTATGAGCATATGGAGACAACATTCATTGAAGTTGGTTCTTTAGACATCTAATGAGTTATTTATAGTTTAAGGCATAGCAATCATGGCAATGTCTTATAATTAGCATTTACACCCAGGCCTCACAGGTTTTTGGGCAGCTCTTGTGTCTCAGTAAGGGCCTGCAGAAAGGGAAGGCATGTCTGCTGCCACCTAACAGGAGCTTTAAAAATGTTCCAGCGGGGTGGGAGAAAAAATATGCTCCTCTGCCCATGCAAATCTGGGCGGTGAAACTACTGTGCCCTGGACAGTGGGTTTCCTGAGATACAATAATTGAGTCTGTGCCAGGAAATGGGGCCCCAGGGCCATAAAAGGCTCTGAAAGGGGGACAGTGCAGCCTCTCTCCCTTTAAAGTTCAGTTCGACCCCATTGGGTGGGGCCCCCATGGTCTAATAGGCTTGGAGAGGGAGGTCTGCAGCCCTTGTCCCATTTTGGTGAAGTTTGACCTCTGGGATGGGGTCCCTGGGGCCTAATAAGCCTTAGGGAGAGGGGTTACATTGCCCCCTACCCTTTTTGATGACTGTCGGCCCCGGGGGATAGGGTCCTTTGGACCTATTAAGGCTCCTTGTGACAGCTGCTCTGCCCACTCCCCTTTTTGATGATACGTGGCCCTAGAGGATGGGGACCGCTGGGGCTACTTCAGGCTCAGAGACGAGGGCTATGCACCCCCTTCCCTTATTTGGGCAATGGACCCGGGGGATGAGGACATTTACTCCTCCTCAAAAGTAATATGTCCACTGATCCTCCCCCAGTCCAGTCCACTTAGAGGTTTTTTTCACTAACGGCATGGGAGCCTGAACAAAAGAACAGAACATTACCCCCTCTCTTTGTTCTCTCTCTCTCTCTCTCTCTCTCTGTTAGCGATGCACTCCGTTAAGGTTCAGTTCTCAATTATTAGAGTTTATTCAGTGCAACGGAATAAACTCGAATAATTGAGAACTAAACCTTAACTGAGTGTGTCGCCAACAGCTTTTTTGTCTATATACATATATATATATATATATTGACAATAGCCAGTAGGCAGTTATAGTTAGGACCTAGTTTCTGTAGCATTTTTTGCTTTTCTAAAAACTTTGGTGCCATTTGACACAGGAAAAGGGGGGGGGTCCCAAAACATGTGTTCCCTATGCATTTTCCCATAGGGATTTTAGACACAACTACAGCCCGAAACGCTGAACAGAATCACACTAAATTTGGCAGCAAGCTAGATCTTGGTCTAGAAAGATCTCTTTTTGTGATTTGGTGTAAATTTGTTCAGTAATTTTAGAGTTGCTAAAGAAAAAATAAATTTGGATATCTGCGGATGTGGGTCCTTCATGGATACACCCATGGAGAATCAGTGTCTTTGAGGTTAAAGCAAGGCCCTGATTGGCTGGCTGCAACCTGTGAGGAAAGTTGCAGCCACCTTTTTCTTTCTCACATCCTGTTGGGGGAGGAAAAAAACAAGAAAAAAATGGGATAAGGGTTCAGGACACAGATATCCTGACTCCATCGGAGAGATGGAAGAGTCAATGAGGAACCCCTCATGGACAGAAAGTGCCTAAAAATTGTTTTGGTTGATTCGTGAATTCACTGCGGCCCTCAGTGTAGCCTCACATGCAAACTCACGAAAGGTCTGTGGATCCAAAAACAATGGGAAAAAATGCACCCACTCACACACCTAAACCTGCAGCACAAGGCCAAAGGCCCTGAGCCTCGTAGGGATGGGGCATGTGAGGAGGATGGCCGCAGGGTCTGGCCACAAGCCAGGACCTGAGCCCAACCCCGCTGCACATGGCCAAATGCCGTGCACACCGGTAGTTGCATTAACATGTGGTAATTAGATATTACTTTATGTGAAAAAACACAAAGGGTAGAGGGATGTTATAGTTAGGTTGACATTTTACTCATGCCACACCACAGAAATTCAGCAGTTATAGTTAAACTTATAGTTATATTTATATTTTTTAAACTATTGTTCATGGTGTAAAGTAACTTTAGGCTACCGATAATAGTTTCTTAACATAAGTATAACTATCAGTATATCTATAATTGCTGATTTGCTATGGTTTTGTATGGGTAAAATGTCCACCTAACTAACCTTTTCTTTTGGGTATATATATATATATATATATACATATATATATGTATATATGTGTGTGTGTATATATATATATATATATATATATATATATATATATATATATATGCATACATATATATATATATGTATATATATGTATATATATACATATATGTATATGTATATATATATATATATATATGTATGTATATATATATATATATATATATATATATATATGTATGTATATATATATATATATACATATATATATATATATATAAATCCCAATTGCCTCCATAAAACTGCCGAACACCTTCAAATGGGTGCCTCCATCCGTGATAGTGGCTTCACGTCATGTATACGTAACCAAAGTTCCAACAGGGAACCGGAGCACTCTACGGATAACATAACATCCATTTTATTCGTAGAATAGCAACAGCAGACGCGTTTCAGCAGCAGTTTGCCTTTCTCAATGCTGGATTTGCATTATGCATGCTGCTCATGGCCAAAGGAAGCACACAGCTTGGGTTTGGGTGCATGTGAATGGGTCAGCCGTCGGGCCTGGCTGTAGGCCAGGTACTATGGCCAACCCCCGCCATGCACGGCTGGTTATATTAACAGTTGTGCATGCATGTCAGCAAGAAAAAACCCATAGAAATTCACTGAAAAAAAGAAAGATTACAGGGACGTTATAGTTAGGTTCTAAGTTTACTTGCACAAAACCGTAGAAGTTCAGGAGTTATAGTTATGGTTAACTTAAGTAACTATAACTCACACCCTAAAGTAACTACAACTGGCGCCATCACCATGCACAGCTAATTACCCCACATAGTACATCATTGATGATGCTTTCTGTGGCATCATTAATATTATCACTGCAACATTTGCAATCAAATTATTGGTGAGAAAACTGTGCATGACGAGGGCGCAAGTTATAGTTACCTTAGTGCGCGAAATATGGTTACTTAAGTTAGATATAACTATAACTCCTGAATTTCTATGGTTTTGTGCAAGTAAATTCAGAACCCAACTAATGTCCCTGTAACCTTTGTTTTTTTTCAGTGAATTATATATGACCCAGTCGAATGCTTACAGCTGAAACAAGTAGTCCAGTCTGTTCGTAACATGTTGCACTACGCACTTTTTCATGAAATAAAAGAGTACATTTTAAAGCCCTGCAGTCCGTACTGGATTGTGCTGTCTCCTGTTTTTGCCTGAGTGGAATGGAATGGAGTATGGGAGTATGGGCAGTGGATCTCAGGATGGAGAATTAAAAGGATAATTTTATATATATATAAATTGTTAGAAATGGGGTCTCTAGTTGGCAGTTGGTTTGCACCCTATCCAAGTATGGACCCTCACTCTAGTCAGGATAAGGTAGATACCCGCTCAAATAACCCATGCTCACCCCCTTGGTAGCTTGGCATGAGCAGTCAGGCTTATCTCAGAAGCAATGTGTAAAGCATTTGCAAATAACACATAGTAATATGTGAAAACACTACAAAAAGACACCACACCAGTTTTAGAAAAATAGGCAATATTTATCTATATAAAACAAGACCAAATACGATAAAAATCCAACATCTAGTAAAAATATGAATTCTGCAAGATGTACTAAAAAAATACAGTTCCTTGAAGTCAATAGCTCCACCTGGGGCTATCACAGCGTCATGAGCAACAAAACCAACAGTTCAGGCCGACAGCGGCGTCACGGGCCAGCTACGGTGTCGGGCAGACCTGCAAACAGTACCTTGGATTTGCAGGACATCAGGATCCTCACGGTGAGCTCCAGAGAGCGGCGTCGCTGATGTCGCGGTGTTGGTTCCAGAGTTGGTGCAGGAGTCATCGGGCCCTTGAAGTCACACGCGTTGCGGATCGAACTCTAGGCTGATGAAGTCAGGTGCACTGGCGTTGATGGCGTCTGGGCTGCGGTGCTCAGTGACGCGCCCAGGAGTGTCGGTGAAACCAGGGCTGCGGTGTCAAGCGGGGCAGTGCAACGTGTGGTGTCCACAGGACACGGTGCAGGTAGCGTCGTCGTCGTTGCAGAAGCGCTGTCGTCGGTGGGCCCAAGCCAGCGGTGCGCGACGTGACGGTGCTTCGTGACCCTCACAAGCGGTGTCCACAGGCCATGGTGCAAGCTGGATGCCTGGTGATGACACAGGAGTTGATGATGCTGGTGTTGGTGGACCAGGGCTGCGGTGCGGGACGGGACGGTGCTTCGTGTACCTCACGAGCGGTGTCCACAGGCCATGGTGCAAGCAGCGGCGCCATTGTCAGCAGGTGCGGCATCTCCGGGGATGCCCAGGCTGCAGTGTGAGCTGGCGATGCCAGAGTACGGGGCCCACGGGTCACGGTGCGAGCAGCAGCTCGGTGAAGTCATCCGATGACAGCGTCGGTGAGACCAGGGTCGCGGTTTGAAGTTGGGCAATGCAACTCTGTGCGGCGTCGGCAGGTCACGCTGCAGGCCAACGGCGTCGTTGGCGGTGTTGCGTTGGTTTCTCCTCTTGAACAGCACAAAACACACAGTTCCCAGTGCTGCAGGTCGAGGAAACTGAAGTCTTTGATGTCCCTGAGACATCCAACAGGAGGAAAGCTCTACTCCAAGCCCTTGGAGAATTTTCTCAAGCGGTACACACAGCAAAGTTCACCCTTCGCACTCTTTTCAGGCAGAAGCAGCAACTGCAGGCCAGTCCAGCAAAGCAACACTGCAAAGGGACATTACTCCTCCTTCAGCTCTTCAGCTCTTCTCCTGGGCAGAGGTTCCTCTTGATTCGAGAAAGATTCTAAAAGTCTGGGGTTGTGGATCTTCTTATTATACCCAGTTATGCCTTTGAAGTTGGCAAACTTCAAAGCAATGTCTCAAGTGTTTGCAAGATCCTTCCTTTTCCAGGCCAGGCCCCAGACACTCACCAGGGGGTTCGAGACGGCATTGTGTGAGGGCAGGCACAGTCCTTTCAGGTGTCAGGGACCACTCCCCCCTCCCCTCCCCTCCAGCACAGATGGCTAGTCAAGCTATGCAGGCTACACCCCAGGCCCCTTTGTGTCACTGTCTAGAGGAGAGGTGTGAACAGCCCAACTGTCAAACTGACCCAGACGGAGAATCCACAAACAGGCAGAGTCACAGAATGGATTAAGCCAGAAAATGCCTACTTTCTAAAAGTGGCATTTTCAAACTAACAATCTAAAAACCAACTTCACTAAAAGATGTATTTTTAAATTGTGAGCTTGGAGACCCTAAACTCCACATTTTTATCTGCTCTCAAAGAGAATCTGCGCTTTAAGGATATTTAAAGGCAGCCCCCATGTTAACCTATGAGAGAGATATGCCTTGCACAGTGAAAACCAAATTTGGAAGTATTTCGTTGTTAGGACATATAAAATGCACTGGTATATGTCCTACCTTAAACGTACACTGCACCCTGCACATGGGGCTACCTAGGGCCTACCTTAGGGGTGCCTTACATGTAGTAAAAGGGAAGGTTGAGGCCTGGCAAGTGGGTTCACTTGCCAAGTCGAATTGTCAGTTTAAAACTGCACACACAAACACTGCAATGGCAGGTCTGAGTCATGTTTACAGGGCTACTAATGTGGGTGACACAACCAGTGCTGCAGGCCCACTAGTAGCATTTGATTTACAGGCCCTGGGCACATCTAGTGTACTTTACTAGTAAATCAAATATGCCAATGATGGACAAACCAATCAACAGTACAATTTATATAGTGCACTTCAGCACTGATTAGCAGTGGTAAAGTGCGCAGAGACAATAAACCAGCAAAACCAGACCTCGAAAAATAGGAGAAGGCAAAAAGTTTGGGGATAACCCTGCAAAAAGGGTCCTTTACAATATATATATATATATATATATAAGGTATGCATCCTGCTAGAGTCAGGACCACAGTCCTAGTAAGGGCAAGTAAGATGCACACTAAAGGTTTACCTGTGCTCATCCTTTAGAAGCTTGGCACAGAGTAGCCAGGCTAAACTAAAGAGGCAATGTGTAACGTTTGTGTGCACAAACACAGTAACATAGTGAAAACACAACAAATGGACTTAACACGAGTTTAAAAGAATGGCCAATATTTATCTGAGTCAAACAAAACCAAAACTACAAAAGATCCAGCATATACGAATCAAGTTATGAATTTTGAAATGTTAGATTAAAATGCAGTGCTTGGAAGATAGCAGCTCCAACTGGAGCTATCTGGTTGCACTGGACTGGGGCAAATCCAAAAGTGCAGTCCAACCGCAATGAGGTGCAGACCAGATACAGGACTCATGCAGAGCAGCTGACAGCACCTTTGTTGTGTTGATGCTTGGTGGCGTTGTGTTGATCCTGAGGATGGGATGTGTTGTGCTTGCTGGCAATGCTTCATTTCCTGATAGGGCAATGTTGTTGATGCGTTGATGTCCAGAGTCAAAGAGTACTGGTTTTAATACGCCTGTGCTGAGTCAGCCAAGCTGGGGCTGCATTGTAAGTTGGGGTGTTGCTTCGTGCAGACGGGAAGTGGTGTCCACAGCTTCGGTGCATGCAGCAGCAAAGTGCCATTTCTGCAGAGGGATGCAACGATTACAAGTGACGCATCTGTGTTGCTGCGTCAGTTCTTGTGTTGCAGCATCACACTCACCTCCCAGGGCCCAGGACTGGATTTGGCACCACTTGGCAGCACAGGATTCTCAGCACAGGAGTCCAATTGCTGATAGCAAGATGCAGATGAAGTCTTTGATGTCCCTGAGGCTCCAGAAACAGGAGGCAAGCTTGGTCAGGCCCTTGGAGAAACTTTGATTGCAGAATTTAGAGAGTTAGATACAGTACTCTTACTCCCAGGCGAGAAGTAGCAGGCAGCAGACCTACACAGCAGAGCAAACAGCACAGCGATCCTTCTTCCTGGTAGAATGTCCTCAGTCCAGGAGTGTTCCTTCCTGTATGGTTTCAGAGGCCCAGTACGTATATCCAAGTGTGCCTTTGAAATGGGGGAGACTTCAAATAGTGGTTTTGAAGTGTTGAAGCTCCCTTTGAAGTGTGAGTGGGAGCCTCTTCACCCTTCCTGCTCAGGAAGACCCACTGGCATACAGATGGAATGCAGGAGCAGTAGAGTGTCTAGCGTTTCATGGTTGGCTGGGTGGGATGCACAGATGTAGCTGTCACCTAAACCTTACACAGACCAGACGTCAATTGGAGGCAGGCTAAGGCACAGAACGACTACAGTAAGAAAATCCTATCTTTCCAAAAGTGGCATTTTCAGGCTGGCAGTTTAAAAAACACCTTTAACAAAAAATGTGTTTTTAAATTGTTACTCCAGAGACACCAAACTCAATTTTTCTATATTTTGCCAATTGGAAATTGCACTTAAAAGATGTTATAAGGCAATCCCTATACTGGCCTATTGGAGAGATAGTCCTTCCAATAGTGAAAACCCAATGTAAGAGTTTTTCACTACCTGGATATGTTAAACTTAAAAGTACGTGTCCATTTTTTTAAATACACTGCACCCAGTCCTTGGGGCTAACCAGGGCCGACCTTAGGGGTGTCTTACATGTCATATAAAGGAATGTTTGAGCCTGGCAAGTTGGTACACTTGCCAGGTCGAACTGGAAGTTTAAACTGCACACACAGACTCTGCAATGGCAGGCCTGAGACATGTTTGAAAGACTACTGTAGTGGGTGGCACAACCAGTGCGGCAGGCCCACTAGTAGCATTTGACTTACAGGTACTGGGCACACATAGTGCACTTTATTAGGGACTCACTAGTAAACCAACAATGTCAATCGTGGATAAGCCAATGTCACCATGTTTTGCACAAAGAGTACATGCACCTTGGCACTGGATAGCAGTGGTAAAGTGTACAGATGTAACTATAACTTGTGTGTGGGAGGGAGCGCGAGTTCTAGTTACCTTTGTGCGTGAGTTATGGTACTTGAAATAACTCCAACTGCTGAATTCCTATGGTTTTGTACGAGTAGATTCAGAACCTAACTATAACGTCCCTGTAACCTTTGGTCTTAATTTATAAATAAATATATATATATATATATATATATATAAATGTAAATATATATACATATATATATATATACAGTATAATATATATACACATATTTATATTTTTCTATTGTTTTCTCTCAGTGAATATATATAGAGAGAAATAGACCCCCATTCTCCATATTACATAATATGTAGATTGAGTGGATACATCCAGAACTGTAATCCTGGTACAGTGTTATGAGAGGATTAAGAAAAGGAAAGAGTAACGCACAGTCCTAGCACCCAAGCAGGCATCTTTAAAAGGATTTGGTGTGTCACTAGCAGCAGTGACATAAATAATAAGGACAAATACCCAGTGGACAATAACATACCTCTAAAAACAGTAGGGAAATGGAGTATGTGAGGGTGCTGGCCTGACTGAGGTCGAAAATCAGACGGTGTAGAGGTTAACATTGTAATGTAGAGATTGCTGTTACATCTGCTGGCTGCTTCCTCTCAAAGGTCCACGCGTTGACAAATTTAAATTGTTGTAGGAAATTTGGCCTTTCTGTAGGGTCACTGTAGAATTTTAGCTGGGCCCTATATTTTTCCTGGCTGCAGAAATCTATACTTTATTCTTGATAACTTGTGATAAAGGGGGTTATTCTAACTTTGGAGGAGGTGTTAATCCGTCCCAAAAGTGACAGAAAAGTGACGGATTTACCACCAGCTGTATTACGAGTCCATTATATCCTATGGAACTCGTAATACGGCTGGTGGTATATCCGTCACTTTACCGTCACTTTTGGGACGGATTAACACTCCTCCAAAGTTAGAATAACCCCCAAAGTGTCTTGCTTTCTCTTTCAACATGGTGAAATTGGCAAACCCTTAATTGGCATGTTTAACTTACCTATTCGGCCCTAGAATTTGGTACAAAGTGCTCCCAGGGCTTGGAGGTTATATGTCACTAATGGACTGCAGCAACCATTGTGCCACCCACTACAATGACAGTGCAAACCTGACTGCAGGCCTACCATTTGTAGCCTAGCTGTTGCAGCTATAAACTGCAACTTCTACCTGGCAACATAACCCCTTTTGACAGGTGAAAACCTTCCTTTTACATATTTATATGTCACCTCTATGAACCCTTATTCTCCATATCGCAGGGCATATGGTATTTACAAGTACGACATTTAGGAATTTAGGGGCAGATGTAGCAAAGTTTTGCCTGTCGCAAATGGCCCGAAACGCTATTTGCGACTGCGCAAAATCGGAAATGGGATGCAAAAATCCCATTTCCGACTCGCAAAAAGCGATGCGTGCCGTTACCGACTCGCAAAAATTGCAACCCCATTTTGCGACCCGTAAATAGGAAGTCGCAATTTGCGAGTCGCAAACCATATGCAATTGCAACTCGCAAATTGCGACTAGTCGCAAAAAGCCCAGTTTGCATGTCCCATTCACCACTAACTCAGAGCAGGTGGTAACCATTACCAAAGTATAAAAGGAGACCCAGAAGGCATCTGGGTTACTCAAGATGGCGGAGATATACCTGATAGCAGTGAGGAGGAGAGCCCACGCAGCCCAACAGAGGAGGAGAAGAGACAGGAGAAGATTTACAGAACAAGGCAGACTCTTTTTCAGCAAACTGAGGAAGAGATATATGACAAATACCGCCTTAGCAGCGCAGCCATACTAGAATTAATTGAATTACTAAAACCACAGCTAGAACGCCAGACTCTGCGCGTCTGCGCCATCCCAACGCATGTGCAAGTGCTATGCTCACTGCACCTCTTGGCCTCAGAGAGCTATCAGAGGGTCATTGCTGTGGCAGGTGGGGTATCTCAAAGTGCACTATCAAGGTTCCTCAGGGCATTCCTAGATGCCATACTCACACACATGTCTCACTTCATATACCTACTCAGGAATGAGGCAGAAATGAACAACACCAAGTTGGAATTTTACCGGATTGCCAACTTTCCCCATGTCATAGGGTGTGTAGATGGGACACATATTCAAATATGCCACCCTGCTAACCTGGAATATCTGTTCCGCAACAGAAAGTGTACCCACTCACTCAATATTCAGGTTGTTTGTGACGCTCATTATGTCATCACTGACGTTGTTGCAAAATTTCCAGGCAGTACCCATGACTCATACATTTTTAGGCACAGTGGGATACACCAAGGCCTGGAACGTGGGGAGTTTGGAGACGGATACCTCCTAGGTAGAACTGCATACACCTTGTAGACATACACACAGATCAATCTGCACACCAACCAGGACTTTCTAACAGTGTAATGTTTGTGCCCAACAGGTGACAGTGCATATGCACTACGGACATGGATAATGACTCCGTTCTTAACACCCAGCAATGATTCAGAGAGGCGATACAACAGTGAACATAAGAGGACCAGGAACATGATTGAACACACCTTCGGATTGCTGAAAGCAAGGTTCAGATGCCTCCACCGCAGTGGAGGTGCCTCCAGTATACCCCCATTACAGCATTCAAAATTGTTGTCGCATGCGCCATCCTGCACAATATTGCCACCCAACGTGGGCTACCTCTCACCCCTGCAGACCCTGATTCTGAGGATGAAGAGCAGGAGCAACCACATCGCCATCATGGGGATCGGAGCATCGCAAATCAAGGCAGACTGAGACGGGAACACATCGCAACCCAATACTTTGGAAGGTACGTGTCAACTTCAACCATACTCACCTATTGACCAAAAACTCCATTTGTTAAGTGGAACAAAAAACTATTTAATATGTGCAGAAATTGAACTATTTACAATGACTAACTGTTCATGTACATCAAAAAGCAAACCATGCATGGGGCACATTGCTGTCATGTGCCCCAACATCAGGTACAGGGTTTTGTCTATGACCTATGGCGGCCTCTGCCAGCCTGGCTGGTCCCAGGTTGTTCTGCAGTGCTCTGCCTGGTACTCCCACTCCGGAACACCCTAGTGTCACTGGCAGAGACACTGCTCACAGTGGAGCCCTCTTCGCTGTCCTGGGGGGTGTCCCCTGTCCCCTTGGACACATGCTGTGCCTCCATTAAATCGATCACCTGTGTGATCCGGCCCAGGCCTCTTGCCACATCCCCTGCAAAGTGGCCCATTTCCACTTGGAGGCCAACTGTCCTTCTTGACAGGCCAGTGGTGTTGACTGCCAGTCTGCCAATTGATGAGGCCATCCTGTCCAGCCTCTGGAGGAGCTGGCGGTCCCTGCGCCGCCCACCCTCGCTCTGTGACAGTAGTCCTGCCACCAGTTCCTGCATGGACAGGGCTAGGTCCCCAGTGTTTGTGCCAATGACGTCCAATTGGGCATGGAGCTGCTGCATGCTGGCTTCATTGCTCCTCATAAAGCGGTGCAATACCCCACTAATTCTCCCTAACATATTGTTCTGCAGGCGCTGACCACGGAGCAATTGTGCCTCAGTGATGTTGGTCGATGGACGCCCGGACTCAGCCTGCAGCCCTGCTCTCCTCAACCTGCGTCGCCTGCGCAGCGGTGGATGCCCTGTGAGCTGTACCGTGGCACTCCTGGCTGTTGCTGGCGCAGCCTCCAGAACCACTGTTGCAGCAGGTGTTGTCGTCAAGGGGATGGTGTTGGTGGTGCAGGTGGGAGTGGTGGCAGCTCCTGTGCTTTCCTCATGGGGCTGGCTGCTGTGGCTTGTGGTGGTGTCTTGTGGGAGACCTGTGGGACATGGGGAACAGACTGTCAGTGTCTACTATCTGTTGCAAACTTCCTAATAAACATTTGCCTATTGACTGCCTACTTGACTACATTGCCCATAATGCATCATTCTGGTGTTTGCTACCCTGAAATGGAGCTATCTTGGTTGTGCATGCCCCTGTGTACATGGTGAGTGGGGTTATGGCATTGATGGGGGTACAGGCATATCACATGGTACTCACTGGTTGATGTAGTGGGCTCAGAGGTGTCCAGATCTCCAAATCCTGTCACTGCCTCCTGCTCCAGGGTCTCCTCCACCCTTTCCTCCAGGGGTGTGGGTGGTGGTACGGATGATGGTCCCCCTCCTGTGCCTCTCATCTCCCGGAGCCTTTCTGCCACCCTCTCCTTGGTCCAGAGCGGAGGTCATACCACCTCTTTTTGATCTCATCCACACTCCTGTGGCTGACCCCCAAGGAGTTCACTTTTTCCTGTATTTCCAGCCAGAGTTGTTTTTTTGTTGAGTCTGGCACATTGAGGGCCTTTACAAAAAGATCATCATAGTACTGACAGCATTCTTCTGTCAGCACCTCCAGCTCCTTCTCAGAAAATTTAAGTTTTCTCTTTCTGGGTGTTTCTGCCATTGTAGCTGCTGTTCCTCCTGTTGGCTGTTCAGCAGTTTAAAATAGGTGTGGTTCTTCCTCCTCCCAGGTGTATTAGTAAACTTCCTGGCTGTGATGTCATCATCATGTGCCAGGAAGTGTTTCCAGAGTGTTCTGGAGTGGTTTCTGGAGTGTTCTGCAGCACCTGCAATCAATTTACATGGTACTCGCAATTTGCGACACCCACTCGCAAATTGCAAGTCCGTTTTTTGCGCGGTCGCAAACAGCGACCTCGCAGACAGCGGACTCGCTATCTGCGTTGCGACTCCGAGTGCGAGTCGCAAATTGTACACGGACATTGTACCTGCATTCCTATTAGCGACACGCAATTTGCGAGTCGCACATGGTCGTAAATTGCGAGTCGCTAATTTTTTTGTACCTACATCTGGCCCTTAATGTTAAACATGTCCTTACAGAAGAAAATCACGAAAGCTAATTGGCCCATGGAGCAAGGCTGGCTGTGCCATAGGAAAATGCTATATTACATTTAATAATGAAAATTTTAGCTATAAAAGAGCAAAAAAATAATAAACATCTATTTTATTAGCTATAAAAAATATAATTTAATGGTGCAGTCAGATTTTATTTATAAATATTAAAGAAAATATACTTCTTGTAAGTTATCTTTTCCCTTCCTAAAGCCTGTAAAGACTCATTTGCTCTCCCATTTCTGCCAGCCTGTCATTAGAATTTGAATAGATGTGAAATAGTGTGAAATAGAGTGAAATGATTCCGGCGGCCAAATAATAGCCCAATTTCAATGGGTAGAGATGACCCCTCTGAACCTGACAGAATTTACAGAGTGGGGCTGTGAGCATCCTTATTTGACATTATAATGTTACATCCTGCTTGAATGTCATATATTACTAGACCTGTCTGCTGAAGTTTTATATATAACACTTCTGGCACATTTCAGGGGGCAAGAACAGTATGCAAGACTATTCTTGTGCATCCATTGCCTTGTTGCTAGAAAACCCTGCTTTAAACTAGCAGACTTTTCTCTGGGTTTACTGGAACTGTAGTAACTGCCCAAAACTAAATTTTAGTGTAGTACACTGCCCACACACACACCTTGCCCTTAGAGCCTAAATTTAGTGTGGGCAAAGACTTTCACCATCTTGAAACTGACCAAAGTGCAGAGGATTGGCTTGGGAACTTTTACCTCATTGGTTAGGGTACACCAAGGAGCCATTCCCTCCCACTCGTTTAAGCCAGAAATAAATGTGGAATCTCTAGGTACACACTTCAGAATCCTCCTTGACCCAAGGAATATCAGAAGAGGAGTGATCCGACTGTCTTTGATCAGAGAAGAGCCCTGGAAGGACTGGATTTGCTATTTTTTTATACCCAGGACAAAGTAGTTGACTCCGCTGGTCAGCTACTGGGCCACAAGCTAAAAAAGACCTTTTTTCTGCAACTGCCCAGCTCACCAGAGACAACCGAACCTGGAGTGGACCTGCTGTTGAACTCTGCCTGACACCCTGTGAGTCGCTAGGTGCCTACCTTTTGGTCCTGGGGTGATTTAAAAGGGTACTTTTGTGGTGGATTTGGACTTAAGGAGTAAGTTAGAAGGTACAATATTTAGCCAGGACAAACCTGGTTAGTGTACCCGACCCGCGCTCCATTGCAGCCAGTGTCAAATTGCACTTAGGTCCAGGTCTCCTGACAATGACCATCATTGCCACTTTGTGCTTCTTGGAACTATTCCTATCTACCTAAAACTTAAAAAAAAAATCATATCTCCTGTTCCCCTTATTGTATTTTTATAATTTTGATGGGATTTTGATTACTAATTGTAACTCCGTTTTTCTCATTTGGGTTGAGATTTTTTGTTTTGTACTCAACTTTATTAATGTTTATGGTACTGGATAATTACTTTACCCATTGCCCTAAGTTAAGCCTGTCTGCTTTGTACTTTAGTTCAATTAAGTGACTTAGAGGATTCACCCTCGCAAGGGCTGTGATTGTTTCTTAGAGTGGGTAGTCGTCCCCCACAAATAACAATTCAATTCATTACAATTGTTGACTGTACATTCTCCTTGAATCTTGAAAAGTAACAGCCAGCCGTGAGGATGGACTCACCCTTAACCTAATTTGGTAAATGCAGGATGGCTCTCTGACCCTTCAACTGCAATCTTAAAGCTACTTCTCAGCAAGTATTCACATTCTTTTTTCCACATGTAAGGCCATCTAAAGCTGAGTGTTCAGCTCCTTTGCTACACAGCTTCCTCCAGAAGCATCATGTACAAAGACGAGTAAAGTAGCAAGAAAAGTAAAATATCACCACCTTGACCAGACCCCTGAGGAACAGAGTGGGTGAAGCAAGGGAATACAGTCGAGTAAGCAGAGTGAGGCAGTCCTGCTTCCCATTCTTGCTGGTAAAGAAGGGGTCTCTTGCTTCAAGGAACTCTTCCTTCCCTTTTCTACCTCTCCTATTTTTAATTTGCTACCTGCTTTTTACCTGCCACCACACTTCTTTTTCCAGTCTATCTCTCTCTTTCTCTCTCTCCTCTCTTTCTCCTTTATTCACAATGTTCACAATTTCTCTTTTCCTGTCTCTATCCTTATTGCCCCATTGCCAGGTCTGAACTACAATCTCTTACCCCTGTCATTTAATGATGCTGGAATCCTCTTGTTGAGGCTCTTCATAGACAACAGACAGAAGGTGGTCAATAACAAAGTACTAATATGTTCACTGTGTCCTAGCAAGCCGGGGCAACAGCTGCAGTGGCAGCCCTCTCTGTAGCTGGTTAAGTAGAGAGTTAACTATGCCACTGACACAGATGCACTAGTTTACTGACTTCTTCACAATTTCTGCTAAGGCAAAAGACTGTAAGATGGACATATCCCCCAGACATCCCGATAGGCCCTTTGTAGCTTCACAGTATACCCTATAAAGGTCTTTTAATGTGGGAGAAGTTCTTGCTACACCATGCTATTAACAAATATATATGATGTTTTTGCATTTCAAACCATATTACTAATGGTTACATTTTCATACAGACCATCAAATCCTCTATGCCTTTATTTGCTTTATTAAACTAATCAAAATATGAATATACATTTATCAGTCATGCATTCAAGAACGACCTACCAGTAACTCCAGTGCAAACCACATGTCATGTGGTTGCAAAACTGAATATGTGAACTTATTGTTAGAGGTGGAACTGATAGAACATGGTCATGCAAGAAGCAACACAGCAGCATGAAAAGTGCACCCTTGAATGTGGTGCTGTTTCTCTCTTCCCCAGTGTGGACGCACAGCAGGCTTCCCACAGCCACTCACACACCTTTGCAGCACAGTCCATAGGTGTGTGTATGATGTCTAGCGTATGTTTTGTAGTCGTATGCCTAGATATAAATTAACTATTTTTAGTCATTGCATGTGTACTATACATTGCAGCACCCATGCATTATGAGAAAAGGCAGAATAAGTAAAAACATTTCTCCGTATTCGTGCCTACCTCATGGAGACATTATTTTATGACATGAAGACCTGTCTACAATTATTAGTAAACAGGGCTTCAGGTTAAAAAACATGGGTGGTAGGGTAGAAACTGGCATGTACCACCCATTGGACCCACTGGACACCCCGAGCGTAAAGCCTCGCAAAGTGCAATTTGCATTTTTTAGGCCTGCGTTTCGGTGCTAGAAAGTATATACTTTATCAACACTATGGGGGTCATTCTGACCCTGGCGGTAGACTACCGCCAGGCCAACGACCGCGGATGCACCGCCAACAGGCTGGCGGTGCATCCATGGGCATTCTGACCGCAGCGGTACCGCCGCGGTCAGAAACGGAAAACCGGCGGTGTCCCGCCGGTTTCCCGCTGCCCTGGGGAATCCTCCATGGCGGCGCTGAAGGCAGCGCCGCCATGGGGATTCCGACCCCCTTACCGCCAGCCTGGCTCTGGCGGTTTTGAGCGCCAGAACCTGGCTGGCGGTAACAGGTGTCGCGGGGCCCCTGGGGGCCCCTGCAGTGCCCATGCCACAGGCATGGGCACTGCAGGGGCCCCTAACAGGGCCCCTCCAAGATTTTCAGTGTCTGCCAAGCAGACACTGAAAATCGCGACGGGTGCACCCCTTCCACTCCGCCGGCTCCATTCGGAGCCGGCATCCTCATGGAAGGGGGTTTCCCGCTGGGCTGGCGGGCGGCCTTCTGGCGGTCGCCCGCCAGCCCAGCGGGAAACTCAGAATTACCGCGGCGGTCTTTTGACCGCGCAGCGGTATTCTGACGGCGGTACTTTGGCGGGCGGCCTCCGCCGCCCGCCAAAGTCAGAATGAGGCCCTATGTGCCGCTTTGCATAATTTTTCGTGTCTTTGGGGTGGTAAAAAGCGTGGATGAATCTACCTCTTAGAATCTGTGGAAACAGGATTTTAAAAAAATTTAAGTGAAAGAAAGAAAAATCGTGTCCGAATGTGCAGAGGCCAACTTTCCTGTAGAATAAGGAGGCTGTTTAGAGAAAACTGAGGCACCAGGACAGCGCCAGACACTTAAGATAATGGATAACACTCTGACATATTAGGCATGGATAAAAGGACCAGGTGCCTTACTTCTTCATACAGATGGCGTTGCAAAGATCTGCTGCTTGGGTGAAAGTGGGGAAGATGGGTTGTGGGGAGTCTGAAGCAGTTTATTGAACAGATGGACCATGAAAATGATAATCACAGAGGTTGGATTGGTTGCAACACACAAGAGAAAATAATATTGAGAGCATGAAGAGCAGGGGCTGCAGGATGAAGCTGCCAATTAGAGCAGTTGGTCTATGGGGATATGGGGATTGGGGATTGGACGGAGGATTACTTCCCGGCTTCGTATAGTGAGGTGAAGAAGGTAGCAGTAGTGTTGAAAAAAGAGGTGTCCCATTTGCGACCACCTCCTGAACTTTCGTGTCAGTGCTGGCTTCCTGAACAGAATAATTTAAACAGCACTGGAAGGGAAAGGGGAAATGATTTAATTCTCTTTCTTAGTCTATGCTGCCCTCTAGAGGGACTCTGCAATGGCTTTCAGTGTCAACTGAAATGCCTCATTTCGATTCACTTGTTTTAGACCAATAAATGGTTTACACTGAAAACTGGAAACCATATGTTACTCACATGCTAATCGGGTATTGTACAAACTCCAGCTGTATTTCTCTGAAATGTTCTGAGCATGCTCAGTATTGTTAGCGCGTCAGAGCCTAGATAAGTAAACTTACCAGGAAACGCGTTTAGGCCGACAAACCTTTGGACCACGTTTGGAGACTTCACAGTATATAATAGTTTCTTGGAGACTTCCCAATATGAAATATTTTCTTAACATCACCAATCAATAAATTAATAAACAATCAATAGCAACAATCACTAGTCGATAAACATTTAATACAATTTATTATTGAACACACCATTGACTTCTCAGTCACGAATAACCACACCAGTTTAGTCAAAAGTTAAGATATTTATTTCCCTATTGGTTGCAATCTAATATCATGTCTGTTAGTCTCATTCACAATAAGCCCACGCCAAAACAATCAAATCAATAATCAAAACGCGATTTAATCAATACATCTACTATGTTCATTCAGCATCTAGGCACATCATTATACGAATCAACTTAGCAGAGTCTCGTTAGTACATGAATCAACAAAGCAAGAACTCAGTCATTTCTCTATTTGCACAAAATATTAGTGAACGCCTTAACTCGCCTTAACTAACCTCAAATTAGCATTAGCATGTTGGACTTCATGCAAAACATTTAGTGAACACAAATTTAAAAAACATCGAAACTAAACTAAGGCCTCTAACAAAATAGCAGTTGGTACCTAGAAAGATAAGGCAAACAGACAATTACAATTTGCATCAGATAGTTACCAATCCAACAGATCAGCAAACAGCCTCAGTCTTCGTCCTCAGGACATCAGTCGATTCACCATCAGCAGAGAAAGGATGGGGCAGAATCTCAATATAGCATAGCCACAGAACGGATGACTTCCCTCAGATAGAGGAGAAGTTAGCATCAAGCCAAGATGGGCAGAGGATGGTTTCAGGTGACAGGACAACTAAACTAAATAGGGCAACTGGCAAAAAATCCTCTAGCAAAAGTCTCATAGCAAAGGAATGGCAAATGGCAAGGGTAAGAGTTCCCGTTAAAGTGGAAGAAGAAGTGTCCCTCATTTTCCTCGGGTTACACCATTAAATCAAAACTGTCTAACTATTCCCTAATCCCTCATTGGATGAAGTTTGGTGCACTATTATCTCTAACCAATAATTCGGTAAGCACCTTACTAGAATTTTCCACAATTTGCAGTTCCCATGTCGCGGATTGGTCCATGTTATTGACATCTTCAACGGTTGGAATGTCAGGTAGAGAATGTTATACTTTGCGCTCCAGTCAGTGTCTTCATTGTCTTCTCCTAGTACGGTTAACCTTGCACCTGTTACAAATTACACTGTTGCATCTAGCAAGAACGTCACCTTGAGCAAGCCGGTTCTCATGAGAAAGAATTTACTACGGCTACACACACATAACTCCTGGAAAAATACAGCTTCGTGTCCTTCAGGAAAACAGCACATTACACATTAGAAAATAAAATTCAATATGAGGCCAGGCAGCTAGGCCCAAACCCTGGCTAAACTAAGGCCCTCTCATTTAATAAAGCAAACTCTTAACACAGAACTCTAATTATGATATACTAATACAAATTCAAACATTATTACATTATAATTCAGAATTAATAAGCCTTTTCATTAGCCTTCGTATACATTGGTAGCCAGTCCGCGTGGGCATATTTCAACACATGCATTATTTTCTATGTTAACACATTTTCTATGCAGCTTCATCACACAATATATTGCAAGCCTTTCATATTAATATTGATTAAAAAAAAACACTCCAACAGTATTTCACCATTACTTCACAGAATATGGTTTGATTTGCATATGATGTCATCAACAGAAACCCAAGCTATGCAAATATGAGCATTCAGTGGAAAAGACAAGTGTAATGAACCACCCAAGGTAGATAACAAGTTGCGTCCCTGTCCTTGAAGGACATTTGGAGAGGTCATATTTCACTCAAACACTGCTTGCTGCTCTTTTAGGGGTGGAAGAGTTGTCACAACTTATGACTGCATCCACCTTTATGGTAGTCGTAAAGCACCCACTCCCTCCCCTCCCCCCAATGTCCAGAGATGGTTTATTAGTGCCCAGAAAGGCTGCAATGTCCTTATGACTCTATAACAGGTTTTCCCCACCTTGGCTTTGTGATGTAATACCTCCTTCCTTCCTGCCAATGCGCTAGCAGGAAGAGGTGTTCAAAGTTTGGAGCGTCTCCTGCCTGGTTTTTATTCTGTGCCTCCTTCTGAATTTTCAATGCCCCCCCTTCAGTGTGCTGCCATTCAACATAGTGGGGTTTTGTGGTGGCGTAACTGTTACCAAAATTAGCCAACTTATGCAACAAAAACAATGTGATGGAAAGTATGCTTGCATGCATTTTAGCAGTTGCCATTCACTGGGAGCTGCTTTCAGACCGTTGTTTTTTGCCAGCTATGGAAATAAGTCTAGGTCCTTCTCGAATAGTCTGATTTGCACATGGCTGGGTCATGGCTGAGGTGACATGTTGGGCAAAATAAGGTGGACTGCGATGTGACCATGAGTAATACTCAACGTTTGAGATTAAGTCAAGCATGGGTATACCTGGACATAGGCCACCTGCTCATCATTCCACTGGAATCAATCTGTACCTCACAGACAAGGCTCTTGGCTGAAAATAGTCTGGGTTTGCATGTGTTCTTCTGAAGGGACCTGGCCTAACAGGACCCAGGGTTGTGTTTGGCAGGTTTGTGTCTAAAGTGGCATTGTGAAAAAAATCGACTGGGATGAAGTCTTAATTAATTCCTAGTGGATGAGAACAATTCAAGCATTCTCACTATGACTTTTCCTTTCCCTAAGCGCTACAGCATATACCAGATTTGGTATACTAATGCCCCTAACAAGCTTCCTAAAATTACACCATAAAGTAGATTTTAACAACTAAATATGAGCTAATGCGACAATCAGACCTCAATACAACTGGTGAAATGTGACTCAACCACACACTATTTTCTGCTTCTATTGTTATGGTATTTTATTGATGTTGATGTACTGTTGAGGTATAGAACAGGGAAAAATGAAAAGTGATGGTTCATGTGGTCATTTGGCATTCTGGCACTTTTCCTTTGCGCCCAACTCACTTCATTTTTTCTGTGCAAAAACTCTAAAAGTTGCTGCAAAGTCTGACATGGAGAGATCAAGCTTGTACATTTTACTTTTGTGCTTATTTACTATTCAAATTTACGGTATAATGATTAATATTAGTAAAGCTAAAAATTGATTTCCAAAAGATGTATTGTGTCCTAATATATTTTTTATACAGAAACATTTTCAAAGTAGGATACACATATATTTTCCAGTTACTTAAACAACAGCAAAATGAGAACCTGTGAGAATACATTTGAAACAGGTTTCACTGGAGTCAAGGATAGGCCTCATCATAGCTCCTGTACATGACACAATACAAAATTGTTGCCCATTTATAAATCCGGATAATGTGAGATACGTGTCTGAGGGATCTCTTTGGGTACAATTAACTGCACATCTTTGTTTACATATTTTTGGGCCTAGTCACAAAGTTAACTTTACATGTAAGTAAAACTACATGTGTAAAGTAACTCTTCCGCTTTTGAGTAACTGTACTACTTTTAACTATTCATATTTACGATGTAAGGTTTCTCAAAAGTGCAGACTTACATGTCCCCACCCCCTGAAATAGGGGTTGGAATCAGTAAAAACATCCAAAACAGCAGTAAAGTTACTACTAGCAGTGACTGTAGGACCATTATTTTACTTTCCACACATTCAATGGAGACCTCTGTAGTTGGGGAGCAAATCTTCCATTTGCGAAGTACAGGCAATTTACTAAAGTTTACTAAGGTTTTACAAAATAATAAAACATTTTATGTTAAACTTTAATGTTGAATACAGTTAACATTTGAATTTTAGGTGTAGAAGTTATTGTGTTATTAATTACATCTTAAAGTACATTTTTAATGAATTTAAGTTAATTAAATTAAATTTAAATTATTTTAGAGGTTTTTTTAAAAATAAAACCCAGCTAAAGTACAATGTTTACATGTATATTTTATGTATTAAAGGTACTAAAAAATTATTTATAAAATTAATTCATTTTAATGTAATTTGTTTTTTTTAAATTACTTTAAATTTATTTGTAGATTGTAAAAATATCAATAGTTATTTTTAAAGTTAAAAGTTATATAATTATATTTTATAGTTGCCGTTTTCTTATTAAAATAATTGTATGCATAGTTTAAAAAAATCAAAAGTAATTAGTTTATTTAACCTTATTTCATGTGGGGTTATATTTTAAGTCCCTATGCCATTATTTTAGATGGGAGGGTCTTGTAGTACCTGTGAGTAGCCATGGGTGGTGCTAGACTTAGTCCCGCACAGAGCTGGTGTACATTTGCAGCAGCTTTGAGACCCTTTTGGCTGTAGTAAATTTGGGAGTGAATTTTGAGAAAAGGAAGAGGCTTACTCTGTTGTTCATGCCCCTCCCAAAACCCTTCCCAAGCTCTTTCTTCTCCCAGGATTACTGTCACCCAACCTCCTCCGCTTTAGTCATAAACATTTTCGATTTTCTATCCACACCCCTGTCCCTCCACCGTTTACTACTAAAATGTGTACCCAACTGTGTGGAGATCTCTACACATAAAAGTCAAGATAGGCGGAGCCAGAGACCTCCGCACATAGATTTGTGAATAGCATTTTGTAATACATTGATAGTAGTAATGTAGTACTACTAAATATACTACAAAATTCGTTTTTTGATTAAGCCCCTTTATGTTTTCTGTAATAGGTTTGCAGTGTCAGGAAAAAGTCAACATTGAAAGTCACATGTTTTCCAAAAATAAATTCTGCTGAAGCCTGAGAGAATAAATGATTCTACAATGAAACCGAATACATTACTTCCAGACTACAGGTGCAAGGGCAGCATGTTACCCTCTGTCTGAAATATAACTATACAACGCTGAATTTAAAGCTCAAGGAATATCTTAAAGGTTGCATCTTACATCGATGCAAAATCGAATCACTCCCATTTGTCAATTGCATCGAATGAATAGACATTATCTATTAATCTATTGAGTGGAATCAGACGGAGCTGAGACAACAGGAATTGTTCCTTTGGCAGACAGTAAGTTGCTCACATATAGTACTCACATGTCTAAAAATGTGTGGAATGTTCCATTGAAAACCATAGAACATGGCCTTAGGCTGACCCTTTCAATTAATGATATTGACCGAATCGAATTGATGTCAATGCCATCAAATTTGTAATTGTGAGAATCTTTGTGCATACTCACTTGAGGCATGCCCTGGGTCTGTTTTTTATAAAGAGAAAGCAAGGAGAAAATGGTTGTCTATGCCTGTAAGAAAGCAGGTTATTTGTTTCTAAGGATGTGAGACTGGCATGAGTAGTAAGGCTAAAATCTCCCGCTTACTGGGAACCAAGTACCCAGTTTGTAGCACTTGACTTTCTCAGGGTAGCATGGCTGAGTGGTTCAAGGGTGGCCTACCAAGAACAGGTGATTATATAATAGTGAAATAGTTCACAGACATGAAACAAATAAAACTTAGTAAACCATTGTCCTGTAAATGCTTTTTCATACAAAAAGACTTTGAAATACTACACATATGCATATGCTGATACCTTCAAAGGAACCTCACAACCAAAAGGGGGCACACACTAAAGAACAGTTCAAAGAACAGGTAACCTTTCAGATGTACTTGCCACACCCTGTGTTGTGTGTCTGAAACCCAAAAGTTACAATACTCCCTCCATATCCTAAAATAATATATTAGATAGCAGTTATTAAAAGTCAGGCATACTGGATATGTCACAGTGTCACCATAACCAATAAATATAGATAATTAAAACCCCAATTCCACAAAATTAAAACAGAGTGTACTAGCTTACAATGACACTGAATGCAACGTATAATAAACTTTGGTTAATATTATGATTAATAATATAGCAGTAAAACATTTAGGGCCAGATGTAGCAACTTTGCAAATTGTGACTTGCAATTTGCGAGTCCGAGCGACTCGCAAATTGCAACTCGCAATTTGCAATGCAGAACGGTGTCTCAGACACCGTCTGCGAGTCGCTATGGGGTCGCAAAGACCCACCTCATTAATATTAATGAGCTGGGTCGCAAATTGCTGCCCCATAGCGACTATGGGCACTCACTGATATGGAGGCCTGCTGTAGTCAGCAGACCTCCATGTCCGTGACTGCTTTTAAATAAAGCAGTTTTTTTTTTTCAAGTGTAGCCTGTTTTCCTTAAAGGAAAACGAGCTGCACTTAAAAAAAAATACCGAAACCTTTAGTTTCGGATTTTTTCAGGGCAGGTAGTGGTCCAAGGGGGTCCAGTCACAAAGGGGAAGGGGTCCCATGGGGACCCCTTCCCGTTTGCGAGTGGGTTACCATCCACTTCAAGTGGATGGTAACTGCGACTCCATTTGCGACCGCATACGCGGTCGCAAATGGGGTTGCATACCACTGCGACTCGCAAATAGGAAGGGAACAGCCCTTCCTATTTGCGACTCTGAAATGCATTTTGCGAGTCGGTCCCGACTCGCAAAATGCATTTCTGCACAGCAAACTCAGGTTTGCTACATCTGGCCCTTAATATTGTACTATGTGGTTCTTCTATACTTGCTGCTAAGTTCAAGACCCAACAACAAAAGTCCATACACCCTCAGAAACTTTGTAATAAAACTCCCAGCCAGTGAAATGTTCAAAATGCAAGACAAAGGGCCTGATTTCGAGTAAAACCGTTTGCCGAACTTCCGACAGAGAGGTTGCTGCCATTGTGGCTACCTCCCCGCCGGAACTGTTACGAGTTTCCCACTAGGAAACTCAGGTTTGCATCCCAGCCTAGCAGGAAACACGCTACTGCATTGTCTCTGGCTCGTAATTGAGCCTGCTGCAATGCTGTAGAGCGCAGGGTGCCGCAGCACGGTGCTGGCCAGGGGACCCCCTGCACTGCCCAAGCAAAATGCATGGGCAGTGCAGGGGCCCCGTTGGGCCACTTCCACCCGTTCTCTGCCAGCCTTTTCATGGCAGTAACACTGCCATGAAATCTCTGGCGGAGAAGGAAGTCGTAATCCCCAGGGCAGTGCTGCAGTGCTGCCCTTGCAGATTAGGACCACCGTGACTGCCAGACCGCTGGGACGACTAATCGTGGCGGTGCTGGCAGTCTGACCGTGGAACAACTGCTGTGGTTGTAATGTGGCGCTCGGACCGCCGTGTTGGCGGCAGTCATGAGACAACCAGGTTCGTAATGAGACCCAGAGTCTCCACAATTCGTGAATCCAATGACCTGGGAGATTTAAGTGTCACCTAAAAGTCTTTGATAACTGACTCTTTGAGTGCTGCTCCTATCAACCCCCAGAACACATCTATTTTCTAATTCTCCTGGTGATATCACTATCTTCTTTGTACATCACCAAGTAAATATACAAATGTTAAGCCCCATCACTGGGACTTGTAGAGCCAGTTTCTTGCCAGCATCGCTGGGACTTATGGTGCAGTCACCTGCCTGAAAATATCCTTTTTGAACGTGGCCTTGTGCCACAAAAAATGCTCTTTTTTGTTTTGTTTTTTGTTTTTAACTGCACTCTCAGTCATTATTACTTTTCAATCTAAGTGCCCAGTCCCAAGTGGGCACCCATAAAGCACTTTGTAAGGGACTGCAAGGGAGCCCCACCACTTGGCCCATTCCTGCTGGTTTCCCACACATGACAGAGTCTTGACAAGCTAACATAGGAATCAGCCACTCACTTCCCTCCCACCAGCAGTCAATGCAGGCAGTACCTCTATGCCAGGTTCATACCTCCCATTGACCTGGGCATTGAGTGGGAGTAGCACCTGACACCATTCCTGAGTCTCTATCTGTCCCAAGGAACTTCATACCAGAGCATTGTAGTACTCCGATGTTCTTCAGTACCTGGGGCACTTGGGGCCCCTTGGGGACACTGTAATTACTGAACACAGCTGCACTCAAGATTTTCCTTGTGTTGGTCCCAGCACAAGGCGGACCCCTAAAAACAATTGAAGTGAAGGAGGAGCGTCAATAATGCCCTCTGCCCAGTGACAATCCCTTCCTTGGGACTATGGCCCCCCCTGGGAATTTTCATTAAACATGAAAGGGGTTGCCATGTGCACTGACGTAGCTCGAACTCCTGAGGGAGCACACACTCCAAGGCTTCCCATGGGTACCAGAACGAGCATTCTATG
Organism: Pleurodeles waltl; assembly: GCF_031143425.1. NCBI lineage: Eukaryota > Metazoa > Chordata > Amphibia > Caudata > Salamandridae > Pleurodeles > Pleurodeles waltl. Next base: position 169,354,081 of record NC_090450.1, read on the forward strand.
GCCCAGTGGCACTGCAGACCCGCAGGGCAGCCTGCAGACCATTTCTCTGGGCTGCTTTTGATGGCTTGCTTTGCTCTTGGTGGTATGCTTCTGCCACCAGGAGTTATTTCAGGTCTCCTGGCCCCTAATGTTTCTTGTAGATATTTTTCAGCTGATTTTTCACCGACCTCCTCCAATAAGGAAATGCACAAGGCCTGACCCCTGTTCCTTAGCTCTTTTTCCGGGACCTTTCTTATGTTTGGGCTCCTGGTTCTTTATTCAGCTCGGGGTCTCATTTAGAAGCACCCCACAGCCCTCAAGCAGAGTACCCTCCTTGCCTGCACACCCCAGCCCAATGGCTTCTTGGCTATATTCAGAGAACGAGTGAGTGAGCTTGGGGTCAGGTGGTTCAATACTTCAGGAGGTCTCCTACCTCCTGGACCAGACCATAGATGATCTAGGGGAACCCTCCAGGGTCTCCCCAATATGTTCAGCACCACTGTCCCTAGAGACAAATCCTAGTCCCTAGGTGCCAGAAGAAGTAATACGCCCTTAAGTCCTCTTTTTCATTGTGAGTCAGAAGTCCTTTAGTCCATATCTGCAGTATGGGTCAGTGGACCTGGAGCTACTTTCAGCAGGAGGCAGGTGTCTTCTATTTCCAGCAGGGCATTTCTCTGGTGTTGTTTTACCCCAGGGCCAGAATGTTCCCAAAAGTCTCTTGTGGAGAGTTTTTCAAGTGGGAGTGGAAACTTTCAGAAGGTAGGCATCTCTGCACAACCCTATGGAGGAATATCATCACTTCACTCCTTCACCGCCACAGCATTTTGAGACATTCCAAAATGGCGACCTCAAAGTGGTCAGTTAAATGAACTCCCTTATTACCTGAAGACACGACCCAAGATGACACTACTGCCTGGCCCCTTCCTTCCATAATTTAAAAGGAAGGTACTCCTTTGATTGACTCCAGAGGTTTAGCTACTTCTCTTTGTTTCCCTTGGATGAAACTTTGCCAGGCCAGGCAGTGTGAAAATGACATTAACACGGCTGATACTGTTCTCACTCTTTCCTCTTCTAGGAACAGACATGATAATTTTCAAATGGCATCAAACTATGGGGAAAGCTTTGATCCCCAGGCTTACCACCACGGTAGTTAACATGGCGCAGCATAGGAGCTGGCTCAATGAATTTTGAAAAGCATAAAGTACCTGATGGAGTGCAGATGTGACCAATTTGATATTTGCACTCAGGATCTTTTTTTACCATGGAATTGTTGCATAAAACTAAGGTCCAGGCCTAAATATTATGAAACGGTACTTAAGTGCGGTTTTCACTCGTGATATGCAATACAGTTAAGCACAATACAGTATATTGAAGTACCTCATACTTAGACTATGAATGTCCACTCTCATTATAAACCTGCACACGATAGTCCTAGTAGTCCTACACAGTCAGCCCACACGTGTACACATGTGTGTGCACTTGTTCCTGTGTAACCAGCCCAGAGCATCTTAACACAGCGGCTGAGCCCCAGACCTTACTTTAAAAGGTAGGCACTTGCAACTAGCACTCCCAATCCATTTTGACAAAATTATAGGAAGGCTCAGCAGATCAGAAACCATTTCCTCGCTGTGAGTTAGTCTGAAATCTTTGAGCTTCTGGGGTGAGTGTTCTTAACAAATGTGCAAGGTGATTACCTGACCTGGCTCTCAACATTTAGGAGACAGGTTACAATTGATTTGAACCCCATACGGGGCGCTCTGCTCTAATAAACTTTCAGAACTCTTCTCCCTCATCTCTGCTGTATAGTTATTTTCATTGTTAGATTTTTATCTGAATTCTGCAATTTTATACTTGAGTTGTTTGAAATACTGACAACTGTGAACAGCAGGCTTTCGATTTTTGAAATGACTGGTTTCAGCTTTTGAGGATTTACTAGTTGCCTCAAGATTTAAAGCATGGCCATGGTGATACAGATGAACAGAGGACAACTGTGCGAGGATTAGACCTCATTTACCTGACCTGCCCATGATCTTTCAATGCAACAGGAAGGGTGAATATATCGTCATAACACATGTATTCACAAATATACATTGAAAGTTTGACACCCATCATTTATTAGCATTAGGCATTTGTCATTTAACACAGAATGGTAATATAAACAGCCCTTCATTGATAAGAATAACAAGTAAGCGCAGGGCCCAAAGATTTTCTTATGAGCCTGCCATCAGTGCTGACGAATGCAGGTTTACTGAATACCAAGTATATTTCATCTTGACTTCACCCCATGATTCTTCCTTACACCAACCTGCACATCTTGGGCTATATCCTAAAAAGTTTAGGCTCAGGGCCTCGTTATGACTTTTGTGGTCCCAACACGGGACTGCCAGAGCCGTGGGGATGATGCCACTGCCATGGCATTGATGTGCTCCCCGCCAAGTTTATTACAATGTTCCCGCCGGGCTGACAGGCGGGAACATTGTAATTTGCATTCCTGCAGGGCTGACCAGCACATGTACCTTATATAATCAAAACTGTCAAATACAGCAGGTATTCCTCAGGGTACCTCTAACATTTTAGTGTATGCATTATGACAACTAGGTGCCTGACACTTTATGTTCTCTCTGTTTAGCATACTATGCTCTAGCATATGTCAAGAGCCCCCCTTTCCAAAAGTTGTTTTAATTTAATGATATTCTGATTACATCTTTGGTTCTATGCAGTTATTCTTTCTCAGTACAGGATGTAGTTCATATCTACAAAAGACACATCCATGCTCTCATTCGCTGCCTCTCCCACCACCATTCATAATTTATGTACCCTGTTGGACTTGACCTACTCTGCAGCGTTATCTTCAAACTTCCACACTCCTGTTTTCTGAACCCATTTTGTTAGCTTTTAGGCCTCTGTGCACTTTACCACTGCTAACCAGTGCTAATGTGGTTGAGCTCTCTCCTTTAAACATGGTGGAATTGGCTAACACCCAGTTGGCACATTTAAATTACTTGTAAGTCCCTATTTAAGTGGTACAACAAGTACAGCAGACTTGTAAGTTAAATGCTACTAGTGGGCCTTTAGCACTCATTGTGCCACCCACTTAGGTAGCCTTTTAAAAATGTCTCAAGCCTGCCATTGCAGCGTGTGTGTGCAGTTCTAAACTGCTATTGTGACCTTGCAAAAAAACCTTTTGCCAGACCTAAACCTTCCTTTTTAATACATATATCAGCACTACACATCATTTGGGACAGGGTGCAGTGTATTTAAATAGTAGAACATACTTTTGAATGTTTTACATATCCTGGTAGTGAAAAACTCTTAAATTAGTTTTTCACTACTGCAAGGCCTGCATCTCCCATATGATAACATTGGGATACCTTATTACATTTAATAAATGATAACTCAACTGGTAGAAGGAAGGAAAATTGAGTTTGGTCTCTAAAGAATTGTAACTTAAAACCCTCTTTAATGGTAAAGTTGCATTTTAAGTCACAATTCTGAAAATGCAACTTTTAGAATGTTGTTATTTTCTTGTCCTAAACATTTGGTGCCTACAGTCTGTATCCTGCGTCACATGACTATGTGTAGCTGGCAGTTGGTCTTTGGTAATTACTCCCAGACAGTAAGACAAAGGAGGAATTGGTGGTGGCAAGATGGGCCATCTCTGACTTGATGGTGGGGCTGTCACCTACCACACTTGCACATCACAAAGACTCTGCCGCAGCACACTCATAAAACGTTTTGCACTAGTCTTTTGAACCCCAAGACAAACTGGGGCCACAGCAGGGTGGTAAGGAATTCCAGAACCTCTGTAGGAGGGGGAGTGTAGAAGGTTCTCCTACGTTAAACTGGGCATCAGGTATAAATATTGGACCCTCAGTCCCAATTCTTCAGTACACATTTGGACATGTGGCAGATTCAGAAGAAGGACTGTTGTGCTGCTCTGCTGCAAGAAGGACTGCTACTCTGTTGCCCTGCTGCTTGAGTGAGAAGGACTGGGCCTGCACCTTGAGCCCAGGACCACCAGAGTGACTCTAAGGGATAATTGTCTGGCCTCCTGATCATAGCCTCAGGGACAGAAAAGGAGCTTCCCACCTTGAACTCTGCCTGGTGTGAGTCCTGTCCCACAAGTGAGTCCTGGACCCCTGGAAGTGGCCCTGAAGGTACTCTGCCAGCCCAGTTGTGGTGTACTGGGCAGAACCGTGCAACAGGATGCATTGCTCCCAGCCCCGCAACTGAACTGCCACTGCACACAACATCTCCCAGATGCAGGACCCAACAGTTCTTGGGAATAGCCACTGTGCAATGTCTCCCCAATGCAGGAACTCATATCACAGCTCACAACTCCTCAGAACCACCATTGTGAAATGCATCCTCAATGCTGGATCTTCTAACACTTCACAACCAGGATTTAAGGTACTTTGGTCAGCGGTCCCTATATCCGGCCCACGCTCCATTGTTGTTGACCTGAACTTGTGACTTTGTCATGGATTGGCACGAACAGATGACCACATTTGGCGCTTTGTGCTTTTAAGATATTTTTGCTTAAATCTATATAATTGCACATCTCCAGTTCTACTAACTGAATTTTTGAAGTTTTGGTGTCAAATACTTTATTACATTATACTCTATTTTTCTAAATTGTTGTGGTATTTTTCATGTGTTGTGTTTACTCTTAATTACTGTTGTGTGCTGCATAAATACTTTGCACATTGCTTATAAGTTAATCCTGGCTGCTTGTGCCAAGCTGCTACAGGGTTGAGACAAGGTTAATATGAGGTTTGCATGTGTTTCACCCTGACAAGATTTGTGGTTGATGCTTGAGTAGGGTTTCACCATCCCTCAATCAGTACCCCAATTTTCTACACACCATATCTTTATAAAATAGAAAACAATAGACAAATGTTCACCATAAGATCTTATGACCTATTTACAAACACCTATCACCCCTTATAAGAGTTGCCCCCTCTGAATTAGTATACAAAGACCAGGGGATGGCTCACAAAACATGTTGACACAACCTTAGTGGTAAGAAAAGGGAATGTTTGATGTGAATGCCTTTCACCAGTGCACTGTAAAAGCCATTTTGTGTAGGTGGTAATATATGACAAGAATATTTGTGCAGTGTTGAAGTGTTTTGTGCAGTTTTGTTATTGGATTGTGCTACTGCAGTGTGTTGTTTTTGTGTTAACCAGTGTTTTTGTGTTGCATTCTGTTTTAACTCTTTTGTTATGCTGTGCACTGTTATGTTTTAGTTGTGTTGTTATATTTTTCTGATGTATGTTATTGTGTTATATTATTTTGGGCTCTGACTTTATTTTAGAGATAACAAGAAGTGATGCTACATTTTTAGCCAAAAGCAGCACGTTCATTTAAAGTTCCAGTGACAAGCAACCATTAGCAATTGTCCATGGTGGTAAAATGCAGCTCCTCCGGCCATTCAACTAATTAGCACTAGTCAAACCAAAACTGTGGCAGGGACCGTGCTTTGCATTGCATTAACACATCCATTGCTTACTTTATGTGGTACAGCCAGTGGTCGAAGTGAACGGGATCGGAGGGGCACAAACCTGCCCATACTTTTATGATTTATGAAACACCATTCCCCTACTTTTTGTAAAAACACAACCGTCCTGGGACGGTTAATTCCAACAGTTTAAATGGCACACTCATGGGCGTGCAATAAGTTAACAACTGGGTTGTGAGGTGTGTGTTTTTAATTGTAATTGTATTTATATTGTGCTTACTACACCGGGAGGTGTTGAAGGGACAGTAATGTAAAACAAATGCATTACGTACATTCTGGGTATTACTAAAATCTACATTTTGGAAGCAACATTTTATCTTAAACAGTTTGCGTTTTTGTAGCAGTCTATCTTAAACTGTGAGTAATGCAAGCTTAAAATAATGAATTATATATTCACAGTGCTTTCTGTCACAGGCTGTGACTTCATAGCACTAAAAATATACAAGTCACTTTTCTCCACTGCACCAATCAAGACTTAGGCCCTCAGTACAACCCTGGCGGTAAATCCTGCTTACTGCTGTGCAGAAGACCGCCAACATACCGCTGCGGCAGTGGAATTCCGCTACAGGTATTACGACCCACAGCTCGGAATCCGCCATAATACAGACACCCACACAAGTCCGGCACACCAAAGGTCAGTGATAAACTGGCGATAACAAAACCCACACTATCACGCCAACAAGAATATGCCCACACTATCACGATCCACGAATCAACACGGCGGTCTTTCAACCGCGGTAATCCATTGGCGGTACACACCGCTGCGCTCAAAATACACACACATATACAAAACACAACCACATTGGACAAATCGGAATACACACACCTGAAACACATACACACACCACACCCACACACCCAATCTAATATAAAGCACACACCCACATCACCCACAAACCCTTACTACCAGAACTTTGAAAGCAGGCCAGAGAGAGACACTACCTAAAACAACACCAGCATCCACAGACACACAACACCAGTACTTACACAACATCCACGCACCTCAAACAACACACAACAACACATCCCCTCACACATCACAACAGACACCACCTCACACATCACCCACACCACATCATGGTACCTCAACGACACCCCAGGTTCTCTGAGAAAGAGCTCAGGGTCATGGTGGAGGAAATCGTCCGGGTAGAGCCACAGCTATTCGGATCACAGGTGCAGCTGCCATCCTTTGCAAGGAAGATGGAGCTATGGCACAGAATTGTCGACAGGGTCAACGCAGTGGGACAGCATCCAAGAACACGGGATGACATCAGGAAGAGGTGGAATGCCCTACGGGGAAGGTGCGTTCTATGGTCTCCAGACACCAGATTGCTGTTCAGAAGACTGGCGGTGGACCCTCACCTCCTCCCCCAAAACTAACAACATGGGAGGAGCAAGTCTTGGCAATACTGCATCCTGAGGGCCTCGCAGGAGTGGCAGGAGGATTGGACTCTGGTAAGGCAAATCTTTACTACTTTATCCCCCACCCTACCTGCATGCCATCACATACCCCACCCTTACCCTCACACCCATCACCCCAACAACCCACAGATACCCCACCAACACAACCCACACATCCCAAAACAAGCTCTGCATGTAACACCAATGCATTGACACCCACCACCAAAGCATGTCCACTACAGATACCCACACAGACCCCAAACCAACTATCACACAAGGACCAAGCCAAGAATGCAAGCACTGGAGTACAGGGTCACACCCATTGCACACGATGGCACACACAGATGCAATAATCATGCCCTTACAACCCCACAGGACCCCTACCCAATGTCACCGGACAGAAGGTGCCAGACATATCCAGTCCCCCCACAGAAGAGACCCACAGTGATGACAGCAGCTCTGCACAACTGGATCAAGATGACTAGCCCGGCCCATCAGGGACCACAGGACAGTCGGTTCCCCTGACACAGTCACAAGCCACCACAGAGCCTCCCCCCTTAGGAAACACCACCACAGTACCCACCCAGCGGGCCCTTCCCTCTGTCCCCAGGACACGTCAATCAGCAGTGTGTCCACCACTACAGGGAACCCAGGCAACCCCACTAACACAGGACGATCAGGGACCTGGAGGCAGTGGCAGTGGGCACACGGTTCAGTGGACAGAGGCACAGGACAACAGGGAAGCTAGGAGGACTGCTGTGCGACAGGGAGAGGACAGGCCCGAGGAACCCACTCTCCACGAGGCACTCTCCAACATCATGGGAGCTTACCATCATTCCCAGGAGACGATGGCAATGGTACTGGCCAAGTTTCAGGAGACCCAGCGGCTGCAGGAGGATCACTACCTTGGGATCAGGGAGGAAAGGAAGTCCATTAACAACACCCTGGTCACCATTGCAGGGGTGCTGCAAGACCTTGTCAACACCAGGAGGGACACAGTAGCACAACAGGGGGCCCCTGACACTAGCCTGAACGATGAACAGCTCTCCACCTCCGCAGGCGCTAGTGGACAGGAGGCTGCGCCATAGGAACACGACACCAGCACCCCACCCCTGCAGATGGAGTACCACCCTGCAAACAGTCCCTGAGACCCAGGAACTAGACAGAGAACATTGCCAAGACCCCTGCCAGGAAATGAGGTCCGCCTGAATGTCACCCTTCTGTACCACTTTGTCACCCTGTCCATCCTTCAACTGCCATTGCTCCACTTCCTATGCCCCTTTGGACAAAGCACCTGTGAAACAAATAGACTCGACTCTGCCATGGACATTCCTCCACCATCCCCCCAGCCCATTTTACAACCCCCTCCACTAATTAGCACAGAAATAAACACACTTCAATCACAAAACAATCTGGAGTCAGTCTGTGCTTTCACAAATGTGTAATTGCAATAACCATGGAATATAGCAATGTCAATTTACTTGTGCACATACCGATGTAACACAGCTGTAGGCCTGGAGGAAATATAGCAGAGGGCACAAAGTGGGACCCCCATCTGTGAAATGGAAAGTCAAAGTGACCAGTCAGGGTCCATACACTGAGTGAAAATTACAGACTTATGCTAGCTCCAAAAATTGTATGAGATGTGGGAGGCAGTGACATCTTCTTACCTGTGTCTCACTGGAAGTATTGCATGATTATGTTGTTTCGGTTGTTGATATCCTCTTCTTCTGCCTCCTCTTTTACACTGACCACAGGCTCCACAGCTGCCACAAGACCACCAGCTGGCCCATCCTCCTGCAGAAAAGGCACCTGGCATCGCAAAGCCAGGTTGTGCAGCATACAGCAGGCCACAATTATCTGGCACACCTTCTTTAGTGAGTAATAGAGGGAACCACCTGTCATATGGAGGCACCGGAATCTGGCCTTCAGGAGGCCGAAGGTGCGTTTGATCAACCACCTAGTTCGCCCATGTGCCTCATTGTAGCGTTTCTCTGCCCTTGTCCTGGGATTTCTCACTGGGGTCAGTAGCCATGACAGGTTGGGGTAACCAGAGTCACCTGCAAATATCGAGGGACAACTGTTAGGCACACACTAACCCTTAGGGACAACCCCATACCGAGACACCTATTCACACTGTATTGGGTCCTTGGCCTCACCTATTAGCCACACACAGTGCCTCTGGAGTTGCCCCATCACAAAAGGGATGCTGCTATTCCTCAAAATGTAAGCGTCATGCATTGAGCCAGGAAACTTGGCATTCACATGGAGATGTACTGGTCTGCCAAACACACCATCTGCACATTCATCGAATGGTAGCTTTTTCTATTTCTGTACACCTGTTCACTCCTGTGGGGGGGTACTAATGCCACATGTGTCCCATCAATGGCATCAATGATGTTGGGGATATGTCCCAAGGCATAGAAGTCACCTTTCACTGTGGGATAATCCTCCACCTGAGGGAACACGATGTACCTGCGCATGTGTTTCAGCAGGGCAGACAACACTCTGGACAACATGTTAGAGAACATTGGCTGGGACATCCCTGATGCAATGGCCACTGTTGTTTGAAAGGAACCACTTGCCAGGAAATGGAGTACTGACAGGAGCTGCACTAGAGGGGGTATCCCTGTGGGATGGTGGATAGCTGACATCAGGTCTGGCTCACTCACTGGGCACACAGTTCCTGGATTGTTGCACGACCAAGTCTGTATGTGACTATTCCATTGTTGACAGGCCCATCAGCGGTCTGTACACCGGAGGATGCCGCCATCTCATCACCTACCCCAGCAGACGTGCCCTATGGAGGAGAACAGCAAGCAGAGAGTCAGCCAACACTGAGGTATCCCACAATGTAATTTGCACAAATGTATTAATCCGCAATGTGCCTGTAACTGTGTGTATTCCAGGCCTACATAGGTGTGACGCAGTTATTATTAATGCCATGTGGCCCCCTGAAATGGCGGCTGCCTGACCTGTAAGGTGGGACAAGGGGATATGAGTTAACTGCGCTGGCGTTGTAAACCGTGGCGGTGGGCGGTCGAAGACCGCGGTGCAATTTTGCATTGGTTAACATTGGGCCCCATGGGTCTGGGAGCCAATGGCGATGTACGCTGGCGGTGACGGTACGCACCGCCGCAGATGTGACCGCCATTTTCTGTCTGTTCACTCACTTGATACCTGACCTTCAACAGGAGAGGACCAACACTGAAAGTGCTTCTGTAACCTGTATCTGGAAGCGACGATGGCTCATATGTCTGGGGAAAGGGCCACTGCCTTCACTTCAGAGGAGTTGGAGAAACTAGTGGATGGGGTCCTCCCGCAGTACACGCAACTGTACGGTCCTCCAGACAAACATGTGAGTACACTGCAAGCATGCTGAATGGGCAATACCTGCTTTGAGTGGTGTGGATGGAAGATATATGGGGGGGCTGAGGCCTACATGTGCGGATGGGGAGTTTGTGTGCGTCCTGACATTGGTGGGAACTGGTGGGCAATGAGTATGACGGTCCGGACAGGTGAGTAATGTCCTTTCCCCCTGTTCAATTCCTCTAGGTCAGTGCCCACCAGAAGAAGGCTATTTGGCGTGCCATCGTCATGGATGTCTGGACCCTGGGGGTCTACCACAGACGGAGCACCCACTGCCGTAAGAGATGGGAGGACCTGCGCCGCTGAAGCAAGAAGACGGCGGAGGCCCAGCTGGGGATGGCCTCCCAACATGGGAGGGGTGCCCGTCGCACCATGACCCCCTGATATTCCGGATCCTGGCAATGGCCTATCCGGAGTTGGATGGGCGCTTGAGGGCATCACAGCAGACACAAGGAGGTGAGTACACTCTAATTCAGCTGACTTTGTGCGCATTACGAGGTGTCTGGGCGGGGGAGGTGGGCAGTGGGTTCCCCTAGGCCATGGCAATCTTGGTAGGCAAGGTCCCTTGTGAGGCAGGCTATGTGGCACCCCAACCCCACTAGTGGTTAGAGCCTTCTACACCTAGTCAGGCTCCTGTGACTTCCAGGTGTGCAGCAATTGGGTTTAGGCCTTGTACCCAATGGGTATGTGATGAATCTAGGAACTATAAGTGCATGGCTTAGTGCAGAGGGCTGCTCACTGCCTATTGTGTCCGCCAACGGTAGTGGTGTTGCATGCACTGAACATGTCTTTCTTCTGTCTTCCCCCACCCTTTTTGTGGTCTCCCTGTTCTTGTGTGCAATAGCATCATCAGGCGGAGGAGCATTGGCACCGGAGCAGGAGGGAGCTGCATCCCACTTGGCCCTGGAGGGTGAAGCAATGGAGTCTGAAGACACCAGTGGGACGGAGGGCCAGGGGAGCTCCACGGTGGGGACAGGAGTAGAGACCAGCGACAGCGACTCCTCCTCTGATGGGAGCTCCCTTGTGGTGGCGGGCCCCTCTGTGTCCACTGCATCAACAGGTACAGCCGCCACCCACCCACCAGCACCGCCCTCCCAGCAGCCTCTCAGCGTCTGTCCCATGCCTGCTCACCCAGGAGGGTGGGCATCTCCTTCGCCCCAGGCACCTCAGGCACTACCCCAGTCAGCCCTACTGCCCTCCGTGAAGAGGCTATTGACCTCCTGAGATCCCTCACTGTTGGGCAGTCTACCATTCTGAATGCCATCCAGGGTGTTGAGAGGCATTTGCAACAAACAAATGCAGACCTGGAGGGGATTCATTCTGGCCAGGCAGCCCAACAGAGAGCATTTCAGGCTCTGGCCTCAGCACTCATGGCAGCCATTGTCCCTGTGTCCAGCCTCCCACTCCAACCTCCTCCACCCAGACCCAATCCCCTGTACCTCAGCCTATCCCAAGCACACCATCAGACCAGCATGCACACACATCAACACACAAGAGTGGCTCAGGCAAACATAAGCATCACACATCCCACAGGCACTCACAAAAGCACCATACCCACGCACACATGCCAACATCCACTTCCTCCACTGTGTCCCCCTCCTCCACGTCTCCCTCCTCCCTCCCAGTCTCATCTCCCCTCACACCTGCATGCACTACATCCTCAGCCACTACCTCCATCACCAGCACGCCCATCACCACACACCGCTCATGTGCACTCACCACCCCCACTACCATTCACATAACCCCAGCGTCCTCTACCAGTGTGTCTGTGAGCCATCCTCCCAAAGTACACAAACGCAGGCACACACCCACCCATCAGCCATCCACCTCACAACAGCCTCCAGCCCATGCACCTTCACCCAAATTAAGCAGACGTACACCTCCTACAACCACTACCTCTTCCTCCTCTCCCAAACCCCCTCCATCTCCCCGTCCCAGTGTGTCTAAAAAACTTTTCCTGGCAAACCTTGACCTCTTCCCTTCACCTCCCCCCCAGTTCTTCCCCTACGTCCAGGCTTTTCAGGTCCCAGCCCAGCACCTCAGCCACCATATCCCCAGGCACAGTGGTGCCAGCAACTGCGGGGTCATGGAGTCTGCCAACCATCAGGGCTGCCAGTGTGCCACGTAGCGAGGGCAAGGACATTCCGCCACCTGCCAAGGTGAAAAAGGTGCCCACATCCCAGAGGGAGAAGCCGAAAACACCAGCCACCAAGGGGTCAGCGAAAACGAAAGGTGATAATGGCAAGACAACTGCGCCACCATCAAAGGTAGGGAAGGACCAAAAACAGAAGGGCAGGTCAGGAGAGGGCATGGTGGCACAGACTGAGGGACCAGTGTCACACCTTCTGTCCACGTCTACGCCAACCTGTACGGTGGCGAACACTGCCACCTGCACCGCCTCTGGCATGTCTACAGCCGCTGCGATAGTCCCCAGCCTCTTACCCAGTGGGCAGCCGTCCGAGGCTGCAGGAGACATCCTGCTTTCTCCCTCAGCAGGTGCTGACACATGCCCCACTGCCACAGACCCCACCGCCAGCACCACCGCCACAGACCCCACAGGCAGCACCTCAGCCACAGACCCCACAGCCAGCACCGTGACGACAGACACTGCTGCCAGCACCGCCGCCACAGACCCCGCAGCCAGCACCGCCACGACAGACACCGCCGCCAGCACCGCCATGACAGACACCACCGCAAGCACCGGCAGCGACCCTGAGACGTCCTCGGTCAGTGGCACCACCGCTGACATGCCTACCATGCCCAGTGGACAGTCGTCCGAGGCTGGTGGTGAGTTCCAGGACCCTGGGCAGCATCTATGAAGCATTACTGTCATCAGTGTTGTCACCTGCAGGTGGAAAGCGAAGCCGCAGCAGTGTGGGGTATGTCGCTGCCTCCATGGCGTATCATGCTACCTGTACCTCGGCAATCTCGTGGCACACACACCCAGGTGAGGGAATTGTACCTACCACACTGCACGTGGAGCACTCTGGGCACTAAGCCCCCTCCAGAACTAGTGGAGATTGACATTCACTACCTCAGTCCTTGGCAAGATGAAGCACTCTGGGCATCAGGCCCCCTCCAGAACCAGTGGATATTGACATCCACTACCTCAGTCCTTGGCAGGATGAAGCACTCTGGGCACCAGGCCCCCTCCAGAACCAGTGGAGAATGACATCCACTACCTCATTCCTTGGCAGGATGAAGCACACTGGGCACCAGGCCCCCTCCAGAACCAGTGGAGAGATACATCCACTACCTCAGTCGTTGGCAGGATGAAGCACTCTGGGCACCATGCCCCCTCCAGAACCAGTGGAGAGATACATCCACTTGAGAGACTGTGGCTTTGCACTCCCCAGGATAAAGCAGTGGGCAAACCACCCACTGGAGAGACTTAAGAGACTGTGGCTTTGCACTTCCCAGGATAAAGCAGTGGGCAAACCACCCACTGGAGAGACTTGAGAGACTATGGCTTTGCACTCCCCAGGAAAAATCAGTGGGCAAACGACCCACTGGAGAGACTTGAGAGACTGTTGCTTTGCAGTCCCCAGGATACATCAATGGGCATGGAGCCGCCTCGTGCAGCAGTGGCGTTGTGTGTTCATCTGGCTGAGGTGCCCCCCTCCCCTGAGGTGCCTGTTTCATTTCGATCTGATGCCCCTCCAGTGTTATCTCCATTTTCAGTCAGGTATCATGTGTGGGCTTCGCCCATGCATTTTGGGCCCAGTGGTCCATGGACAATGATTGGTGCACTATCCGGACTTGTGTAGTTGATGTACATAATTGTGTTTACTGGATTTTGAACATTGATAATGAGATTTCACATGATTACATTAGTTCAAATCAATTCCTTTTTGTCCTTGCGTTCTTCCAGGGGGTGGAGGGGGTGTATGTGTACTGTTGCTGCATGTATTTGTGTGTATGGTGTTGTGGGTGTGGGTGGGTGTGTTGCATGTTGCGTGTGTGTGTGTCACTCTCTTTTCCCTCCCCCCTCCCCTGTGTTGTAGGTGCAGTACTCACTGTGATCGTCGCCGCCGTCGTTGGTGCTCCTGATAGAAGAGAAGGAAGACCAGCATCGCAGTATCTGCAATTCGGGCTCCATGGCGTCTTGGTTCCTCGTGGAGTGTGGAGAGGTGGGTGTTTTCCCTTCTGTGTACTGTTTCCGCCGTGGTTTTGTTCGCGTTGGTTCCGCCCCGGAAAAGGTGTCGGATAGGCATCTTGTGATAGGGTGGGCAGTACATTGTCTTCCGCCTGTCTGTTGGCGGTTACCACCACACTGTTTGTTTGTACAGCCGTGGCGGTCGGAGTGTTAAAGTGGCTGTCTATGTTGACGGTTCCCGCCATGGTCATGATTCCATTTTTTTTTTCCGCCGGCCTGTTTGCGGTATTACCACCGCTTTAACACCGACCGCCAGGGTTGTAATGAGGGCCTTAATTCTGTGGCTCTCTCGTTACACACAGACCTCTGCAGTGCATTAACAGAGGTTTTCCTAATACACTACAGTGCATTTCTCAGTGCTGCATGTTATTTTATATGTAGCTTCCTGACTGTGAAAGACCAAAAAAATCTTACAGAATCTTTTATTTTTTTAGCCACAGCTTTGACCCTGCACCCACACTCACTGACCCTCAACCCCACTACATGCAGCATCACAGTTCCCATGATTTTTTTTTAATGCACTTCAACCGCTGCGCATCGCACATAGTTGTCACGGCGTTAAATGTAGCCTCAAGTTTTATATCAGGCATCTGTTCCCGTGAAATGAATAGTTGCTGAAATCACATTTTCGATGGTGCCAGTCTGTGTGGTGCTCAAAATGAGGAAGTATATATATTGCAATGAAATGGAAAACTGTAAAAAAGGAAACAGCGGCCAAACCAAATATCTACATTACACGAGCAAGAAACCAGAACCCTCATCAACAGACAGCAGTAGTGTCAAGATTGATGCAGAGAAAGGTAACAACGTTTCTTTTTCATCATACTAACTACATAGTTTTTGAATCAAACTACAAAACATGCCTCACTTAGAATTTGGAAGAAATTCTAATTATAGATTAGAGTGTACTCAAATATCCTTATGGTGGAGGAAATTCAGCTTGTGAATTCTACTCCATATTCAGAGTTTTCTCAAGAAATTGCTGGGTTTTCAGTTCCTTCGGAACTCTAAATGATGCTCTAAATAGTCTAGCGTTATTTTGTAAGGTATTGCATCATTATTGTGAACAAATAGCGAAGCACTAGCTTTATCAATGAATGCAAATCCTAATTGAAAACTCAACATATCAACTTTTACTAGTAAGCTAAAGTCAACTGGGTTCATGCAGTGAGGCTGAGACTTACATAAAATTTGGTTTAACGGAAATCGCATTCAATGTAAATCAGTAATAACGACATTTCCCTATTCTATAAGTTAGAAATAGCTCCTTTCCTTTTCAAGACTCAGTTGAATCAATTTTTCATTCATAGATGTAACTATTTTTGACATAATGCCGTCTTGTTCATTAGGAAAGAGATGTCAATTGGATTGAAACGTTTTATTTACTATAAACAGCTCGATACCATGGAGGGAGGGATGCAAACGAAGTGTAAATATTTAGTCAGCATTTTAAATAAAAAAAACAGGTTTTAAAATTCCCCAATTTTAACAGTGACTACACAGACTGATATGAATGTTCGGTTAAGAGTAAACAAAATATATAAGATGTTTAGATATTAAATCAGAAGTACATATTGAACATTTCCAGAACTATTTTTCAGAGTATTATCACTTGTGTACCACACAAACACTTTCTGTTTTTTTAAAGTAACACATTATTATTTTTAAACAAAATCAATACACAACTACGATTGTAATTTATAATGGAAACTATATCTTTAACATCATTATACTACCAACTTCCCACAAATAGTCCGATGGTTTATTAATTACTGTGGGAAATGGCCACATGTTTGTCATATTCAAATAAAACAAAAAAAAGTTTAACTATATTCATAAGAAGTAATAACTGATGTAGTATTACTCATATCCACATGACGAACAACATGACAAAAATACAGTTTCTAAATTATTATTATTTTCAGTTTATTTTAAGCAATGAACACGACTCTTTTCAACCTTTCAAATGAGACGTCATCTTTCACAACCAGCTGCAAAAGGGACACAACAATCAGCCAGATTGTGTTTCCCATACTCTACACTGTGCTGTTCATCACTGGACTCATTTTGAATACTTTATCCATATTGGTCTTCTTCCAGATTCCCAGCACATCAATTTTCATTGTCTACCTGAAGAGCACTCTAGTTGCTGACCTTGTGATGACCCTAATGCTGCCCTTCAAAATTGTCACTGACGCAGGATTAGCCACATGGCAACTCAAAGCTTTTGTTTGTCGCTTCTCAGCCGTGATCTTCTATGAGATGATGTACATCAGCATTATCCTGCTTGGGCTTATAGCACTTGATCGATTTCTGAAGATCGTACAACCATTTGGAAAGATCCAGATGCAAAATGTGACCCATGCAAAAATAATTTCTGCATGTGTGTGGTTGGTGATATGTAGCATCTCTCTGCCAAACATCATTTTATCAAGCAAGAAAGCTACACCTTCTTCTGTGAAGAAATGCTCTTCTCTGAAAACAGAATTAGGGCTGCGATGGCATGCTGCAGTCAACTATGTGTGCCAGGTCATCTTCTGGACAGTCTTCATACTCATAATTCTGTTCTACACAGTTATCAGCAAGAAGGTCTATCAATCATACAGGAACTTCAAGAGGAAGGCCAAGGAGGCAAGGGACAGGATGAAGGTTAAAGTGTTCATTGTCATAGCCGTGTTCTTCGGGTGTTTTGGCCCATTTCATTTTACAAGAGTGCCATACACGCTGAGCCAGACTGGAGGGATCCCAGACTGTACAGTCCAAAACCAATTGTTTCTGGCAAAGGAGAGCACCCTGTGGCTGGCAGCCAGCAATATCTGCATGGATCCACTGATCTACATTTTCTTGTGCAAGCCATTTCGTGAAAAACTTCTGAACATGACATTTAGAAAGGCTAATCTCTCAAGTATGGACACTGCAACAACAGACTTCAACAATGAAACAACAATGTAAATCTTTAAAACAATTAATCATAAACATTTTCTATATTTCCAGTAGAAAAATATGACTGTCATCACTGAGAAGTTGGCTGTCCGTTTTCATCCACAATTTTTCCTAGACTGTGTTCCAGGTAGAAACCAACTTGGATTAAAGAACCTATTATGTAACTTTTTTGTGTTTGGGAAACTATTCTACATTAGTGTCAAGACACAAGGCTCAGCAGCAGGGGTGTCCAACTTAAGTCCAAGAGGGAAGAACCCGTGCCGCATTTTCAAGGGAAATGCATTGGATATGTTCGAATCTACTGAGAGCTCATTTATAGTGTTATTGGTCAGTGGGCTTTCCGAATTACTGAAATTGATCCAGTCCACCCACAATCTGCCCTGAACACCCCTGGATAAAAGTTTGTTTCTAAAGATAAAAGAAAATCTCTTACTCAATATATTTCGATTGCGCAACCATGTTTTGCAAATAATGCATAAATTCTGCACTTGAAAAAAATAGAGAAGGAAGAATGTGCTTTGCCAACTAAGCAAACATGTGTAACATTTTTTTTAAACTGCTGTTAGGTACAACTCCCTATATTTATATAGTCCACGGGCCTGGTATTCAATACCTAAAGTAAACCCAAAAATGCAACGGAAATACAAAAGCGCACCGAAACTGTTCACATCAAGCATGTATAGAAACATTTATTTTTGCTTCTTCTGATGTTCTGGGATGATGTGTTTTTTAGGTACAACACGGTCCGCCTGTAGTACAATAACCTGTCATGAATGCGGGTGAATTACAGGTTGAGGCTTCGACCTGTAAGCCTCAGAATCAATAGTCTTTAGGAAGAAAATGTGTAATTCCACCCAAAATAAATGCTCAAAATGCAGGGCGGTTGTTATCTCTAGTCCAATTTTATTTGGTGCCAATTTATTCGTGCGTCATTACATTGACAAACAGCTGACACATGTTTCGCCCCTTACATGGTTGAAAACCTGGCACTTTCTCAAGACTATGAAGTAAATGTAACAAAAAATCTTGTTTACTAAAGGGTGACTCGTTATCGAAAATATGTTCGATTCCCCGATGTGAGCGTCGCCCGAATCTGGATTCATCCAGGAATTCGGTAGGTTCCTGCCTGTTAAACTGACAATTTTTGCCATTATCAGCCACAGAAATAATCAAGCTCTGGACATCTCAATGTCGTCCTGAATCCATGTGCCGCAGCTGTCACCAGCTGGCTGTTCCCGTCTGCACCCCCTTTAGCCATTCACACACTTTTTCCCTACAGACAATGATGTTCTGCATTATCCTTTTAGGGTTAAATGTAATGATGTTCATTAAATCCTGCACCTTACATCGAACAAAAGCAATTTTGTGGAGTAATAGATTAAGGAAACAATATTGCATCCACTAGAAAAGGTTTTGTAAATGAATTCAATATCAGAAATTGATATTAAAATGAAAGATCCTAATATTGAAGTCTTCTCTTTTTATGTTTGAGCACGGATGCACCTTTGTATTACAAAGGCGAAATGTATTGTTAATCTTAACAAAAGGACATTTTGGTGCAAGAAACACGGAATTGTGCACCCACACTCAAACAGTAGTGATTACTATAAATATACTTATACTATTATTTGTCATAGACTTGTATTTATTTGTCAGTTTGTTACTTTATTCAAGAGTTATTAGGAAAGTTGTAAAACTGATGCAAAAGTGCTGAGTCGAGTGTAAGTTTAAAAATAGAACTGTTTTAGTGAAGTTATTTTTACCCTTGAGTCCTGCGAGCAGGGTTAGGCCTTGCTGTATCCTGTGCTCACAACCAATCAAAAACGTTAACACATTTTCTAGAGGTACTGGAGGAAAGCATGGTGATGATTGATTGGAGAGGGGATTTCTTGTCATAACAGAAGCTCTTGCCAGTTTCTCATTGGCCACCAGTCCACTTCATTGAGGTTGTCAGAGAGATGCTGGCTTCCTGTGCTTGCCCTCAGTGCTTGGAATGGAAAAAAAGAAGTGCAGGTACTCTGTACCAGAGTACCTGCTTGTTTCTGAGAAGTGCTGGAAGTCTCTAATTGAAAGTATTACGTTTTTCTGGAAAAGTGCTGGTATTCTCCTGCTCAAAATAAAAAAGTGCCTGTAGTCAGTAGCGGACAGTACCGGCCCATTTAAAGCACTGCTTTTCCCCATCTTAACAACACACTGCTATCTTATACTGAGCTTGAGTAGCAGATTAATCTACATGTGTGGGTTGTGAATAGGCACTGCCCCATGGTGGCTAAGCCTGGTTCTACTCAGTTCAGCAGTAGCTTATGTGGTGCTATGCCATGCCTGAGCCACCTGGCCTTGACGTGCATCACAAGCAAATCATCTTCTGCATATTCCTTTTGGCTCCATGCTACTGCTCCAGGACTCTGCTTCTCCCAGGAAGTGCTACTCTTCCACACAGAAAATGGTAACTGGGGATTTAAAAGGTAAAAGGATTACAGCTGATTTGTCCCATTAAACTGTTAGCAGAGAAAGTAATAATATAGATTTTAATTTAAAGGTCATTGCTTAAGAAATAAACAATGAAATATATTCAAGGGAGGCAATATGAAGGTGATGTCTATTCATGCAATGTTTTAGGGGTGATGTTTTGAAATTGTAATTTTCTAGTCTGTCTAAATAACAGCCCCTTTGACACCAGTGATTATCTGTAACCTTTTTCTCTATGAGGTCAGCCTCTCTGGAGTCCATCTTTGGCACGTTGGCAGTCTCAAGAAGGCCAACGCTCTTCTGTTTCCCAATTTATAGGACTCTTCCTCATGACGTCAACGTTTGTACAATTTCAGTGTCTGCCCGTGGTAGTCTGCAATGGACTCGATATGACTCTGTCAGTCTATGCAAGGCAAATATGTACACCTGTAATGAGATGACTATCCTCAAGATGTTAATCAGTGTTTGAGGCCAAAGATATCCCTTGCTTTTACATTACATCAGGTAAGCAATATACGTCTATCTTTCATTTGGAGGCTGCCACATTGAAGTCTTGACCTACGTCCTTGAGGTTTGAAAGGTATCCTTACCCCCTGATTCACATGTTTAACCCCTTCGTTGCCAGGCCTTTTCCCCCTCCTCTGCCAGGCCTTTTTTTGCCTACTTGGAATAGTTCTTGCTTAGGCCCTCATAACTTTTTGTCCACATAAGCTACCCACGCCATATTTGCATGCTTTTTTCCAACATCCTAGGGATTCTAGAGGTACCCAGACTTTGTGGGTTCCCCTGAAGGAGACCAAGAAATTAGCCAAAATACAGTGAAAATTCTGTTTAAAAAAAACAAAATGGAAAAAAGGACTGCAGAAAAAGGCTTATGGTTTTTCCCCTGAAAATGGCATCAGCAAAGGGTTTACGGTGCTAAAATCACCAGCTTCCCAGCTTTCAAGAACAGGCAGACTTGAACCAGAAAACCCAATTTTTCACCACAATTTTGGCATTTTACTGGGACATACCCCATTTTAATGATTTTGTGTGCTTTCAGCCTCCTTCCAGTCAGTGACAGAAATGGGTGTGAAACCAATGCTGGATCCCAGAAACCTAACATTTCTGAAAAGTAGACAACATTTTGAATTCAGCAATGGGGTAATTTGTGTAGATCCTACAAGGGTTTCCTACAGAAAATAACAACTGAAATAAAAAAAGATTGAAATTGAGGTGAAAAACACCAGCCATTTTTCTCTGCGTTTTACTCTGTAACTTGTTCCTGCAATGTCAGATTTTTTAAAGCAATATACCATTACGTCTGCCGGACTCTTCAGGTTGCAGGTATATATAGGGCTTGTAAGTTCATCAAGAATCCTTGGTACCCAGAGCCAATAAATGAGCTGCACCTTGCAGTGGGTTTTCATTCTATACCGGGTATACAGCAATTAATTTGCTGAAATATAAAGAGTCAAAAATAGGTATCAAGAAAACCTTTGTATTTCCAAAATGAGCACAAGATAAGGTGTTGAGGAGCAGTGATTATTTGCACATCTCTGAATTCTGGGGTGCCCATACTAGCATGTGAATTACAGGGCATTTCTCAAATAGACGTCTTTTTTACACACTGTATTATATTTGGAAGGAAAAAAATGTAGAGAAAGACAAGGAACAATAACACTTTTTTTTGCCATTCTATGTTCCCCCAAGTCTCCCAATAAAAATGGTACCTCACTTGTGTGGGTAGGCCTAGTGCCCGCGACAGGAAATGCCCCAAAACACAAAGTAGACACATCACATTTTCTCAAAGAAAACAGAGCTGTTTTTTGCAAAGTGCCTACCTGTGGATTTTGGCCTCTAGCTCAGCCTCCACCTAGGGAAACCTACCAAACCTGTGCATTTTTTAAAACTAGAGACCTAGGGGAATCCAAGATAGGGTGACTTGTCGAGCTCTCACCAGGTTCTGTTACCCAGAATCCTTTGCAAACCTCAAAATGTGGCTAAAAAACCTATTTTTCCTCACATTTCGATGACAGAAAGTTCTGGAATCTGAGAGGAGCCACAAATGTCCTTCCAATCAGCGTTCCCCCCAGTCTCCCGCTAAAAATGGTACCTCACTTGTGTGGGTAGACCTAGTGCCCGCAACAAGAAATGCCCCAAAACACAAAGTGGACACATGACATTTTCGCAAAGAAAACAGTAGTGTTTTTTGCAAAGTGCCTACCTGTGGATTTTGTTAAGAAAAGAAATTGGGTGTAAGAAAAAGGGGACTGATGGCGCTCAGGAAGCTAATTGGCCAAAACTAACATTAGGGATAACCTACACAAGGGAAAACACCCCTCCCTTAAAGGTTCCAAAAAACCCAACAAAGATAAACACAATGTGAGGTCCCCCCTTGTTCTTCTTTCTTATTTTGCAATTCTAACAGAGTTAACTAGTTGACAGTCAACCAGGTCAAAATTCAAGTGAGTAGAGTTCAAGTGAACGCAATCATAAATATCACGCCAGTCTTTACATGGTCCAATTATATCCAAGATTTATTGGATCACATCTTCTGATAGTCCATATTTTTCATGAAGATACATCTTGAGCCATACACATTGAGCCAACACGTGTTTCGTCTTGGGATAATCCTTTTGTCCCCAACGACTTCTTCAGGGCTATCTATTTCCTCGACTTTTATAAGTTCATGAGTTTTTGATGGCCGTAAATTTCATGGCTCCTACAGTTCTGGATCGAACAAAGTTGGTGTTTCCATGATAAGGAAACTCTTCATCGCGAGTGCGCAAGGGCGTGTCTTGCTTCTAACACCGTTTAAATTAGTTACCGGCGTTCCCGCTCAATGTGTATGGCTCAAGATGTATCTTCATGAAAAATATGGACTATCAGAAGATGTGATCCAATAAATCTTGGATATAATTGGACTATGTAAAGACTGGCGTGATATTTATGATTGCGTTCACTTGAACTCTACTCACTTGAATTTTGACCTGGTTGACTGTCAACTAGTTAACTCTGTTAGAATTGCAAAATAAGAAAGAAGAACAAGGGGGGACCTCACATTGTGTTTACCTGTGGATTTTGGCCTCTAGCTCAGCCGCCACCTAGGGAAACCTACCAAACCTGTGCATTTTTTAAATCTAGAGACCTAGGGGAATCCAAGATAGGGTGACTTGTCGAGCTCTCACCAGGTTCTGTTACCCAGAATCCTTTGCAAACCTCAAAATGTGGCTAAAAAAACACTTTTTCCTCACATTTCGGTGACAGAAAGTTCTGGAATCTGAGAGGAGCCACAAATTTCTTTCCACCCAGCGTTCCCCCAAGTCTCCCGATAAAAATAGAACCTCACTTGTGTGGGTAGGCCTTGAGCTCGCAACAGGAAGTGCCCCAAAACACTATCTGGACACATCAAAATGATCAAATAGAAAACTACCTGTTTTTGTGGGGGGCACCTGCGTTTTTGGTCCTTGGCTCAGCAGCCATCTAGGGAAACCTACCAAACTCAGACATTTCTGAAAACTAGACACTCGCGGGAGTCAAGGGAGGTGTGACTTGAGTGGATCCCCCAATATTTTCTTACCCAGAATCCTCAGCAAACCGGAAATCTAGCTAAAAAAAACACATTTTTCTCACATTTCTGTGTGGGATCACTGCACACGGACAAATTTCCTACCACCCAACATTCCCCTCAGTCTCCCGGTAAAAATGATACCTTACTGGTATAGGAGGGCCGAGTGTTTGTGACAGGGAAGAGCCAAAAACACGTTGAAATAGAGGGGGAACCAAAATGGGTCCAAAAGGGCAATTTGAAAAAAAGAATTTAGGCTGACAAGTGCAGCAGAAATTTTATCGGTATAGATGAGACAATGCTGGGTGGTAAGAATTTTTTATTCCCAGGTGTCTAGTGGTTTCTGCCCCCCCGGGGGCAGATCGCAAGGCTGATCTGCCCCCAGGGGGTGCAGAAATGGCCTAATAATGATTTGCCCCCCTGGAGTGACCCTTGCCCAAGGGGTCGCTCCCCAAACATAAAAAAATAAAAGTAAACAAAAAAAAATTAGCCCTGGTGTCTAGTGGGTTTCTGCCCCCCGGGGGCAGATCGGCCTAATAATATTAGGGCAATCTGCCACCGGGGGGGCAGTAATGGCCTAGAAATAATTTGTCCCTGAGGAGTGGCCCTTGCCCAAGGGGCCGCTCCCCTTACTTGAAATAGCCCACAAAAAAAAATATGTTCCCTGGTGTCTAGTGGTTTCTGCCCCCCCCCCCCCCCCGGGGGCAGATCACAAGGCCGATGGCCTAGAAATAATTTGCCCCCCGAGGAGCAGCCCTTGCCCAAGGGGCTGCTCCCCTTACTTCAAATAACCCACAAAAATATATATTCCCTGGTGTCTAGTGGTTTCTGCCCCCCCCCCCGGGGTGCAGAAATGGCCTAATAATGATCCCCCCCACCCCCCCGGAGCAACCCTTGCCCAAGGGGTTGCTCCCCAAACATAAAAAAATAAAAAAAACAATAAAACAATTATCCCTGGTGTCTAGTGGATTTATGCCCCCCCCCCCCCCCGGGGGGCAGATCGGCCTAATTATAGGAAAGGCCTTTCCTCTCCTTTCAGGCTTCTCTGACCCCCTCCACCGGGGAACTGGTGCCTTGGACGAGATCACCTCATCCTGGGCACAGAGGCTTAATGTGGAGTGGCATAATCACAGATCTGCCAACTCAGAAACTTTTTTCATTGACTTAGAGTGGGCGTGTCTTTCATCCGGGGTCCAAGAGGAGAAGTAGAAGGGGAGGGGCAGTAGGAAGGGGCAGGGTTTAGGACTGTCATGGCCGAAGAAGCCTCGCCATCCCTCTTAAGGAAACAAAATCAAAGGCTTCTGAAATGTGTGTCCTGAGGAGGATGCAAAATCCTTAATGGACTTTTAAGGCACAGAGCCTCAACACACACGCTGAAAACCTATTTTAATAGAGATTTCTGCTCACCTCATGACATCAGCTCTTCGCTGGAATACAGTTTGAAGAGATCCAGCATGGTGTGACCCAAGGTGGCACAATATATAAAACACTATGGGGCTCATTCCGAGCCCGGCGGGCGGCGGGTGCCACCCGCCGGGCGGGAACCGCCCAAAGACCGCACCGCGGTCAAATGACCACGGGGGTCAATTTGACTTTCCCGCTGCGCCGACGGGCGATCTCTAGAAGATCACCCGCCGGCCCAGGGGGAAAGCCCCTGCAACGAGGAAGCCGGCTCCGAATGGAGCCGGCGGAGTTGCAGGGGTGCGACGGGTGCAGTAGCACCCGTCGCGATTTTCACTGTCTGCATAGCAGACAGTGAAAATCATGGTGGGGCCCTGTTAGGGGCCCCACGACACCCGTTCCTGCCATCCTGTTCCTGGCGGGTTTTACCGCCAGGAACAGGATGGCGGGAAGGGGGTCGGAATCCCCATGGCGGCGCTGCAAGCAGCGCCGCCATGGAGGATTCCCTGGGCCAGGGGAAAACCGGGGGGAAACCGCTGGTTCCCCTTTTCTGACCGCGGCTTTACCGCCGCGGTCAGAATGGCCCTGGAAGCACCGCCAGCCTGTTGGCGGTGCTTCCGTGGTCCCCGGCCCTGGCGGTTTGAAACCGCCAGGGTCGGAATGACCACCTATATGGATACACAAAATGTTGACTGTATACATTTCCAAAGGGTCCGAGAACTACAATAACATCCCACGAACACGTCATTGGTTGAATATTCCCTTGCGAAGTGCTATTCAGAGTTTAAACAACAGAACTAATGCCATAGAGGGCACACTAGCTCTGCCTACTCTGTGGTAGAGGTATAAGCGTTCCACTAGCTCTGCGGATATTCCTGCATCAACCATTCGTTTGTTGGTCTCCTGCATCACTGTCCACTTCGCACTGGCTCTACTCTGTAACTGAAATGTTCAGCTGATTGACAAGATCAGGGTGACCTTATTGCTTTTTAAAGCACTTGCACATCCTTTGGACTAATGCAAATATTAGCATTAGACTACAACTAAACTGGACTGCCCAGTGGCAGGGATGTCACTTCCGGTTGTCCTTCATCTGCTTGAAATTCATAAATGTAATAATAACCAAATGTATCTACTTATGCAAATCAATGCTTGCTTAGAATGTGCAGGGGAAGGTGTATATCAAAAAGCAATATCTGCTATTTTTCGACTCATGCTGGGTTTTATCTTGGTGAGTGTAAACTAAACACACAGAGAGTGCTAGAGACTATTGGTGATATGGGCTATTCGCAGAAAAAAATCACTGTGATTTTTATGGATGAATATAACAACTGCTCCAGCAAAGTAAGTAACGACCTATAAATTATAATTTCCAACTTCTCTTATCATACAGTGTGTCGAATACGGTTATTTAATTTCACTAGATGATTTTTAAAAGCATAACTGGGTCCCAGCTGGATTCAAGCAAAAAATCGTCAATTTGGGCCGTCTGTGTGCCTCTTCTGTAATTTCTGGCGATGCTTTCAGTTTAAATCTTTTATTGACCCATACATTAAGCCCTGTAAAAACATTATACAATGGCACATTTCTGCATCTGTGTTGACTGTGAAATCACGAGAAATATTCTGAAACTGTTTTGCTATTGCAAGATGCTCCTGTGTTTGAAACAACCACTGAGTATTGGTGTCAACAGTATGCCTCAGAGTAAGGATATCCAGCATAGAACCAGTATGTCCAGATTCATGGAGTGTTCAGGGTGACAATTAAAGAGACGTCCGCATACAAATCATATAACCGGAACTAATTTATCTTCTCAGGTGTTGCCATGAAAACCTAACATGGATACAGACATCTGGAATGCTTGTTTGCCACCCCATGCTCTGCAGTGTGAAACACAAGACATAACTTTCTCACTCAATGTAGGGTGACCAGCGAACCCGGATTTGTCGGGACAGTCCGGATTTTAAAGCACTTGTCCCGACAAATTTAGTTGCATTAATCTAATGTTCCGGCTTTAAAAGAGGGTCACCTGAAAACCGTTGGATGTGTTTTTTTTGTCTTCCAAAGCACAGATACTTAACAGTTGCTACTATAAAGAAATTTCATTTACAGGCATTACACTGCCTTTAAAAAAGATGCATTTTATTTATGTCGTTAGTGCCGCTGCTTTAATTCTACAGTGATGATCGATGTCAATGTATGTAATCGGTTGAAGTACAATTGTTGTCCTTCTTCTGTTTTTGGGAAATGTCCTGGTTTTTGGCTTTACATTTCTCGTCACAATAACTCAATGTATTCAGCTTGCTCAACCTTCTTTGTGAAAGATGCATGATTTCCGCTCTTTTTACAAATAGAGAAGGAAGTGATTTGCAACTAAAGTCACGTGCATCAAATTATGTTTCAATCTAGGCTGATTTCAGTAGGAACGACCACAAATGATTATGTAGGACACTAGCATCCATGCAGTGCCCAAATGCAGATGCAATCTGATCATTACCTAAATACCTTGATTACAAGTGGCCTGCAAATTCCAAGGGCACAGAACCCGAATATACCAGGCCCATTCTAATTACATGTTTGGCCAACATCTCTGTATAAAAGACCAGTGGAATACACGTGGGAATCAGTGCTGAAACACCAGTTGATGTGTATTATTCTCGAAAAACCCCATTATTTCGCCACCTTAGAATTGCCGGAACACATAGCTACGGTATTTCCGGGGCTGTGGACAACAAGGATTAATAGAGGCAATTTGTAATCCAGGTCTAAGAAGAATTAAACCTGTTTTCATCAATGGTGGAGAGCAACGTTAGTTTCCCTATAGTTGAACTCCAAGCACTATACTGGTTTGCCTCATTCCTCTAGCAAGTATTTTAGAACTCCTCCATTTAGTACAAAACAGTATGACTTTTCTGATAAGAAATTCATTTCGGGAAATAGATACAGTGTAAATTGCTAAATAATTTTCTTGCTATCGACGAAGACCCATGTGAAGTTGATGAATATTTTATGATATATGGGGCAAGGTATCCCCGTACATTATAAGGACATTGCAAGTCACATCGGTGTTCTGCTACATTCTGGGTTTTTCTCTATTTCCATAAACAACAGTAACTATTAAATTGATACTTATTGTTATAAAAAAAGCTTCATTAATTTGCATTTCGTTAGTGAAGTCAACTCCTAAATTGTAAAACTGCTGCAAGATGTTGTGTCTTGTTTCAGTTTGAACATATTCTTACTTGAATGCATTTCCTTCATAGGTTCAGCAAAAATAGTTACATCTTTTTGCACGTAGGACTCATAGCCAATCGTGTAGGTAAAACAACATGCTGTGAAGGTGGCGGGCAGTGCTTTAAATGGGCTGGTACTGTCCGGTATGGAGTACCAACACTTGTCTATTTTGAGAGGGAGAGTACCGGTTCATCTCAAGAAAAACGGAATACTTTTAATTGGAGAGTACCAGCACTTCTCAGAAACAAGCAGGTACTCTGGCATATAACACCACCCACACCGATAATGTCCTGTCTATTCATTGGTCAGTGGCAGCTAATTTTATTTATCTGGTCTCAATACAATCAGCATTTGGATGGTTTGTGTTTCGTCTTATGTTGGTTAGACATACACCAAAGCACTGCAGACTGCAGATAATTCTGCTGTGTGTTCTTTAGAACTCCTTTCCCCTTTTTACCTCTCCACTAGGCTCTTGCTTAATTGTCGCTTTTGTAATTGTGCGGTCTTGTCGTGCCATGAAGATATCTCTTCAAAAATGGGTCAAGTGGAAGAGAGCTGAGAGAGATGGATAAGGACTGGGTGACCTGGGTTTGAGTTCTAACATTGAATTAGATGCATGGTTGTGTTCTGTTGAATTTAACTTCTAGTAATTTAATTGTGTATATTTAATTTGTATATTTATTTTAAAATGTGGTTCCTTTTTAAGCCTCAGGGTGCCTGGGCTGCAAGCAGTGCTGTTGTGGTATGACCACAGGAAGGTGCTTGTTTCTGAACCAGAGACGGCTCTGCTTCAAACTTTTCGTGGTGTCTGCAAATCGTGAATGAATGCAGCGCTGTTAAAATCGCTGTTGTGCAACCGTGCACAAATTGTCACTTTATCAGTTCGAGAATAGAAAGTACAGCATTCACTCCTTCGCCGTCTTAAATGAAGTCTGGGGAGATCTTTCATAACCTCCACTCCTAATGCTGAAGTGTGGGGCGTCAGATAAGATCAATATTTTATGCTGGAGCACCTTGAAACATCTACAAATTTAAAACAAAATGCCAAATCAGAAGGTAAGAGATAACACCACGCATTCAGCAGCTATGCGTGTTATTAATTTAATTATGTCACCTCGGTTGTGGACAAACTCAGCCAGAAGAGGGTGGGGTAAACAACAGCAGAAGGGGGATAGGAACCTTTGAGATGCTTCAATATCAAGGAAACCCTGATACAGTGAAAAACAGTACATTTTTTAAGAGGAATGCACATTTAACATCTTAGTTGCTGCCTCCCCTCTCACCACACAGTGCTGAGCCCTTTTTGGGCTATTTGAGGTAGTGAGCTCTTAGGCATCCATTACCTTTTTCCACATAAAATATTCATGTCAAATGTGTGACTTTTTCCCCAACATCCTGGGTATTTTAAAGGTACCCAGGGTTTGTGGATTCTTTTGGATGGACAGAGAAAAAAGTAAAACATAGCACACTTTTGAGTTTTTGGGAAAAAAGTAGAGAAAACATGCTCCAGATAAAAGTGCCCAGTTTTATTCCTAAAAATGTCATCCACTAATGGTTTGCTGTGCTAAAGTTACCACCTTCCCAGCTTTCAGGAACAAGCAGAGCTTAACAAAAAAAAACATTTTTTTATCACAATTTTGGCATTTTTCTAAGAGGTAGCCCATTTTCCCCATTTTTCTGTGCTTTCAACCTACTACCATTTTAGGGTGGAAACCAGTGTGAACCCCATGATGATCCAGGAAAGCTGTATATTTCTGGAAAGTGGACAAAATGTAAAATTTAGCAAGGGGTCATATGTGTTGACCCCTCAAGGTTTTCCCAAAGAAACTAAGGCCCTCATTAGGACTTTGGCGGTTTTCAGGCAAGACCGCTATGCAAAATGCCGCCACTATTCCACCATTGGTGGTGGCACGTCGACCGCCGTATTACAATTCACAAAGAACAAACAGCCCAAATATAGCCACAAAACCAACACCACCAGGTAGTCAGATGGTGGAATGCCGATTGATCAACTGCCAGCCCCGCCATGCGAAGCCCATTATGACCTCCCTATTACGAGTTATTTTCCAGCACAGCGGTACATGCACTGCGGTAAACCAAAGGCGATCTGCACCGCCGTGGTACAGGATCACACCTCCAACAGTAGCCAACACCACATTGGACAGTTCAAATACCCCACACCTGAAACACATACACACACACCTGCTCATGGCACCATATAACACCACCCACACCTACAATCCAGTGCGATTACCACAACCAGCCAGAGAGACATGAGCCATGAAGGACACCCCGTACACAACAAACACTTGCACTTTGTACACTTTGCACACACCACCACCACAACCCACCAGCACCCACAACCAAACACCCCCATATCACCAATCACCCCACACTGCACCCTACCCACATAGCATACCCCCCAACATGTCACACCAGAAGCATCCATAGTTCATAGACAATGAGTTGCAGGTCATGGCGGACGAGATCGTCAGAGTTGAGCAACAACTGATGGGAGTCCAGGTCCAGCAAACATCATTGGCCAGGAAAACTAAGGTATGGCAGAGGATCATCGACAGGGTCAGTTCAGTCAGCACTTATCCACGCACAAGAGAGGATATGAGGAAGAGGTGGAATGACCTCAGGGGGAAAGTCCATTCCATGGCATCAAGGCGCAGGATCGCCCTGAACAAGACTGGCGGTGGGTCCCCACCTCCACCCCTTGATTTAAACATCCTGGGAGGAGAAGGTCTTGGACATCATGCGTCCGGAGGGACTTATTGGAATTGACGGAGGACTCGACACTCGCAAGGCAACAATACCGATCCAGGCAGCAATCACTCCTAACAAGCATGCCTAACCACCACCCACCAATCGCCTATCCACCCCATCCAACACTACTTCAACCCCCAATCACCCCACACCCCTCCCCTGCATGCCACACCACCCCTCTCCCACCATACCCACACACTCCCCCAGTGCACAGATAACCATCACAATGTGAAGAAGCACAACTCCCACAATGCATCACACCCCACACAGCTAAAATTCACTGTACCACTTCACAGTGGAACACCTGTATGGATAACCATATCACAGCCCATACCTACTATTTGCTACGGTTGCCTACCAATACATGGAAATGTCAGCAATGCCAACCACAATCCACAACCCACCATGGCAGTTTGAAAACATGGCACAGTACCCATAACCAGATCAATGTCTGCAGTGCTTCAGCTGTCACTGAATCACTGGGAAGCAAATAAAGCCACTGCAAGCACCACACCATGGGAATGGCAACTACACATATACATACAAACTCTATGCTCAGACAGCCATCGCCATGATAAATACTCCGGCGGATGTCAGGATGGGGATGAGTTGCCTGGGCCATCTGGGGTGACTGGTCAGTCCACTCCCAGCAACACCACCGTGGACACACAAGACTCCCCATCCCATGTGGCTACAACACCTCAGCCAGCCCAAACCTGGTGCCCCAGGAACATCTCAATCAGAAGTGTGCCCCACAGTACAGGGGCGAGTGTCAAGCACACACATCCCAGACAATGAAGGGCCTGCTGCTACTGGGAGTGGGCACACTGTGCCAGGGGCACAGGTGGCTAGTGGCAATTGGAGGGGATCACTGGGCCAACGGACGGGGCAGACACAACAACTGGCTGCCCAGGAGGCCCTCACCCAAATCCTGGGTGCATACCATGAAATCCAGGGCACCATGGGCCAGACCCTTGCCACTGTGAAGGAGACCCAGAGGTTGCAGAGTAAATAGCATTAGGAAACTATGTAGCAATGGCAAACCCACAATACCACCATGGCGTCAATGGCAGGGGTGCTGAAAGAACTCACCACCATCCTGCGTGAGTCCATCTCCCACCAGCAGGCCTCTTCCATTACCCACATCACCTCTGAGCCCTCCAAATCAGGGCCAGCTAGTGGAATGGAGGGCCTGCCTCAGGACCCACGGGATACAAGCACCCCTACCCCTGTAGCCGACGAGCCCCCATGAAAGCAAGGATGTCCAACCAGACATCCTGCCGGAACTGATGCTAAGACCAAGACCACCGCCAGGAAGTGACCCTCTCCTGAACATTCTCCCTTGTGTGTCACTGTGTCACTGAGGCACCCTGTTGACTCTCCACTGTCATGTCTACGGACTCCCACTGGACTTCAACTACCCATAGCTGGACCATGTACTCTGTTGAGCGCACCAGCCATGACCCAAATCATCACCTTTTGCACTTGTACATCCAAAATAGCACCATTGACCACAATTACTTCGATCGCCACCAGCGTTGACGGTGATGTACACGGTGGCTGTGATTGCCATTTCATGTTGTGAGAAAGTAGCCTCTTTCTAGCCTTGTTACCCCCACTTTTGGCCCTTTTTGAGAGTGTATGTCAGGGTGTTTTCACTGTCTCACTGGGATCCTGCTAGCCAGGGCCCAGTGCTCATAGAGAAAACCCTATGTTTTCAGTATGTTTGTTATGTGTCACTGGGACCCTGCTAGCCAGGACCCCAGTGCTCATAAGTTTGTGGCCTATATGTATGTGTTCCCTGTGTGATGCCTAACTGTCTCACTGAGGCTATGCTAACCAGAACCTCAGTGGTTATGCTCTCTCTTTACAAATTGTCACTAACAGGCTAGTGACCAATTTTACCAATTTACATTGGCATACTGGAACACCCTTATGATTCCCTAGTATATGGTACTGAGGTACCCAGGGTATAGGGGTTCCAGGAGATCCCTATGGGCTGCAACATTTCTTTTGCCACCCATAGGGAGCTCTGACAATTCTTACACAGGCCTGCCACTACAGCCTGAGTGAAATAACGTCCACGTAATTTCACAGCCATTTTACACTGCACTTAAGTAACTTATAAGTCACCTATATGTCTAACCTTTACCTGGTAAAGGTTGGGTGCTAAGTTACTTAGTGTGTGGGCACCCTGGCACTAGCCAAGGTGCCCCCACATTGTTCAGGGCAAATTCCCCAGACTTTGTGAGTGCGGGGACACCATTACACGCGTGCACTACACATAGGTCAATACCTATGTGTAGCTTCACAATGGTAACTCTGAATATGGCCATGTAACATGTCTATGATCATGGAATTGCCCCCTCTATGCCATCCTGGCATTCTTGGCACAATCCCATGATCCCACGGGTCTGTAGCACAGACCCGGGTACTGCCAAACTGCCTGTTCAGGGGTTTCACTGCAGCTGCTGCTGCTGCCAACCCCTCAGACAGGTTTCTGCCCTCCTGGGTTCCAGCCAGGCTTGGCCCAGGATGGCAGAACAAAGGACTTCCTCAGAGGGAGGGTGTTACACCCTCTCCCTTGGGGAAAAGGTGTTAAGGCAGGGGAGAAGTAGCCTCCCCCAGCCTCTGGAAATGCTTTCATGGGCACAGATGGTTCCCATTTCTGCATAAGCCAGTCTACACCGGTTCAGGGACCCCTCAGCCCTGCTCTGGCGCGAAACTGGAGAAAGGAAAGGGGAGTGACCACTCCCCTGACCTGCACCTCCCCTGGGAGGTGCCCAGAGCTCCTCCAGTGTGCTCCAGACCTCTGCCATCTTGGAAACAGAGGTGCTGCTGGCACACTGGACTGCTCTGAGTGGCCAGGGCCAGCAGGTGATGTCAGAGACTCCTTCTGATAGGCTCCTTCAGGTGTCGCTAGCCTATCTTCTCTCCTAAGTAGCCAAACCCTCTTTTCTGGCTATTTAGGGTCTCTGCTTTGGGGATTTCCTTAGATAACGAATGCAAGAGCTCATCCGAGTTCCTCTGCATCTCTCTCTTCACCTTCTGCCAAGGAATCGACTGCTGACCGCGCTGGAAGCCTGCAAAACTGCAACAAAGTAGCGAAGACGACTACTGCAACTCTGTAACACTGATCCTGCCGCCTTCTCGACTGTTTTCCTGGTGGTGCATGCTGTGGGGGTAGTCTGCCTCCTCTCTGCACTAGAAGCTCCGAAGAAATCTCCCGTGGGTCGACGGAATCGTCCGTCTACAACCGCAGGCACCAAAGAACTGCATCACCGGTCCCCTGGGTCTCCTCTCAGCACAACGAGCGAGGTCCCTTGAATCCAGCAACTCTGTCCAAGTGACTCCCACAGTCCAGTGACTCTTCAGTCCAAGTTTGGTGGAGGTAAGTCCTTGCCTCCCGACGCCAGATTGCATTGCTGGGAACCGCGTCTTTTGCAGCTACTCCGGCTCCTTTGCACTTTCCGAGGGAATCCTTTGTGCAGAGCCAAACCTGGGTCCACGGCACTCTAACCTGCATTGCACGACTTCCTGAGTTGTCCTCCGGCGGCGTGGGACTCTCTTGTGCAACTTCGGGTGAGCACCATTTCACTCCACTTTGTAGTGCCTGTTCTGGCACTTCTCCGGGTGCTGCTTGCTTCTGAGAGGGCTCCTTGTCTTGCTGGACGCCCCCTCTGTCCCCTCACGCAATTTGCGACATCCTGGTCCCTCCTGGGCCACAGCAGCATCCAAAAATTCCAACAGCAAGCTTTGCAGCTAGCAAGGCTTGTTTACAGTCTTTCTGCCAGAAAACACTTTTGCACAACTCTCCACGGCGTGGGACATCTATCCTCCAAAGGGGAAGTTTCTAGCCCTTGTCGTTCTTGCAGAATCCTCAGCTTCTACTGTCCAGTAGCAGCTTCTTTGCACCCACAGCTGGCATTTCCTGGGCATCTGCCTACTCTCGACTTGATCGTGACTTTTGGACTTGGTCCCCTTGTTCCACAGGTACTCTCGTCTGGAAATCCATTGTTTTTGCATTGCTGGTGTTGGTCTTTCCTGCAGAATTCCCCTATCACGACTTCTGTGCTCTTTGGGGAACTTTAGTGCACTTTGCACTCACTTTTCAGGGTCTTGGGGTGGGCTATTTTTCTAACCCTCACTGTTTTCTTACAGTCCCAGCGACCCTCTACAAGGTCACATAGGTTTGGGGTCCATTCGTGGTTCGCATTCCACTTTTGGAGTATATGGTTTGTGTTGCCCCTATCCCTATGTGTCCCCATTGCATCCTATTGTAACTATACATTGTTTGCACTGTTTTCTAATACTATACTGCATATTTTTGGTATTGTGTACATATGTCTTGTGTATATTTGCTATCCTCATACTGAGGGTACTCACTGAGATACTTTTGGCATATTGTCATAAAAATAAAGTACCTTTATTTTTAGTATACCTGTGTATTGTGTTTTCTTATGATATTGTGCATATGACACTAGTGGTACTGTAGGAGCTTCACTCGTCTCCTAGTTCAGCCTAAGCTGCTCTGCTAAGCTACCATTATTTATCAGCCTAAGCTGCTAGACACCCTCTACACTAATAAGGGATACCTGGGCCTGGTGCAAGGTGTAAGTACCCCTTGGTACTCACTACAAGCCAGTCCAGCCTCCTACACATGTGCTCACTTGACTCCTGACAGTCATGCACAGAAGACGTCCACTGCATTTGCTGCTGTGTTCTGACTCTGATCGCCAAGATGCCACATCCTTCAGGAGATGGGGCCCCAGCCTTCACCCAGGAGGAATTGGAGAAGCTCATGGAGGGGGTCCTACCCCTGAATTGACAGTGGTACGGGGCAGCAGAGCAGCAGGTGAGGCCAAAGTGACTGTCCTGTCTTTGAATGGTGCGAATGGGAATGGGGCCTTGAGACGCTGACCTTGTGATGCCACTCTACATTAATGTGTCCTTCTATCTGTGTCACCCATGCAGGTCAGGGTGATATGGCGTGCGATCACCAAACAAGTGTGGACCCTGGGGGTCCATGACCGGTGGAGCACCCACTGCAGAAAGAGGTGGGAGGACCTGAGACGCTGGGCCCGGAAGACCGCAGAGGCCCAGCTGGGGATGTCCTCCCAACATGGGAGGAATGCCCGTCGGACCATGACCCCCCTTATGGCCCACATTTTGGTGGTGGCCTACCTTGAGGTGGGTGGCACTTAAGGGTAGCACAGCAGCCACAAGGGGGTGAGTGCAGACTTTCACTTATGATGTGTGTTGCCATTGTGGCTCTGGGTGTGCACTATTGTGAAGCTGTGGCATTGGTACTAGGTGGATTCATGTCCAGTATGGGTATTGACCAGCCAGGCAGGATTCGCATCATGGATGTGTTGCCATGCAATCTGTGAATGGATGCGCACGAGCTCCAATTTAGTATCTGTGCCTAATTCCAGAATGTGCTAGGCAGCGCACGCCACCAGGAGCATAGCATCTGTGGTGTCAGGCCATTGTAATCAGTTGATGCCATCCACTGTGCCAGGGATGTCTGTTGAGTCCTCAATCTGCTGCCAGGTACTGTATGTATAGTGAGGTACAGTGGGCCAAGATGTCACCGTGCTATGTGACAATAGCCTAGGTGGCATGCCAACTAGCCATGCAGGATTCTGCAGTCCAGGAATAGTGTATCTCTACGGGCATGTGAAGAGTGCAGGTCCTGGACAGGTGTGGCGGGTAGGCCTCTCATCATGTACACAATTGCATATGTATCAGCGTCAGCGGTGTACATGTGCACTGCTGTGGTTTCCCCCATGGTGTTCTATTGTTGTAGCATGTGTAGGTGAGGGCACGGCGTGTCATGGTATGGCATCAGAAGATGTTGTAGTTACTCTGTGTGACTGCTGTGCTGGCATTGACCGATTTCACCCTGTCTCTCTCTCTCTATAACCCACCCTCCCTCCGTCTCCTGTTCTGTCTTTGTGTGCATCAGCATCATCTTGTGAAGAAGAAGAGGCACCATCGAGTGGGGATGCTGCAACCCACGGGACTCAGGAGGCTGATGCCAGAGGAGCTGAGGGGATCAGTGTGACGGAGGACGAGGGGAGTGCCACGGGGGAGACAGGATCGACCACTACATCTTCTGATTCCTCCTCCGAAGGATGCTCCCTGGCAGTGGCAGAGCCATCTGGGCCCATCCCAGCATCGTCCTTGTCTGCCACCCCCCTTACCAGCACCACCCTCGCTCTAGCTCCCCACCCAGTTACCTGTGCCCAATCACCCAGGAGGGTGGGTATCTCCTTCGCCACAGGCACTTCACTTCCTGCCCCAATCAGGCCTGCTGCCCTAAATGAGGAGGCTATTCACCTCCTGATGTCCATCTCTGTGGGGCAGACAACCATTGTGAATGCCATCCAGGGACTGTCATCCCAGATGCAGAAGACCAATGCGTCCCTGGAAGGCATTCATGGTGCCCTGTCTGGCCTGCAGAGATCATTTCGGGTTCTGGCATTCTCCTTGATGGCAGCCAGTGTCCCTTCTTCTTCCGTCCCCACTCTAGCTACCTGTTCTCAAACCTACATCCCTCTCCCCTCACCCATCCAAGGCACACTTACTGACCCATATGCATCCACATCAACAGACACGGTACGGAAGGACAGACACAAGCACCACAAACACCACCACCGCCATGCACAATTCAGATGCAGACATGCCAACATCCACTCCCTTCACTGACTCCTCCACCACCTCCCCCTGACAGTCACAACACCACTCACACCTGCAGTCAGCACCTCATCAGTCCTAGATTCTGCCACATGTGCCCTCACTTGCACCATCACCACAATATCAGACCCCCATACATGCTCCCCATTCATCACATGCGCACACACACCACGACAATGAACACCCCCACATGTAGCACATCCACCCTACCTGAAGACACCACCTCAACATTCACTCACACATCCCCCTGCCATCTCACTGCATCTCCTCCACCCCTCCTCCCAGTAAAACCAAACACCCACGCTCATCCACCCAACACTCATCCAGCACACACAAGGCACACACCCATGCACCTAAGGCACCTCCAAGTACACACCTCTCAACCATACCCACTCCGTCCACTCCCAAACATCCTTTCCATGACCTACCTTGTCCCCCTAAGAAACGTTTCCTGTCTGAGTTTTCCCTGTTCCCCACCACTGGTCTAGTCCCTCCACTCCCAAACATCCTTTCCATGACCTACCTTGTGCCCCATAGAAACATTTCCTGTCTGATTTTTCCTTGTTCCCCACCACTGGCCTAGTCCCTCCACTCCCAAACATCCTTTCCATGACCTACCTTGTGCCCCTAAGAAACATTTCCTGTCTGAGTTTTCCTTGTTCCCCACCACTGGCCCAGTCCCTGTTCCCCCTATGCACCCTGCTACCCTTCCCAGACCCCTGCCTTCCACCTCCCAGGCCTCCACTGGCAGTTGCCATGCCCCTCCCCCACCTAAGATGTCCACCCCTGCAAGACCACAGTTACCCCTCTCACAGCCAAGGCCAAGCCGACTCTCTACACTGCCAGGGCCAAACTCAAACCACCCCCTCCTGACTAAACCACCTCTGCCTAGGGGCAAGCCTAAGGACCCCCCCCTCCAGACCCAGCCCAAAGGACCCCCCTCCAACCCCGGCCTGAAAGACCCTCTTACGGTTGGTGTCTTGGTCGGCGTCGCTGGTCCTGGAAGTCAATGGCAAGCAGGTGCATTGGGAAGACTTTGAATTTGTGTGCCATGGTGTCTAAGGGTGTGCCAGTGTTCCTGAAAGTCCGTGTTCCCTTTTATGTTGTTCATTTCCGCCATACTTTTCATGGCGGAGAGACCGCAGCGGAAATCCTGGCGGTGTGCAGCCTTGTAATACGGACGTGGGAATCTCCCTGACTGCCGGCCTAGAGATGCGTGTCTCCGGCTGTGGCGGTCCGTCCACACTGGCGGTTCGAACTGAAACCTGGCTGTGTTCTGCAGTTGCCTTTCCCGACTCATAATATAGCTCTTCACCACTGGGCCTGCAACGGTCCATCCGCCACATTCATTGCGGCATTCCACTTACCACCATACTCATAATGAGGGCCCAAGTGTTGAAATAAAGAGATATCAAAAACGAGTACGAAAAAACAACCATTTGTGACAATGTTTTCATCCGTAACTTTTTGTCACAATGGCTGATTTGCAAAAGCAATGTACCAGTGCACTGTTAGACCCTTTTGGTTGTAGAGTTATATTGGGTTTGTGGGTTTTCCAAGAACCTGAGGTGCCCAGAGTCAACAACTGAGCTGCACTGTACAATGGTTTTTCATTGTGTACCGAGTATAGACCCATTCATATACTGAAATATGTAGAATAAAAAATAGGTATCAAGATAACCTATGTATTTCTGAAAAGGGCATCAGATATGGAATTTAAGAGCAGCAGTTAATTTTACATCTCTGAATTTGTGGGTACCTGTAGGAGCATATGGTTTAGAGGGTATTTTTCAAAATGTCTTCTTTCTTACACACTGGCTTACATTTGTAAAGCTCAAATGCAGCAAAACCTGACTGGTAATACAAATTACTATTCTGTGCTCGCACATGTCTTCCGATGCAAATGGTGACTCACTTGTGTGGGTAGGCCTAGTGCCGGAAACAGGAAATAGCCCAAATTGCAACATGGCCACATCATATTTGTCCCACTCAAAACTGACCTGTTTTTTACAAAGTGGGTAGCTGTAAATTCTGAGCCCTAGCTCAGCCAGCACCTATGGAAACCTACCAAACCTGTACCGTTTTGAAAACTAGACACATAGGGAAATCCAGGATTGGGTGACATGCATGTCTCTCACCAGGTTGTTTTACCCAGAATCCATTGCAAACCTGAAACTTTGACAAAAAAACACATTTTCCTCACATTTCTGTGATGTAAAGTTCTGGAATCTACATGGAACCCAAAACCTCCTTACACCCTGCGTTCCCCTAAATCTTCTGCTAAAAAGGTACCACACTTGTGTAGGTAGGCCTAATGCCCACGACAGGAAACGTCCCAAAACACAACATGAGTGCATCACATTTTTCCACTCAAAATTGACCTGTTCTTAGCAAAGTGGGTAGCTGTGGATTTTGGACCTAGCTCATCTGGCACTTAGGTAAACCAAGCAAACCTCTGCAGTTTTTAAAGCTAGACACTGAGGGGAATCCAGGATGGAGTGACCTTTGTGGCTCTCACTATGTTGTTTTACCCAGAATGCCTTGTAAATCTGAAACTTTGACTGAAAAAACAAATTTTCCTCACATTTCTGTGATTGAAAGTTCTGAAATCTGAAGGAAGCACAAACTTCCTTCCACCCCTCATTTCCATAAAGGTTCTGATAAAAAATGGTACCACACTTGTGTGGGTAGGCCTAGTGCCTGCAACAGGAAACGGGCCAAAATGCAACATGGGCACATCACATTTCTCCACTGAAAACTGATCCTTTTTTGTAATATGAGCAACTGTAGGATTTGGACCCTAGCTCTGCCGGACTCTAGGAAAATCTAGCAAACCTGCAAATATTTGAAAAACTGGACACTCAGAGGAATCTAGGATGCAGTAACTTTCATGGATCTAATTCGTTTTTTTTTTACCCACAATGCCCTGCATTACCTCATGTGTCCCAATAAAAAAAACCACCCCACTTCTCTTGCTGGGCCTAGTGCCTGTCACGGGAACAGATTAAACCAAGGTCAATGCCTGCCCTTGCGTGGAGACTCCTGTTGGCCTTGGTTGGAGCTTTTCCTGTCGCTGGCACTAGGCTAAACCACCCAAGTGGTGCAACATGTTTATGGGCACAAGTGGGGCAATGCTGCATAATAGGACTTGTTTTTGGCTTCTTGTAGGTTCAGGATATTTCCATTACCGAAATGAAGGTAAAATGCTTGGTTTCAATCAAAGTTTGAGGTTTGTAGGGCATTGTGGGTAAGAAAGTCTCATTGGAGTTACACAGGGCACACCACCTTGCCCTGATTGTGCATTTTCATAAATGTCTCTGTTTGGTAGGTTTCCATGGGTGGCAGCTGAACATGGCCCTAGAACTTGCTGGTATCCAAATTGCTGATCTCGCCACATATCACTTTAGGGCCTTTTGTGTCAAGGTCTCTTAGCCCTCCCACACAAGTGAGGTGCCATTTTTATCAGGAGTCTTAGGAAAATGCTTTGTGACTAACTGCACAATACAGAAGGTTTCCTCAAATAAATGTGTTTTTAGATTAGGTTTGAGGTTTGCAGGTGATTTTGGGCATGAAAATGGTGAGGGATACATGTGAAGCACACCACCCTAGACTCCCATTGATATCTAGTTTTCAGAACTGTCTGGGTCTGGTAGATTTTTCCAGGTGGCAGCCTACTCAAGTCCAAAAACTGCAGCCGTTCATCATGGTCAGGCCCATGTGGGCAGCCCCACCACTACATGTTTAAAAACATATTCCTTGGTGTCTAGTGGGCTTTCTGTCCCACCCCGGGTGACAGATTGGGATAATTGCCCATCTGCCCCTCTGGGGCCAGAAAGACTGTTCACTCTACTTTAGCGGTGGGGGTGAGGCCATGCCCATTTTTAGACAGCCCCCCACCCCTCAATTCTTATTTAAATAAAATCCTTGGTGTC
This sequence comes from Pleurodeles waltl, assembly GCF_031143425.1. Lineage (NCBI taxonomy): Eukaryota > Metazoa > Chordata > Amphibia > Caudata > Salamandridae > Pleurodeles > Pleurodeles waltl. The sequence goes on from NC_090450.1 coordinate 169,395,507, forward strand.
CAGTGGGCTTTCTGCCCCCACCCCCACCCCCACCCCCAGGACATCAGATTGGGGGCAATTGCCCCCAAGCCCTTGCCCAAGGAGCAGCTCCCCCTTTCCCTGGTGTCTAGTGGGTGGATCACTGCTTGAGGATCACCTTCCTATGGCGATCCCCAAGCAGGGATCCACAGGACAGGCGTGCCATTAAGAAGGGGAGATTCTCCCCTTTCCAATGATACCACTTCCTTAAGAATCAGAGCACTGTTTCAGTGAAATTGAAACAAGCCCTCTGAGTGCTGATTGTCATTTTATGCAAACCAGAAAAAAGCTCAGGCCATTCAGGAAGCTCTTCCTCAGCAGTCAAAGCCTAGGAGAAAGAAAGGGAAACCTCCTGGTGCGAAGCACGGGGGTGAGAAAGTAGCCTCTTTCTAGCATGGTTACCTCCATTTTTGGCCTGTTTGTCAGTATGCTTTACTGTGTCACTGGGATCCTGCTAACCAGGATCCCAGTGCTTATGCTCTCTCTGGTTCCACTTTTGTCCTTTCATACTGGTAACACAGTATTTCACTCCAAATTGGCATACTGAACCACCCTTATAAGTCCCTAGTATATGGTACCTAGGTACCCAGGGCATTGGGTCAGGGGATCCCTATGGGCTGCAGCATTTCTTTTGCCACCCATAGGGAGCCCATGCAAAGGCTTCTACAGGACTTCTATTGCACCCTGTGTTAAATAGTGCATGCACTTTTTCACAGCCATTTTCACTGCACCTGGTCACTTATAAGTCACCTATATGTCAGGCCTTCAGACACTGAAGGCTGGGTGTAAGGCATCTGTGTGTGAAGGGCACCCCTGCATTAGCAGAGGTGCCCCCACGTTGTCCAGGCACATTTTCCCAGACTTCGTCAGTGTGGGGATGCTATTTTAAGTGTGCACTGGACATAGGTCAATACCTATGCACAGCTTCACAATGGTAATGATAAGGTGTCTAACAACTGGGAATTGTACCCCAATATTGATTCCAGTATTGGTTGCACAATCCCATGCACTCTGGGTGCTCGACAGTGGACCCCCAGCACTGCCATACCAGCCTTCTGAGGTTTTCAGTACAGCCCTAGGTGCTGCCACCTCACAGACAGGCTTCTGCCCTCCTGGGGCTTGAGCAGCCCAATCCCAGGAAGGCAGAAGAATGCATTTCCTTTAGGAGAGGGGTGTTACACCCTCTCCCTTTGGAAAAAGGTGTTACAGGCATGGGAGGGGTATCCTCCTAGAGCCTCTGGAAATGCTTTGAAGGGCACAGATGGTGCAATAGGGTCAGATGGAGGAAAAAGGGTGGTGCCCAGAGTCCCTCCAGAGTGTCCCTGGGTTTTGCCAACTTGGATTCCAAGGTGGTGGGGCACTCTGGGAGCATCTGAGGGGCCAGTGCCAGGAGGTGATGTCAGAGACCCCTCCTGTTAGGTGCTTACCTGGTTAGGTGACCAATCCCCCTCTCAGGTCTATTAAGGGTCTCTCCTCTGGGTTTTTATTAAGATTTGGATTGCAAGACCCTAGCAGGAATTTACTTCATCCTTTACTTCATCTTCTAAGGACGGATATACCGATGACTGCTCCAGTAACTGTACAAAACTGCAACAAAGAAGCTAAGACGACTTCTGCAACATTGTAACTTCAGCTCCTGCCAGCAACTGCAATAGTTTCCAGGTTGTGCATCCTCCGAGGACTGCCTGTCTTCAGCCTGCACCAGAAGAACCCAAGGAATCTCCTGTGGAGTGACGGAGTCACATCCCTGCTTCAGCAGGCACCTCACTGCAGCAATGACCAGTGGATTTGGTCCCCTCTCCAGACAACAGGTGTGGATCCAGCAACACGGGTGGTGGACTAAAGTGACTCCGCTAGTCCCATCATCCAACTGTCCAAATTCGGTGGAGGCAAGAGCTTGCCTCCCCACTCAAGACAGTACACCCGTGACTTGCGTGACTTGCAGTTGCCAAGGCTTGTAGGCCTCATTCCAAGAAGTTCTTCATGCACAGCACAGCTTAGGCCCCCAGTACTCCATCCAGTGATGCACAGCTTCCTGACTGGTTCTCCGGTGGCGTGGGAATCCTTTGTGTTGTGCTGCATGGGCCTCCATTTGCACCTCCTTTGTCCCCATGCTGTGGGACTCCTGTGCACACTTCCGGTTCTTCTGAGGGCTCTCTGAGCTGCTGCGAACCTCCTCTGTCTTCACCTTCTGGTTAGAGGCCACCAGGTCCATCCTGGTCCTGGGCAGCGCCATTTTCTGTCAACCGCGTGTTTTGCATGAGCCAAGGCTTGTTGGCAGAATCCAGCGATGCAAACCAGACTGCATTCATCCATCCGGCATGGGACATCTTCTACACCAACCAGGAACCCACATCTGTCTTCTTTGGTGCAAAACTGACTTTGTCTTCTCACCCGTGGTTCTTTTGCACCTTCATCCGGGTTAGCAGGGGCTCCTGTTCTACCTGGACTCTTCAGTGCTTCTTGTACTTGGTCCTCTCCTTCCACAGGTCTTCAGGTCCAGGAATCCATCATTGGTGTCTTGCAGTCTCTTCTAGGTCTTGCTTTATCTTCTATCACAACTTCTAGTGTGTTTTAGGAAACTTGCTGTGTTTTCTGGGCTCTGGTGTAGGGTATTTTACTAATCTTTGGTGTTTTCTTACACTGCCAGTGCCCCTCTGCACACTACACTTACCTAGGTGGAAAACCGACTTTCGTATTCCACTATTTTAGTTTGTGTTCCCCCTACCCCCATTGCAACCTGTTGTGATTTTCACTATTTGCACTATTTTCTGACTATTTACTTACCTGTTTTTGACTACAGTGGTATTGCAAGAGCGTTACATGTCTCCTAGTTCAGCCTTGGCCGCTCTGCCTGAAGCTACCTCTAGACAGCCTGTCTTCAGGACATGGACTACATTTCACTGATAAGGGATAACTGTACCTGGTGTAAGGTGTAAGTACCTTTGGTACCTACTGCAAACCAGGCAGCCTCCTTCAGGGAACCTTCTAACCCTCCCCAGAGTTGACCAGTGGCTGACAGGTGCACTAGGGAGGGTGTGCTTGTGTCAGCCACTGGCTGACAGATGCACTTAAGAGGTAAATAGCCTGTTTTATCAGACAAAAAAGCAGCTAATGTAGAATTCTGAATGAGACCTCCAAGAATGGTCATTATTGCCAAAATAATGTGGCAGTCTTTCAAACATGAAGGCCTCTCTGACCCCGAGATATAAATATAACAATTGAATGTCAGAGTAATGCTTGCCACCATAGTAAAAAAGGACAGGTCCTTTCTATACCATACCATACCGTATCATACCATGCCATACCATGCCATACCATACCATGACAAGCCATATCATACTGTGTCATATACAATGACAAGGCTATACCATACAATGACAGGTCAGACCATACCATCTCATAAAATGACAGGCCACACCATATCATACCATGTAAAACAGTGCCAGGCCATACCATTCCATACTATGCAATGACAGGCCATTCAATACCATATCATACCATATCACACTATACAAAGACACGCTACACAATTACAGGTTATACCATATCATATCATTATATATCATAACAAATTGTATCATATCATATCATATCGAACCATACCATACCATAACAGCCTGTACCATACCATATAATTTCATACCGTACCATAATATACCATTCCAAGACATAATTACCACACCATACCATTTCATACCATACCATCCCACACCATGCCATCTCATTCCATAACATACCATACAATGACAAGCCATTCCATAGCATACCAAACCATATCATACCATACTATATCATAAAATGACAGGCTATTCCATGGCATACCATACTATACAATAACAGACTATGCTACACAATGACAGACCATATCATACTATACAATTCTCTTCAATGACAGGCTATAATATGCCATACTATGAAAGGCCATAGCATGCCACACCACACAATGACAGGTCATACCATAATAAAGAAAGATATTCCATATCATACGATACTAGACAATGGCAGGCCATACCAGACCATACCATGCCATACCATACCATACCATACTATACCATACAATAACAGGCCACATCGTACTGTATCATATGATTCCATCACATACAATGACATGTAGTACTAAACCATACCACATCATACCTACTATATAATGTCTGGTCATACCATAACATACTACACAATGACAGGCCATACCATACCACACCATACTATACAATGGCAGGCCATACCACATCACACAATACAAAGACAGGTCATGCCATACTACACCTATAAAATGACAATCCATTATGTACCATATCAGGGGAGTCTTCCCAGAAGACTTAAAAAAGGTATACTTACGCCCATTATTAAAGAAAACAAACCTAGACCCGCATAACCCCTACAACTATAGACCAATTACAAATGGACCTTTCCTGGGCAAACTGATGGAAAGAGTAGCATTCAGCCAGATGTCACAATTCATTGAAGATAACTCCATACTTTCAGACTACCAAACTAGACTCTGCACAGGAAGAGGCACAGAATCTGCCCTCATCGCCGTTTAGGTTGACCTTAAAAACACAGTAGACTACAATGAAGTTGCTGCACTACTTCTCTTGGACCTCTCAACTGCCTGTGACACAGTGGACCATGACACCCGAATACATGGACTTTAGGAAGCCGGCATAGAGGGGACTGTTCTCAACTGGATCATATCCTTCCTTCAAAAAAGAAAAAATGGCATCCATACTCCCCTTTCTCATCCAAACCATACTTTACAAAAGCAGGGGTCCCTCAAGGCTGAGTTTCAGCTCATATGCTACAGCTTTGCAGATGACACACAAATACTCCATAGAGTGGAAAGCCCAAAAGACTTTGGAAACTCAAAAATCTTCAGTTGCCTCAGACTGATGGTCAGTGGATGGCATAGAGCAATCTCAAACTGAATGCTTCCAAAATGGAAATACTCACACGTGGTGACTGGAAAAATTATGACCCTGGCCTGACGATGTGGGATCCAACCCCCCAAAGGATCTAAGGAAGTTAAGAACTTGGAATTAGCATGGACTCCTAGTTAACAATGAATGCGTAAGTGGACAAATTAGCAAAATTAAGGTTCATCACCATGAAAACTCTGCAACACGTCTTCCCCCACGTAGGATTTCCACATAAGGTCCAGGCACCTATCTCTCTTGTACTGTCTAAACTGGATTACTCCACTGGTCTTTACCACAGGTCATCTCTATCTACTATGAAAAGACTGCAACAGATTGAGAACTCAGCTGCCAGACTAATCCTACATGTAAAGCCACAAACCCACATCTCCCCTACATTGAGGGCCCTACATTTGTCAGCCAGTTGCTAGAAGATCAACCCTCAGGCTGCTTTGTATCACCCACAAAGGAAAACATGGAACAGGACATTTTTTATCAGGAATAAAATCACCAAATACATTTAACAAAGGAACCTCTGCTCAAGATTGCCACCTCGCCTCCAAACCCCACCATACAAGAAAAAGACAATAGGTGGTACACCTATCTCTTTTCAAGCGGCCACATTATGTATTCATTAACCCCAAATACAGGGAGTGCAGAATTATTAGGCAAATGAGTATTTTGACCACATCATCCTCTTTATGCATGTTGTCTTACTCCAAGCTGTATAGGCTCGAAAGCCTACTACCAATTAAGCATATTAGGTGATGTGCATCTCTGTAATGAGAAGGGGTGTGGTCTAATGACATCAACACCCTATATCAGGTGTGCATAATTATTAGGCAACTTCCTTTCCTTTGGCAAAATGGGTCAAAAGAAGGACTTGACAGGCTCAGAAAAGTAAAAAATAGTGAGATATCTTGCAGAGGGATGCAGCACTCTTAAAATTGCAAAGCTTCTGAAGCGTGATCATCGAACAATCAAGCGTTTCATTCAAAATAGTCAACAGGGTCGCAAGAAGCGTGTGGAAAAACCAAGGCGCAAAATAACTGCCCATGAACTGAGAAAAGTCAAGCGTGCAGCTGCCACGATGCCACTTGCCACCAGTTTGGCCATATTTCAGTGCTGCAACATCACTGGAGTGCCCAAAAGCACAAGGTGTGCAATACTCAGAGACATGGCCAAGGTAAGAAAGGCTGAAAGACGACCACCACTGAACAAGACACACAAGCTGAAACGTCAAGACTGGGCCAAGAAATATCTCAAGACTGATTTTTCTAAGGTTTTATGGACTGATGAAATGAGAGTGAGTCTTGATGGGCCAGATGGATGGGCCCGTGGCTGGATTGGTAAAGGGCAGAGAGCTCCAGTCCGACTCAGACGCCAGCAAGGTGGAGGTGGAGTACTGGTTTGGGCTGGTATCATCAAAGATGAGCTTGTGGGGCCTTTTCGGGTTGAGGATGGAGTCAAGCTCAACTCCCAGTCCTACTGCCAGTTCCTGGAAGACACCTTCTTCAAGCAGTGGTACAGGAAGAAGTCTGCATCCTTCAAGAAAAACATGATTTTCATGCAGGACAATGCTCCATCACACGCGTCCAAGTACTCCACAGCGTGGCTGGCAAGAAAGGGTATAAAAGAAGGAAATCTAATGACATGGCCTCCTTGTTCACCTGATCTGAACCCCATTGAGAACCTGTGGTCCATCATCAAATGTGAGATTTACAAGGAGGGAAAACAGTACACCTCTCTGAACAGTGTCTGGGAGGCTGTGGTTGCTGCTGCACGCAATGTTGATGGTGAACAGATCAAAACACTGACAGCATCCATGGATGGCAGGCTTTTGAGTGTCCTTGCAAAGAAAGGTGGCTATATTGGTCACTGATTTGTTTTTGCTTTGTTTTTGAATGTCAGAAATGTATATTTGTGAATGTTGAGATGTTATATTGGTTTCACTGGTAATAATAAATAATTGAAATGGGTATATATTTTTTTTTGTTAAGTTGCCTAATAATTATGCACAGTAATAGTCACCTGCACACACAGATATCCCCCTAACATAGCTAAAACTAAAAACAAACTAAAAACTACTTCCAAAAATATTCAGCTTTGATATTAATGAGTTTTTTGGGTTCATTGAGAACATGGTTGTTGTTCAATAATAAAATTAATCCTCAAAAATACAACTTTCCTAATAATTCTGCACTCCCTGTATAAGATCCACGGAGAGTTATCTTATCTTCAGAACACTGCTCAAGAGGTGGCTCTTTCCTACATGGCTACCAAACTCAAACAGCAATGTACAGCATATCCCTGAGTATGTAAACATTTATGATTAGATTATATGTTTATATCAAGATATGTGTATTTCTTGGTACAAATATGTATAATAACTATGTTTTTTTAAACTGCTTAACAAATTTATATATTACATACATGTGTATATCTATATCTAGCTAAATATATATATATATATATATATATATATATATATATATATATATATATACAGTATATATTCACTTAAAAACCAAATGTTACAAATGTTACACTCACATTTTAAACGTACCACACCATAGCAATTCACCAGTTACAGTTAGAGTTATCTCAAGTAACTATAACTCGTGCCCTAAGGTAACTATAACTTGTGTCCCACCATGCACAGTTATCTGATCAATAATTTTACTACAGATGTTACCGTGACATTATCAATGATGCTTATCAAAGATGTCATGACTGCTGTAATTTGTGCAGTTATTAGCAGTGCATGGTGAAGGCGCAAGTTATAGTTACCTTGTTACAAGAGTAATAGGGCCAGATGTACAAGCTTTTTTGCATTCGCAAACGAATGCAAAAATGCCTTTCACAATGTATGAAAGGCATTCGCAGTGCAATTTTAAGGAATCCCTAAAATAGGGATTCCTTAAAATTGTGACCCGATTTAGAGAATCGCAATTTGTGATTCTCTAAATTGAAAATCGCAAACAGAGAATTCCTATTTGCGATTTCCAAAGCACATGTATCAAGCATTTCCCAAATACAAATTGGGCATTTAGTAAATGCAATTACCACAAATTAAAGTTTGGTCCCTAAGGCATGTGTATGCTTCACATGTCCATACAAATATTTTTGGGTTGCAGCAGAGGGGGGCCTTAGGCCCCCAGCACCCTGGGATTTTCATTTCCTAACTTGTGAATTCCTAACTGGAATTTGCAATTTGGGAAATGCAAAAACATTCGCAACAGGCCCATAGGTACGAATGGGGTCGGATTCTCTATTTGCTATTCGGTAATAGCATGTGCGAATTTTAAGAAATTGCTATTAACAAATCGCAAATATCATACATACCATTTTACATTTCTTAAATAGCAATTTCTTAAAATTCGCTATTTAAGAAGCGCAAATCGTTTTTCTGATACATCTGGCCCAAAGTTACTTGAGATAACTGTAACCATAACTGGTGAATTTCTATAATGTTCCTGTAACCTATATTTTCTGGGTGAATTTCTATGGACTGTTTAACGTATAGTAATTTTTATTACTATATGTTAATCCAACCACCATCGCACACAGCCTTTGCCAGTCCCTGAGGTCAACCCCTATAACCACCCAACCCTGCATGCCCCACCTCTTCATGCCGATATCAGCCCCGTTGACCCCATCTCCCGGGGCCCAGCATAAATATATATTTTTTGGGGGGGGTTGTGTGGCCCCCCGAGGCTGATCTCGGCCCTGGAGATCCATTCCACGGGGTCCAGCTGTGTGACCTGGGTGCGTTACAGGGCAGACAGTCTCAATCTTGGGGACCATGGGTAAAGGCAGAAGGCCCCCATGGTACCAACTGACTCCCCACCTTCTGTGGGAGACAACATTGCTGTCACAGAGAAGGAGCTGCTAAAGTAGTTCCCTCTCTGCGGGAGCAATGTTTCCTCTGTCTCCGGAAGGGAGAGAGAGGAAACCTCTGTTAGCAGCGAGGGAGATCTGTGTGCCATTCGTGGCTCCTCCAATGAATACAGTGCAGGGGAGGTCCCAGGGGTTGCGGGGGCCTGAAACCACCCCCTTCACTTTTTTGTAGCCTTGGGGTGGTGGTGGTCCCCATGCTGCAGGGGGTGCTTGCTCCCCGTATTTTAATGGATAATAGCCCCTAGGAGGTGGTGGTGGTCCCCAGGGCAGTGGGGGTGCCCACGGTCCCACCAAGCATTGAATTGCATGATAGCCCAGGGGAGGTGGTGATTCCCGGGGCTGTGAGGGGCTAAACAGCCCCCACCCATTCAATTGGATTTCAGCCCTGGGGAGGTGGTGGTCCTCAAGGCGTCAGGGGGGCATGCACTCCCCTCCAAGTAATTTGACTTAAGCCCGGGGAGGTGGCAGTTCTTGGGGCTGCAGGGGGACCAGGTGCCCTCCCACATTACAAATATTAATGCCCCTGGGACTTGGCCACCCGTTGGACTTCACAGTGAGAAAGCCAGGGAGCTGGTGCTGTGCTTTTTAATTTGCAACCCATTGTGAATTGCCGGAAACATTTTTTAAAAAAAAATGCTTTTTAGCCCTGGGAGTGGGGATCCCTCTAGGACCCCACCCCCAGACCTCAGGGGTCATGAAGTCAGTACCATCGCCACTTTTCTTAATTTTTACCTTTTTTTCTGGGACAGATGGCTGCCTAAACTTCCTTGTTGATATGTTGGCAGCCAATCAGATCTCAGCACGAGATCAGGAGGGGTTGCGAATCCTTCCCGTCCAGATATATACAAATTAGGAGTTTCTTTAATTTCTCTAAAGCTACTGAACGGATTTATACCAAATAACAAAAAGGATTCTTTCTGGACCAAGAGCTACCTTTCTGCCAAATTTGATGTATTCCGTCCAGTGGTTCGAGCGATATCACTGTTCAAAATCCCTTTGGAAAAATGAATGGGATACCACTTTTTCTTGGCCCTCGCTTGCAGGATCATTCTGAAACTTTTTAGATAGAGGCTGAAGTGAGCATCATATTTTCTTGGAAACATTTGTGACGATTCACCAAATGGCGCCAAGTTGTTAGCAAAACAAAAAACACTTTTACTATGGAAACTAGGTGCTAACTATAACTACCTAGTGGTGACCACCACTAGATGACATATATATATTACCTAGCAGCAGTCATATATATATATATATATATATATATATATATATATATATATATGGTTTTACGAGGCCTGGTTGAATGCGTAAGCCAAAACGCATAGGCGTTTCTTTTGTTTTAAATGTGTTTAGCACTCTTTGAAATTGCATGGGGACACTCAAACAAAAGCAATAAAATTGATTCATCGAATCACATTGGACTGAGGTTCTGTTTGTGCCTATGAGGCCATGATGCTGGTCTGGAGGGGATGTCGAGAAGAGACCGGTTTGCTGTGAATATATAAATATATAGATATAGATATATAGATATTACCTACTGGCGGTCGCCAGTAGGTAGTTATAGTTAGGACCATGTTTCCATAGAAAAATAGTTTTTTGACTTGCCTATATCTTTGACACCGTTTGATGAATCTTCACAATTTTTTTTTTTAACGTGCCCCGTGGCTTAAAGTTACGGGATGATCTGTTGAGCGGGGGCAGAGAAAAAGGGTGCTCAAAAAAAGTTGCTTTTTCCATTTTAATTTCAATAGGATCTGGGGGGAATTACACCAAATTTGGCAGAAAGCAACTGTCAGTATGCAGATTGTGCTTTTTGTTAATTGGTGTAAATCCGTTCAGTAGTTTTTGAGAAAATTAGGGAAATTCAAATTTGTATATATCTGGATGCAAAGAATTTGTGCACAAAGACAAGCTTGTGCAGGGAAATGCACAGCTCTGATAGGCTGCCAACATTTCAAACCAGGAAGTGATGGCAGTCATCTTGGGATTCGGCTTGAGCTGAGTCCCTGAAAAAAAGTAAAACAAAATAAAAGGGGCCAGGGTAGAGAGACTCTGACCCCTTAGCGTGGAGCAAAAAAACATTTTTTAAATTATTTTTTGCCGCAAAATTGCGATATTCTCGATTTCGCTGCAGAAAAACACAAAAAAGTGATCGCTGGCTCCTCCGCTTTTTTTTAGTAGGCCCCCGGGTGAGCCAGATCCTGGGGCATTAAAAATTTTGTATGGAGGTCTTCCCGCCCCCGCACCCCCACAGCCCTGGGGACCACCACCTCCTTTGAGCTTTCATTTATTATATGCAGGGGGCCCACAGCCACACGCTGCCCTGGGGACCACCACCTCCCCAGGGTTTTAATTTTTATGCATGGTGGGCCCAGGGACACCACCACCCCGGGAAAAGAGAAAAAAGAGTGAAAGGGGTCCGTTTCAGACCCCCATTAGCTCTGGGGACCACCACCTCCGGGGCTATTCTCGTTGGAGGGGGCCGCACTGCCCACATCATGGAACCACTGATTGCCCTGGAGACCGCCACTCCCCTGCGTCAGCTCCTGCTATGTCCCAGGGTGCCCACCCCCGGGCCATAGCTGTTTGCTGTGGCCTTGCTGCAGCTCTGCAGCCAAGTCAAGCCATAGCAAACACTTCAGCTTTTGACAGCAGGACCTTTAAAGCAGGTCCCGCTGTCAAAATCTGAAGCTTTCATCTCTGTCCCCTGCGTGCGTGCAGGGAACAGAGATGAAATGCTTCAACAAGCAGGGAGCTGCTGTTACAAGCAGCTCCTTGCTTGCTGAAGCAATTACACCGTGAAGTAAGTCTTGAGGCTTCCCCCTGTAAAGAGCATTTTGTTAAAAATATATATTTTATTTAAATAAATAAACAAATAAATCTGTCGGGACCGCAGGGAGCCCTTGCGGGCTCCCCTGCGGTCCCTGAAAGCCCATAAAGGGCTAAAAAAGAAAGGCAATAGTGAGCGTTAAGGTCTCAGCCCAGCTGGACTTGTTTCCCTCTTTCTTTTTTTTTTAAAGGCAATCTTATACTTTTTAAAATAACAAATACATTTTTCTTTTTAATCTGTCCAGAAATATCGCCTCCTAAGTATGTCATATATCAAAGCCTAAACAAGATATCTCTATCCCTCTCACTCTCTTTCTCACTCTCTCTATTTCAATCTTTTACCCACTCACACACCCACTCAGACACTTACACCCACACACAGATCAAATCAGACACTCATGCACCCACTCGCAGACCCACTTAGACTCTCATGCACTTGCTCACAGCACAGTCAGACCCTCATGTACCCTCTCAGAGACTCACTTAGTTACGCACTTACTCACAGACTCACTCAGACAGTCACCCACCCACTCAGACCCACTGATACCCTCATGCACCCACTCACAGACCAGTGCCCATAGGGATGCACTGACTAAAACAATGATTTATACACCTTCACACCCAAACACACACCTTCACAGACACTCTCACCCCCACATACAGAGTGCAAGGTTGGGTGCTTATAGGGGGTTGGCCTAAGGGCCTGCCACAGGTGGTTGAATTAACTTATTGTAATAAAAGTTACTATACATTAAAAAAACATAAAAGTTCACTAAAAAAAGCAAAGGTTACAGGGACATTACAGTTAGGTTCTGAATTTACTTGTGCAAACCATATAAAAATCAGCAGTTATAGTTAGAGTTATTTTAAGTAACTATAACTTGTGTCCTAAGGTAAGTGTAACTCGCACCTTCGCCATGCACAGCTAATTATTCCCCATATTATATCATTGATGAGATCTTGTATGGCATCTTTGATATTATCACTGCAACATTTGCAATAAAATCACTGATAAAAAAATACTGTGCAAGGCATGGGTGCGAGTTTTAGTTACCTTACGGGCACAAGTTATAGTTCCTTAAAAGAACTCTAACTATAACTGCTGAATTTGTATGGTTTTGCACAAGTAAATTCAGAACCTAACTATAACGTCTCTGTAACCTTTGGTTTTTTCAGTGAATATATATATATATATATATATATATATATATATATATATTATTCTTTGGTTAAAATGTTAATAGGTGATTGTAAAGTTTCTATATAAGATGCTTGATTAAATGTTTATGAGTCTCTGTTTAGTTATCTATCACAATAGGTAAATATTATCTTAACTATTTATCTACAAGCATTTCACTATTGACATATTAAGAAAAAGCTAAAAAAATAACGTTTTAAAAAGTATACAAATAAATTACCTTCAAATACAGCAACACTTGAAAGTCTGTGCTTATACAATACATCGTTAAGGTGGTCATTACAAGTTTGGCGGTCTCAGGACCGACATGTTGGCGGCGGCAGCGGTCGTACCTCCAACCTCCAGGCGGTGAAGGCTGCCATATTATGACCATGGCGGTCTTCCCAACAGAATACAGCCAAAACACCACCAGTACCGCCAGTGTGGTCTGACTGCAGCGGACAGCGGGAGGCACCTTCAGACTGGCAGGGACCATGTTTCCAGCGGACATATTACGAGGCTGCACACCGTCAGGGTTTATGCCGCGTTCACACCACCAACAATACCCTGGAGGAAACAAATAATATCAAAGGAAACACTCACTTTCAAGAACACAGAGCTGATCGGAGCCACCATGAAACCAGAACTCGAAATCCTCCCACTGTTCCTGCTCCTATAACGACTACAGATACAGAGACGGTGAAGAAGACAACAACCATAACTTCACACTCCTAGCACATACTTGAGGGAAAGGGATTAGTACACACACACCCACACACAACACACACAGCTGAGACACCTTGTGATGGGCACACATACACGTACCCGCACAACCATACGAACACACACACACCTCGTCATGCACACACTCACGCACATACTACACACACGCACACACACAAACTACACACACCACGGCCAACACACACATGGCATACACACACACCAACCCACACAACACCACTACTTTCAAACACATTCATACATGGCACTACTTCCCACACCTGGTAACCCTCACACATACAGCAAGGCCTAAGTTGGATAGCACTACATGAGTCATCCCCATGATGCCCTCTTCAGCTGGCACAGCATGCACTGGATGCACTATCAATACCATGCCTGATTACACATCTTACCTCACCATACCCCTATCAGCCATTGGATGTGCATATTATACAAAAATACACTGCTGTCCCTTACAGTGACAACACATGAATAGTCCAAGTCCACTGTCAAATGCACATCACAGTTAAGACAACTCCAAACACTGAACACACAACACTTATCTGCCCCTACACATGGCTGCCCACTCAGTATAGTGAGGCCATCATGGAGAACAACTCAGATTTGGCCAATACCAGTCAGACACCTAAACACTTCACATCAGATGTGTCATGCAATGCTCAAACCACTCCCAATCTGCCACAACCTAATAGCCAAAGCAAGCTGTAAGAGTCACAAGCCATCAGAAGTGCCCCCAACTCTCCATGTCAACATGTTGTAGGCAGCACGTTTGCAATGCAGCAGAGGACACGCTAGGGCTTTATTATACATGCCATGTACACACCAAGGTGACACATCTGGGATCTCCCTGGGTACCTACTACCACCAGTACCAACCCATACTTTGGAGGACACATCCTTACAAGTATAGCCCACAGGAATATTAGTACTGTGCAATCAGACCTCATCTATTCTACAGGTATCAGTGTCCCAGGCTGCCTACTTAAACATACGCTACAGACAGCACATCCCCTATATATGCCTAGTCAGCTTTCAGGCCAGTACTCATGTCCCATGAAGGGCAGTGCAGTGGTGGAACTGTAATGCCAGCCCCACAATCAATCTATACCAGTTACAGTACATGATCTACATAGTCCGATGGATGAAAGAAGAGTCGCACAGTCGCGTATACAGTTTGTCTACACAGATGACACCTCAGAGCCACTGATGCAGATGGCTGGAGCTGGACATACACAATGCTTAGGGTACTACGGACACTCGCATTCATCGTAGGGCCAGAATTGAGTGAAACGTGCCCATGTCATCTGGGCATCTACACATTACAGACTTTGAGAGGTATGAAACAGGGAAATGAAAATCCACTGACAGTAGAGCAAGGGGACACAGCTACAAAAGATGCGCAGCAAGGGTGCCTATTGCCCATCGTCTAATTGCTGATGCACATGTCGCATTAACTGCAATGCCACTTTGGTAACACTTAGGCACCCAATCCCAATAGTGGCCAGCAAAGCCTCTGGATACAGTCAGTACTCACCCCCTTGTGGCTGCTGTACTGCCCTCAAATGCCCATCCACCTCAGGGTAGGCCACCGCCAAAATGCAGACCATTAGGCAGGTCAGGGGACAACGGGCACCCCACCCTCATTGGGAGGACATCCCCAGCTCGGCCTCTGCGGTATTCCTGCCCCAGCATCTCAGGTCATCCCACCGCTTGGGACAATGGGTGCTCCGCCGTGCATGGACCCCCAGGGTCCACACTTGCTTGGTGATGGCCGGCCAACTGGGGGTTTACCTGCATGGGTGACACAAACAGAAGGAGAAAGTTATGTAGACTTGCACCATACCAACAGCAGTGGACTATAAACATCAAACCTACAAAATGCCCACACATACCCATCCTCACCGTTCACACGCCTACACTCCATGCTCCCTGCATGAATGTACTCCCTGACCGGCACATGTATGCCATTCACCCTCACACACACCGCTATCACACATGACTACGGCATTAGGCTCACCTCCTCCTCTGGTGCTCCATAAAGCTGTCCATACAGGGGTAGGACCTCATCCACCAGCCTCTCTAGTTTTTCCGGGATGAAGATGGGGACCCTATCACCTGAAGGACGTAGCATGATGGATCCTAGAGACAGCACACAGCAGCTCACGTAGTGGAGGTCTTGCTTGCGAGAGTGTCAGGAGTCAAGTGAGCTAGGCTGCAGAAAATGGTAGTCACGGCTACCGTGTGCAGGACCGTCACCACCATTGGTGATCACCATTGTCCCCAGTCTCCCTTAGGCAGCAAAGTTGCCCAAAAAGACGTTGCACGTAGGTTTCAACCGCCTACTGCCATGATGATACACACCAGCGGAATTAGGTCACTACCACCTGTCCATTGCTGCAGGTCAGACAGATGCCATTTTATGCACTTATCATGCCATTATGCAGTAGAATATATGTGCCATACACCTTATACAGCAGATAAGCCTAGATGGTGCCATCATGTTTTGGCCCATACATGTGAGATGCATGACACGGTGACCCTATGTGGCTGGGTGTCTGATGGCCAGCATATCCAGATACTCATCTGCTGATTGGTGGTGTCACCGTATAGGTATATGGCATGACTACATACAGGCTCAGTGCAGGACCGGTCAGAGTACCACATTTTGAACTTGTCACATGTGATGTATGTCAGACTCTATTGTTAAGGGGCAGCAATGTGCATCAAGGGAGAAGTCCATGCCGCTTCAGTATGCACAATATGTGCCAGCAGTGGGCTCCATGTGGACCTTGCTAGGTTTGTGCAAGTTGGATGTGTTGTGCCAGCATGTGCGGTGTGCATTTCACATTGTGCTATTTTTACTCTCCATCCTAGATACCCTGTCCTGAGGAGAATGAGACATGCACCAGTGTACCATCCGCTAGTGGACCTTTGAACCCTGGAGGAGATGCACATAATTCACTGCACATGCTCAGTCTTGTGTTAAAGGATGTACTGTGTGGTTTTTTGAAACACCTGGACAGCTACATCAGGTTCCCCAGCGAGAAGATTTGGCCCATGTGAAGGCAGACTTCTATGATGTGGGACACATCCCTCATGTGATAGGTGCCATAGATGGCACCCATATACCATTGGCCCCTCCCAGTGCCAATGAATAGGTGTATAGGAACAGGAAAAACTACCACTTCATCAATGTGCAGGTGGTGTGTCTGGCAGACCAATACATCTCTCGGGTGACAGCCAAGTTTCCTGGATCTGTGCATGACTCCTACATTCTGAGGAAATGCAATGTCCCACACATGATGACACATCTATGGAGGGAGAGGGTTTGGCTCATAGGTATTGTTAGACCCGACAGCCATAGGGTGGTCATCCCCCAACTTTTTGCCCGCCTGCCTCCCTCTACTTTTCTGACACTGTTTTTGCTGGTTTTAGGACTCTGCACACTTTACCACTGCTAACCAGTGCTAAAGTCCATATGCTCTCTCCCTTAAACATGGTAACATTGGTTCATCCCCAACTGCCATATTTGATTTACTTATAAGCCTTTAGTAAAGTACACTACAGGGCCTGTAAATTAAATGCTACTAGTGAGCCTTCCGTACTGATTGTGCCACCCACATAAGTAGCCCCTTAACCATGTCACAGGCCTGCCCTTGCAAGGCCTGGGTGTGCAGTTTCACAGCCACTTTGGCTAGGCATTTAAAAGTACTTGCCAAGCATTAAACTCCACTTTTTCTACATATACGTCTCCCATAAGGTGGCCCTAGGTGACCCACAGGGTAGGGTGCAATGGAGGTAAAAGGCAGGACATGCACATATGTGTTTTACATCTCCTGGTAGAGAAAAACTCCTAAATTCACTTTCCACTACTTTGAGGCCTGCTCCTTTCACAGGATAGCATTGGGTCAGAAAGGGGTAACAAGGTCATATTTAGTATGGCCAGAATGGTAATAGAAAATCCTGCTTGTTGGTGAGGTTGAATTTTATATCACCATTCTAGAAATGCCACTTTTAGGAAGTAAGCATTTCTCTGCACTTAAAAAACATCAATCCCTTACATCCTATCTCCAATCAACATCTGGGCTGAGTTGGTTGACAGCTCCCTTGTGCATTTCACCCAGTCAACCACAAACACGGGTCACTCAGTCACACCTGCACTCATCTGCATACTGAATTGATCTTCCTGGGCTGGAAGGGTGGAGGGTCTGACACTTACATTTCAAAGTCTAGTGGCCTGCCTTCACACAATGGACTGCCAATCCCCCTGTTAGGACCCTGGCAGACAGGACTGTACTGAAAGGGGAACTTGTGCACTTCAATACCACTCGTTGAAGTCTCCCCACTTTAAAGGCATTTTGGGTATATAAACTGGGTCTCTCACCCCACCAACTCAGACACTTCTGGACCTGCACCTGCAACCTGTCAAGAGGAACCTCCTGGCTGGCTAAAGGACTCCTCTGGACAGCTTTGCTGAGAATGACCGCTGCCCTGCTTTTGCCCTGCTGCCCTCCTGGTCTCTGACTTTGAGGAGAAGGACTCTGCCTTCCCCAAACGTGCTCTCCAAGGGCTTGGATTGAGCTTGCTCCTGTTTCCTGAAGTTTCAGGGCCAAAAAGACTCGATCCCTTGAGGAAACTCCTTGTGCACCGAAAATCGACACACCGCCTGCTGGAATCGATGCGAAGTCTGCATTGGGACCGAGAAATGGCTGCACAGCCAACCAGAATGATGCAGCCCGACTTCCTGAGTGGAAATTCGATGCACACCTTTTTTTTCCACCCAACTCCTCCTCTGCAGTCTTCGTGCATCGTTATTTTTTACGCTAACCAGGTATTGTGTATAATAAAGAGACAACTGCTTATTTTTAAGGATTAAGGCTCTTTTAAACCTTTCAAAAGTGATATTTCAACTTGTGCTTATTGAATCTTTGTCATTTGACTTTATTTTATTCAGACTAATATTATCTATTTTTCTAAACCTGTTTGGTGTATTTTTGTGATGTTTTCACTGTGTTAGTGTATGGTTTATTGCACCAAAACTTTACACATTGCCTTCTAAGTTAAGCTTGACTGCTCAGTGCCAAGCTACCAAAGGGTGGGCACAGGATAATTTGATTTGTGTGTGACTTTCCCTGACTAGGATTGTGGTCCCTACTTGGACATAGGTGCATACCTCTGCAAACTACGAACCCCATTTCTAACAGGTGTAAGAATTTGTTTGTATGTCCCTGTTATGGCACCTGTCATCCCAATGTTCCCTGTGGCTGTACCTGTATTGTAACAGGTCCTACCTCTGTGCACACAGTTGACTCTGGCTATCCTAACCTTCCCTGGCTTTTGACACCAGTGAGGTATCTTGCCACTGAAGGGGAAAACCATTTAAATGAGGGCCGCTGCAGGACAAGGAGTAAAATAGAAAGGACATTTGGCCTCCTAAAGGCCAGATTCAGGTGCTGACACGTCTCTGGAGGTGCCCTCCTCTACATTCCCCAAAAGGTATGCCAGATCATAGTAGCCTGCTGCTTGTTCCACAATCTAGCCCTGAGATCTCAGACATCAGATACCCTTACAAGCTGATGAGGAGGAGGCACCTGGACCAGTGGCTGGTGATGCTGAAATGGAAAGGGACGAGGAGGCAGATGAGGAAGGTGGAGCTGAGTCAAGGGCTGAACTCAACAATCAGTACTTCCAGTAACATACAAGTATGTGTCCGTGAATTTGCATGTGTCGTATTTCAATATAACTTTTTCATCTATGGTCCCCTTGAATTGGTATATGATTGGTGGTGTAATATGTTCATTTCCACATGTGTGTGTTGTGGGATGTGACTGACTGCATGTAAGGTGCAGAATTGTAATGTATTCTCTCTCACATGTGTACTCTCTGCAGTTTGAATGCATCACATCTTTCATGGACAGGCAAGAATTGTGCAATGTGTCCCACAAACTCCTGTTCTCATGTCCTTCCAGCTACTGATTGTGCACTGTTTATCTTTGACACTCATACCTTTTGCTTGAGGCATGCATGTTCTGTATTCTTTAGTTAAAGTGCACATTGTGGATTTTAGCACATGAGAGGTGTCATGTATAGTGTTTGGTGATGTATTTCCTGCGACTGGTGCTGTCAAGTTGTTATCTGTCATGCCCTGTTTAGTTATCTGCTACACTGGGCAGGTCCACTATGGACAACATATATGCTTCAGCTTTCACCATGCTTACTATCCTCATGGTGATCTCTGTATTTGTCTTTTTGCAGGGTGAATGTGTATATTTACTCTGGTGTGTGGCAACACTAGTGACTCCCTTACATCAGCCCTGGCACATATCTTTTGCACTGTGTCTGCTGCAGAGGATACCTCCCTCTGCAGTCCTTTACACTGCCTGTTGGATTGTGACCATTCCACTTTGACAAATAGGTAAACACACTTTTGTTACTGTACAAATAAATACACCTATGCAGGGGCTGTGATGAAAGGTGTTTATTGTGACTTGAGTGACAAACAGCTAATGAGTGGGGTCATGGTATAAGACATCCTGAGAGTAGGTGGCGTAGCTGTACGTAGCACATGTCCTGTGTCCATGGGCCATGGGAAAGTGGAGTTTATGTATTGACCCCTCAACAGGGTGTCTCAGTGGCACACATGGCAGAGCTATCAGATGAGTGTCACTTCCTGTCAGTGGTTTTGCTCTTCACATTTGCTCCAGCTGGATATCTGGATGTACATCCACGTTTGTGGGGGGAGGGGGGCTTTTCCCCAGCTGAAGAGGGAGGGGTGCCTGAGGCCTGCGCCTCCTCTGGCAGAGCTTTCATTCCACTAGCAGCCGCCAATACAGAAGGTTCAGGTGTGATGTGGCTAGTGGAAGGGGCCTGCTGGTAGGTGGAGGAAGCACTCATGATGGTAGGAAGTCCCAGAGCACCCCTGCAATAGAGGCCATAGTGGCATTGTGGGCCTGCCACTGCTGCATGACCACCTGGTGGTATTCCCTCTGCAACCTCAGATTTTCCCCCATCATGGTTATGACCTTGCCCATCCTGTCCTGGGATAGTTGATACGCTTGCAGGACTTTGGAGATAAGTTCCTGGTCAGAAGCTTCCCTTGGGTGCCCTGTCTTCTGACCCACATGTCCCCTTTCACACCCCCTACCCCATTGTGCCTGTGCCCCTGGCACAGTGTGCCCACTCCCTGTTTCACCAGGACCTCATTGTCTAGGGTGTGAGGGGTTGACTCAGGTCCCTGTACTTTGGGGCACACTACTGATTGACCAGTGCATGGGGCACATGTTTTGCGGACGAAGGGTTGGCTGAGTTGTTGTTCCAACAAGGTGGGTGTTAGACATGTGGTCTTTGGGTGGAAGTCAGGTTACCCCTATCCAAGCAAGGGCCCTCACTTTAGTCAGGGCAAAGGAGAAACACACCTGGTTAACCCCCACTCACCACCTTGGCAGCTTGGCACAAGCAGGCAGGCTTAATTCAGAAACAATGTGTAAATTATTTGTACCAACACACACAGTAATACAGTGAAAACCCTACAAAATGGGCAACATACCAGTTTAGAAAATTAGGCAAAATTTTTCTAAATGACAGGACTAAAACGACAAAAATCCAACATACACAAGTTAAAATATGAATTTTCAAAAGAATAAGAGTCTTACTCCATAGAAAGCAATGGAAACCATGATTTTGCACAAAGCACCTGGTTAATGAAGCCACACGGGCGAGCGTGCATTGGAAAAGGCAGCGATGAGTCGATTCCTTCCTTGCAAGGGTGGCTGTGATGGGTAATTTCTCTCCCATGCAAGAGAGTGATGCGTCGATTTCTGGACGGAGCATCTCGGATCAGAGCAGAGTCGGGTTGACTTTGACGCCCAGGGACAATGCGTGGAAAATCCTGTTGCAGGGTGTTGGACCCGGACCTTTTTTGTGGGTCATCTCCAAACTTTTTGCCTCCTTCCTTCTAATTTTCCTAACCTGTTTTTGCTGGATTTTGAACTCTGGGCACTTTACCACTTCTAACTAGTGATAAAGTGCATATGCTCTCTGTGTAAATTGTATTGTTAATTGTTTTTTTCCATGATTGGCATATTTGATTTACTAGTAAGTCCCTAGTAAAGTGTACTAGAGGTGCCCAGGGCATGTAAATCAAATGCTACTAGTGGGCCTGCAGCACTGGTTGTGCACCCACATAAGTAGCCCTGTAATCATGTCTCAGACCAGCCACTGCATTGTCTGTGTGTGTATTTTTAAACTGTAAATTCGACTTGGCAAGCGGGTTTCACTGTTGCAAGGCCTATCTCTCTCATAGGATAACCTGGGGGCTGCCTTTAAACATGATTAAAACGTAGCTTCCCTTTGGGAGCAGATAGACATGTGAAATTTGGGACCTCTGAACTCACAATTTAAAAATACATCTTTTAATAAAGTTGGTTTTGAGATTGTGTGTTTGAAAATGCCACTATTAGAAAGTGGACATTTTCTTGCTTGAACCATTTTTGTGACTCTGCCTGTTTGTGGATTCCCTGTCTGGGTTAGTTTGACAGTTGGGCTGTTTGCACATCTCTCCTTGACACAAAGGGGACTGGGGTGTAGCCTGCATATTCTGATGAGCCATCTGTGCTAGTAGGGAGGGGAGGAGTGGCCACTCGCACCTGGAAGGGCTGTGCCTGCCCTCACACAATGAAGTCTCCAACCCCCTGGTGTGTGTCTGAGGCCTTGCCTGGGCAAGGCAGGCTTACACAAACAAGTGAGATTTTCCTTTGAAGTGAGCCTATTTCAAAGGCCAAAATGGGTATAAGAAGAACACCCAAAACCACAGACTTTATACATTTCTTGGGGTATATACTCTACCTCACAAACACTTCTTGACAAGAAACCTGCTGGTGAAGAATCCCTGAACCAGACCTGCCAAGAGGAACTGCCTGTCTGCCCTGTCTGCCCAAAGAACTCACTGGGACTGCTTTTCGTCTCAGGACCAAACAGACTTCACTCCTGCAACTGGACTCCTTGTGCAGCGAAAATGCGGCACACAGCCTGCTAAAACCAACGCCCAGCCTGCCCCACAGTGAGAAAATCACCGCACGCCGAACCGGAACGATGCAGCCCGACTTTGCAAGAAGAAGATCGACGTGCGCCTGCGTTGCCTCCGGATCGACGCACAGCCGCCCTGGGACAACACAGCCCGACTCCCAGAGAGGAATTGAGGCAGCGCCTACCATGCTAGAGAAATTTCCACGCAACGGCCACTGAATCGACTCAGAGCTTATGACTTCGCTCAGCAAGCCCAGGATTCCACGCACAGTC
Organism: Pleurodeles waltl; assembly: GCF_031143425.1. NCBI lineage: Eukaryota > Metazoa > Chordata > Amphibia > Caudata > Salamandridae > Pleurodeles > Pleurodeles waltl. The sequence goes on from NC_090450.1 coordinate 169,418,387, forward strand.
GCCTGGGAGCCAGAAACCCCCGCAACCCAAAGAGGAACAGGAAATCGATGCAAAGCCTTCCCCTGCGTGAAAAAAAACTACGCAAGTCAGTGTGGGAACGGGCGAAACCGACGCACACCGCCCTGTTTTCCACTCATCGCCTCCTCTGCGGTCCCTTGCAGAGATTTTGAACGCGAACCAGGTAATTTGTGCTCGCAAGAGACCTTTATTATTTTTAAGAGAAATGTTTTTGTTTTTCAAATACATAAGACACTTGGGGGCATATTTATACTCCGTTTGCGCCGAATGTGCGTAAAAAATTTTGACGCACTTTCAGCGCAAACGTTGCCCCATATTTAAACCCTGACGCCCGATCCGGCGCACAAGGAAAATGGCGCTATGTGCGCCAGTTTTTGGAAGTGGCACCCCGCCCTGCGTTAATGACATGCAGGGTAGGCGTTCCCGTCCAAAAACCGACGCACACAGAGGTGCGTCGTATTTATGCTTCCGGGCAAAAATCACTCCCGCGCGTCAGGCGGCGCAAAAAAATCACGCAAAGCATGAATATCGTGAAATTTTAACGCCTGGGTCAGGGCAGGCGTTAAAATGGTGCAAACACACCTGTACTTAATCAGAACACACAGAACAAACAACAGAGCAGCAGAGCAGCAACAGGGAGACATGGAGGTGCTTTTTCTTCAGCGTGCACGTAGACGCAGAGCCCTGCAGCAACAACAGCAGCTACAACAACAACAGCAGGGACCCCAAAGACAGCGCAGAAGGCAGGAGAGGATATTCCGCCCAAGAACAACCCTGCATGGCCTCAGGGAACGAGACATCATCCAGAGGTACCGGTTGAACTGGCAGGCCATTCAGCAGCTGCTGACAAATATTGAACAGCAATTGGCCCCCACTTTAGTGACTCCACGCACTATCCCAACAGAAACAAAGCTGCTTGCCGTACTTCACATGCTGGCAAGTGGCTCCTTTCAGACAACTGGTGCCCTGGTTGGTGGAATATCACAACCATCTTTCTCCGCATTCCTGCCTAAAGTACTGGATGCCATCATTGGACTGACACCCCGCCACATCTGCTTCCCTAACACACTGCAGAAGCAGCAGGAAACCAAACAGGGGTTCTACGCCAATAGTGGCTTCCCGCACGTCCTTGGTGCAATCAACTGCACACACGTACGCCTTGTGCCACCTGCTGCGAGTGAACACCTCTACCGCAACAGGAAGCACACACATTCCATCAACGTGCAGGCCATAGTCGATCACCAAGGACTGATCAGCAACATCGTGGCTAAATATCCTGGGAGTGTACATGACGCATTCATCTTCCGTCACTGCACCATCAACCAACACTTCCAGGATGGACGGTATGGCAATGGACTACTTGTTGGTAAGGACAAAAATCTACTTATATACTCACTGCACAGAAACCCTCTAGGATAAACAACCCATACACCACAATAGCAACACCTAGACAGGAACACACTGAGGTACTCACATCACTAGCCATGTTTCACAAGTCACCATTGAACCTCTCACACACTGGAATTTACTCTACAGCTTAGTGTGAAGACATTAATGACTGTGGTTGCCTAAATGTCACCTTGCAAATTTGAAGGCTCACAATAACCTGTACAGTAATACAATGCATAAGTTTTAAGGGATGGGATGGCCTGGGTATGTTCATATGAACGTTTATAATACACTTTCATGTTTCAACTCTGCATGGAACTATCATCACACCCCCAGTGAGGACACACGGACACCTGTGTCACAAGTCACAATGCAAGGGAGGGCAAACTGTACTTGAGAAACCAATACATCCTGCTGACCAACAGTTAGCCAACAAACACTTGCTCAGCCAAGGAAAAAAAACAATGCCAAAGTTTTCACCAACAACCATAGGTTGTCACATTAGTACACAAAATAGTCACAGACAACACAACACAACTACTGCCATCAAAGATACGTACAACAGTGCCTCCTACATCTAATTGATACCATTCTGTGTTTCTCTTTCAGCTGATCAGGGGTATGGCATCCAGCCTTGGATAATGACACCTTATGGGAACCCAAATACTGCTGCTGAGCGGGCATACAATGACGCCCACAAGAGGACACGCAGCATTGTGGAGCGGACCTTTGGGATCCTAAAGTCAAGGTTCCGCTGCCTTGACATCACTGACGGTAGCCTACTATATTCCCCAGAGATGGTCTGTAAGATCATACTCACTTGTGCCATATTACACAATATTTGTGTGAAAAGGAACATTCCCCTCCTTGAACCGGACCCAGACATGCCTGAGGATGACGATGAGGAGGATGCCGGCCTGCAACAGGAGGGGGAACAACCTAACACAGCAGCAGGAGTGCGTAGGCGCCAACAGATTGTCAACAATTTTTTTACTTAAGTTATTATAATCACTTGTATTCCACACTTGTAAATAAACACAGATAACAAACACCACATCATGCTTTGGCCTATTCATTTCAGACCACCTTTAGTTTGAAATTGCTGAAGATGAATGTCGTCTCATTGAGCAAGAATGCTATAACATTCATCACACCAAAAATAAACATCACAAATGTATGCACAGAGGGTAGGATGTGACATGATACATTACCATACACAGAGCCCAACAAGAGTACAAATGTGACAATTACAGATGCCGGATCCAAACAACTGAAACAGTCTCTCATCCAGCCCAAAATTGGAGATCATTTGAAAGTCACATCACACGTGTTCAGAGACAGGGTGGGACCATCCATGTGTACGTGACCATGTCATCAATGGCTTCTCTCAAGTGTGTGATATGAGCAATACACAATTGGTACAACATCAGCTGCCACTAACTCAGCCGGAGACCTTGAAGTTACAGTGACAACATACACCCAGACAGGTGATAGTGGATCCACATTCCCACACACATGTACACATATGTCATACAATCAACCTAATATTTGAAAGTAGACCATCACAGTTGTGTCCCAGTTTGAACCTAGCAGGAAGATTGTAACATGACACTAAACCAGTTTATGCAGAAAGGGACACAGACAACCAAAAAATTATTCTCATTATCACATCGGGAACGCTGAGAGTCTTGCAAACATAGTCATAGGAAAATGGTATGCAAGTTAGCTCCAATTCATCATTACTGCAAACGTCAAATGGGCTAATGAGATGAATGAATGGTCAACAGTCATTCATACCATATGGCCTTACATTAGCCTGCTGCTGCAGGTTTGCCATGATATAATAAATATACTCCATGGATACAGTAGCTATTCTGGATGGTCAAATCCTAGGGTGCTGGGGGCCTAAGTCCACCTCTACCGCCCCCAAAACATACAAGAATCATGTACTTGTGAACTAAACACATGCATAAGGCACATGTGTGGCCTCCATGTCATAAGTCCAACACAAATCTGAAACACAAAATCATAATGGGACATGGTTAGCCCCATAAAAACTGTAAGTGACTCTTCCACTCCCTGTTAGGACTACAGATAAAAGCATCAGCATCATAAATGTGGACACATTTTGGAGACGGAATACATAATGGTATCCCATCCATCATTTATTTCAAAATAGCCATCAGCAATTACACCAAATATGTCATCAAATATGGTCAATACATTAGTCAACGTATCCCAAACATTACAGTGTGAATGCCTTCTATACATAAAACAACGGACATGTGTCATATCCAAACACAAATGTGTATCACATCGCACCGTTTGACCATGACAAATCACCTTTCCAAAGGTAAAAACATGAAGACATAAGGATAAATTTGCTCCATATTCTACGAATACAGCATGGGCGTCATAATTTGTTCACGTACATGAGTGCACACAATGCAGAGTCAAATACAAATGTATCCAAAAGTGTCTTAATATTTCGCCTTCAAAGTATATTTTACATCCACAATATTTTTGACTCTGCATCATGTGCACTACTGTACGTGTAAAAAAATTGACGCCCATGATGTATGCGTGGTAAAATTGACGCTACATGGACAATATGTTGGTCATCTCATGTACATAAAAAATTATTAATATTCATATCATATTTTTTCACTCCGCATCATGTGCACTACTGTACGTGTAAAAATATTGACGCCCATGATGTATGCGTGGTAAAATTGACGCTACATGGACAATATGTTGGTCATCTCATGTACATAAAAAATTATTAATATTCATATCATATTTTTTCACTCTGCATCATGTGCACTACTGTACGTGTAAAAAAATTGACGCCCATGATGTATGCGTGGTAAAATTGACGCTACATGGACAATATGTTGGTCATCTCATGTACATAAAAATTTATTAATATTCATATCATATTTTTTCACTCTGCATCATGTGCACTACTGTACGTGTAAAAAAATTGACGCCCATGATGTATGCGTGGTAAAATTGACGCTACATGGACAATATGTTGGTCATCTCATGTACATAAAAAATTATTAATATTCATATCATATTTTTTCACTCCGCATCATGTGCACTGTAATGCGTAAAAAAAAATGACGCACAACTGTGTATGCGTGAAAATATGACGCATAACGGGAAAATAAAAACGGCGGCCATTTTATGCAGGAAGTGATGTAATAGGATATCCTGTTTACCAAATCTGTACTGGGAGTTAACTTTCACTTTCACTTTGCAGTCTCAGATTTATCTAGACTGTGTGGTTGTGTGAAAGGTGTTGTCCTGTGTTTTACTGCTTTAGTGTCCTGTGTGCCTTGTATTTTGTCTTAGTGTCAATCTATTATTGTTGTATAACATTGTCTCAGTCTGTTTAGTCTTGTTTTGTCTATACCTGTGATAGTTTGTATTGTCTGTGGGAGTCTGTTGTGGGTAGCATAGTTTGGGGGGTTAGTTGGGCTATTTTTCTCCTTCTTCTTTTTCTTTCACACCTCTACCTTTCCCCATTTCCCACTTTTACTTTCATATTTCATTTGTCCATTTTTAGACCTCTCAATATGTCAGGTAGGCCTCGCCTGTCCAGGATGGGTGAAGACGAATTGGGGGGGTTCATATGGCTAGTAAGCCATTTCCTCCCACTGATGCTGGAGGCTGGGGGCCGTGTGATACAGGGGTATCACACGGAGGCGAGGAAAATCAGGTGGGAGAAGGTGCGCCATCACCTGGTCCGGGTCTACGGGAGTCTGCGAAATGTCCATCAACTCAAGCACCGCTGGGCAGATCTGATCACCAGGGAACAGGACCTGCTGGACCACCTGGGACTCCGGATTGGTGGCCATGTTGGTGAGTACAAATCAATTACATGGGAATAATAGAAATCTGTGTGTGAACATGTGATGATTGTTAGCCAATCTGCAAAATAAGTAGCTGACTGTGTGTAATGCTAGGGAAACCTAGGCCCATGGTCATACACATAAATCCCCATTTTTGCAACACATGTACACCCAATAACAGCAGTAAAATCCAACATCTATTTGTATTTTGCTAAGTAGCCCCCTCTCTGCGTCACAAAATGATGCAAATGCTGCGATACAAAGGTATACATATGTGTCCTAATGTGTATTTGTTGCAGAATGTGTATGAAGACCTATGCTACCAGTCCGATGGCTCATTTTTGCAACACATACCAGATGCCTGTAGCTGCATGTAATGTAGTGTTGCATTTGTGTCAGAAAAGCAACACGTGAACTGCTCTATTTGTACTCTACTGGTCATAATGGCCAGTGAGTACGTCATGTAGAAACAACATACCTACATATGTAGACGCCATAGCTAGACAGAAAATTGGAAACACATGATGATGCTATACATGTGTGTTGCCTTCACGTCACATGAAGTTAGTCATGTTGTCCACACATATGTCACATGTGTGTCTGGTTGCTGTGTGTTGAACCTGTCCACACAGCCTGTTTGATTGTGAGTGGTCATGCAGTCCTCATGGAACCAGTTTTGGAATGTCTCTCTAGGATGCACATGCTGAGATGTATGGATAACATTATTGTTGGGGCATACTAATGGAGGATTAACTTGGACGACACATGACTGTCCTGGCCACTGCATGAGTGTAGTAGGGTGTGTCACTGGAGCAGGAGACTCATCCAATGATAATGCTGAATACAAAGTCATCCATGCAGGATGAGCATGTGTGAAAGTGTATCATTACCATGTCATATTCACACAGTGTCATTGTAACAGAAATTATTTGTCCGTTCACCCAGTCTGAGTATATTCTTCCTTTCATGCTTTACAGGTGGACCAGCCCCGTACACCGTGGGAGAGGTGGCCCATTTTGACGACCCCGATACCTACAGTGAGTGTCGCCTGAGTGCTATTTTCATTGTTTGGTAATGAAGCATGATGGATTACTGTGTGTTCCAGAGAATGCATGATTTGATGTGCTGGCCGTTCATTGGCTTGGTTGTTTTAGTGTGATATCAAATAGGAATAATGTTTCTGTAAAGCAATACCTAGTCATCTCTCAGATTGAGGGGCTGTAGGTCATTCAAATAGGGCGGCAATTGGGAATGGTATGACTCATTTGGAATACACTGGTCAATGTTAGACTTGGTCAGGGACTTGCCATTAACTGAGTCTGCATATCAGACTGACAGTCTCCCAGATAGCTTAGGCACATGGCTTTGATGACAAGTGCTTCTTCCTAGTTGAGGATGGACTGTGTACACTGTAGGTCGGATCTTCCGGGGGCATGTACTTCCACAAGGTGAACTCGAAGTGTGTGTGACTTGAGTGCAATGGCCTAGGTGTTCTGTTGAATCATGTGAATGGGTGTTCTACCTCCTCTGTGTGTGTTGTAAAACATGCCTCACTAATAGTATGTTATGTTGGGCTAAGTCATATCATTTTGACATGTGTGGACCTGGGATGTGACAAGGTTGGGCTGACCACAACGTGTTGCTAGCCCTTCATAGGTGTTGTGTGTGAAGGCACATACTTGTTGAACTTTCTGTACACTCCTGGGTGTGCATTGAACATGGGATTGTTGGTTGTTCTTCCCACACCACCCACAAAGACTGGGATGTTTCTGTGAAACAGGGTACCTAGGCCTGTAGCAACCAGTATGTTATACGTACTTAACACCTTTTGTGACTTGAGTTAGTACCTAGGGCCAGATGTAGCAAAATGTCTACACGTTGCAAATGGCATAAATTTCTGTTTGTGAGTTGCAAACATCTGTTTCCTATTCCAAAATGTATTTGGTGGTCATGTACATATTAGCAAAATGCTTTTCAAAATGCAAATAAGAAAGGGGTTTACCAGACCTACTTGCAACTCACAGTGGTAGGCAATCCCATTTGCAACCGAGTACGTGGTTGCAAAGTGAGTAGCTGTTATCATCTACTTGAAGTGGATGGTAACCAACTTGCTGACTGGAAGGGGTCCTCATTGTAAAACTTCAACTTTGTGAGTGGACCAAAATAATCCTGCGCAAAACAGCCAGTGGTCTAAGGGACCAATAATTACCGTGAAAATTTCCAAGTTGAATTGTTGTGATTTTTAACTAATTGCAGCTCATTTTCCTTTCAGGTAAACGGCCTACACTTGGGGAAAAATAACTTGCTTTATTTAAAAGCAGTCACGTCTATGGAGTTCTGCTGTTCCCAGCAGGCCTCCATCCCCGTGAGTCCCCATAGTTGCTAAGGTGGGGCAACTTGGAACCCACATCATTGATGTTCATGAGGTGGGTTTTAGGGACCCCATAGCGACTCGCAGACGGTGTCAGAGACACCGTTCTGCTTTGCAAATTGCTAGTTGATTTTTCAAAATTCCTACATCTGGCCCCTAGTGTGGACATATGATTCTGGGCCAGGGGTTCAATCTTAGCACACAACTAATTCCAAATGCCATTGAGTGAGGAGTGTGATTGTTATCACATAGAATGACATATGTAGTGAAGTCAGTATGCGGAAGAGCTGGTGCCATAATGTCTAATGCCTTAGGTATGATTTGGATGAGTAGTTTAGGGTGATGTCATCCATCATGTAGAGACATGGATATGCTATGTGTGATATGCCCTTATGTATGCATGATTCACATGTACTTCCTCTGAGCCTTTCCGTGAACTATGTTGTAACAATTGCTGCAACCAATACATTTCTAGTAATGGACAAATGACCCATTGTGGTATTCAACCCACTGTAAATTCAATGCTCAATATTTCCCTTTTCTCTTCACAGCTGCAAACCTGAGTGCCGCAGATCGCAACCATTTCGAGCGCCGTGCGATGAGGTACAGGCACATCCTGCAGGTGCAGTGTGGGTATCGGAGGATGGCCTGCAGATATCATTCGGATCGGGCCTCCGGGGCGTGGTATGCCTGGGAGTGTACATGACGCATTCATCTTCCGTCACTGCACCATCAACCAACACTTCCAGGATGGACGGTATGGCAATGGACTACTTGTTGGTAAGGACAAAAATCTACTTATATACTCACTGCACAGAAACCCTCTAGGATAAACAACCCATACACCACAATAGCAACACCTAGACAGGAACACACTGAGGTACTCACATCACTAGCCATGTTTCACAAGTCACCATTGAACCTCTCACACACTGGAATTTACTCTACAGCTTAGTGTGAAGACATTAATGACTGTGGTTGCCTAAATGTCACCTTGCAAATTTGAAGGCTCACAATAACCTGTACAGTAATACAATGCATAAGTTTTAAGGGATGGGATGGCCTGGGTATGTTCATATGAACGTTTATAATACACTTTCATGTTTCAACTCTGCATGGAACTATCATCACACCCCCAGTGAGGACACACGGACACCTGTGTCACAAGTCACAATGCAAGGGAGGGCAAACTGTACTTGAGAAACCAATACATCCTGCTGACCAACAGTTAGCCAACAAACACTTGCTCAGCCAAGGAAAAAAAACAATGCCAAAGTTTTCACCAACAACCATAGGTTGTCACATTAGTACACAAAATAGTCACAGACAACACAACACAACTACTGCCATCAAAGATACGTACAACAGTGCCTCCTACATCTAATTGATACCATTCTGTGTTTCTCTTTCAGCTGATCAGGGGTATGGCATCCAGCCTTGGATAATGACACCTTATGGGAACCCAAATACTGCTGCTGAGCGGGCATACAATGACGCCCACAAGAGGACACGCAGCATTGTGGAGCGGACCTTTGGGATCCTAAAGTCAAGGTTCCGCTGCCTTGACATCACTGACGGTAGCCTACTATATTCCCCAGAGATGGTCTGTAAGATCATACTCACTTGTGCCATATTACACAATATTTGTGTGAAAAGGAACATTCCCCTCCTTGAACCGGACCCAGACATGCCTGAGGATGACGATGAGGAGGATGCCGGCCTGCAACAGGAGGGGGAACAACCTAACACAGCAGCAGGAGTGCGTAGGCGCCAACAGATTGTCAACAATTTTTTTACTTAAGTTATTATAATCACTTGTATTCCACACTTGTAAATAAACACAGATAACAAACACCACATCATGCTTTGGCCTATTCATTTCAGACCACCTTTAGTTTGAAATTGCTGAAGATGAATGTCGTCTCATTGAGCAAGAATGCTATAACATTCATCACACCAAAAATAAACATCACAAATGTATGCACAGAGGGTAGGATGTGACATGATACATTACCATACACAGAGCCCAACAAGAGTACAAATGTGACAATTACAGATGCCGGATCCAAACAACTGAAACAGTCTCTCATCCAGCCCAAAATTGGAGATCATTTGAAAGTCACATCACACGTGTTCAGAGACAGGGTGGGACCATCCATGTGTACGTGACCATGTCATCAATGGCTTCTCTCAAGTGTGTGATATGAGCAATACACAATTGGTACAGCATCAGCTGCCACTAACTCAGCCGGAGACCTTGAAGTTACAGTGACAACATACACCCAGACAGGTGATAGTGGATCCACATTCCCACACACATGTACACATATGTCATACAATCAACCTAATATTTGAAAGTAGACCATCACAGTTGTGTCCCAGTTTGAACCTAGCAGGAAGATTGTAACATGACACTAAACCAGTTTATGCAGAAAGGGACACAGACAACCAAAAAATTATTCTCATTATCACATCGGGAACGCTGACAGTCTTGCAAACATAGTCATAGGAAAATGGTATGCAAGTTAGCTCCAATTCATCATTACTGCAAACGTCAAATGGGCTAATGAGATGAATGAATGGTCAACAGTCATTCATACCATATGGCCTTACATTAGCCTGCTGCTGCAGGTTTGCCATGATATAATAAATATACTCCATGGATACAGTAGCTATTCTGGATGGTCAAATCCTAGGGTGCTGGGGGCCTAAGTCCACCTCTACCGCCCCCAAAACATACAAGAATCATGTACTTGTGAACTAAACACATGCATAAGGCACATGTGTGGCCTCCATGTCATAAGTCCAACACAAATCTGAAACACAAAATCATAATGGGACATGGTTAGCCCCATAAAAACTGTAAGTGACTCTTCCACTCCCTGTTAGGACTACAGATAAAAGCATCAGCATCATAAATGTGGACACATTTTGGAGACGGAATACATAATGGTATCCCATCCATCATTTATTTCAAAATAGCCATCAGCAATTACACCAAATATGTAATCAAATATGGTCAATACATTAGTCAACGTATCCCAAACATTACAGTGTGAATGCCTTCTATACATAAAACAACGGACATGTGTCATATCCAAACACAAATGTGTATCACATCGCACCGTTTGACCATGACAAATCACCTTTCCAAAGGTAAAAACATGAAGACATAAGGATAAATTTGCTCCATATTCTACGCATACAGCATGGGCGTCATAATTTGTTCACGTACATGAGTGCACACAATGCAGAGTCAAATACAAATGTATCCAAAAGTGTCTTAATATTTCGCCTTCAAAGTATATTTTACATCCACAATATTTTTGACTCTGCATCATGTGCACTACTGTACGTGTAAAAATATTGACGCCCATGATGTATGCGTGGTAAAATTGACGCTACATGGACAATATGTTGGTCATCTCATGTACATAAAAAATTATTAATATTCATATCATATTTTTTCACTCTGCATCATGTGCACTACTGTACGTGTAAAAAAATTGACGCCCATGATGTATGCGTGGTAAAATTGACGCTACATGGACAATATGTTGGTCATCTCATGTACATAAAAATTTATTAATATTCATATCATATTTTTTCACTCTGCATCATGTGCACTACTGTACGTGTAAAAAAATTGACGCCCATGATGTATGCGTGGTAAAATTGACGCTACATGGACAATATGTTGGTCATCTCATGTACATAAAAATTTATTAATATTCATATCATATTTTTTCACTCCGCATCATGTGCACTGTAATGCGTAAAAAAAAATGACGCACAACTGTGTATGCGTGAAAATATGACGCATAACGGGAAAATAAAAACGGCGGCCATTTTATGCAGGAAGTGATGTAATAGGATATCCTGTTTACCAAATCTGTACTGGGAGTTAACTTTCACTTTCACTTTGCAGTCTCAGATTTATCTAGACTGTGTGGTTGTGTGAAAGGTGTTGTCCTGTGTTTTACTGCTTTAGTGTCCTGTGTGCCTTGTATTTTGTCTTAGTGTCAATCTATTATTGTTGTATAACATTGTCTCAGTCTGTTTAGTCTTGTTTTGTCTATACCTGTGATAGTTTGTATTGTCTGTGGGAGTCTGTTGTGGGTAGCATAGTTTGGGGGGTTAGTTGGGCTATTTTTCTCCTTCTTCTTTTTCTTTCACACCTCTACCTTTCCCCATTTCCCACTTTTACTTTCATATTTCATTTGTCCATTTTTAGACCTCTCAATATGTCAGGTAGGCCTCGCCTGTCCAGGATGGGTGAAGACGAATTGGGGGGGTTCATATGGCTAGTAAGCCATTTCCTCCCACTGATGCTGGAGGCTGGGGGCCGTGTGATACAGGGGTATCACACGGAGGCGAGGAAAATCAGGTGGGAGAAGGTGCGCCATCACCTGGTCCGGGTCTACGGGAGTCTGCGAAATGTCCATCAACTCAAGCACCGCTGGGCAGATCTGATCACCAGGGAACAGGACCTGCTGGACCACCTGGGACTCCGGATTGGTGGCCATGTTGGTGAGTACAAATCAATTACATGGGAATAATAGAAATCTGTGTGTGAACATGTGATGATTGTTAGCCAATCTGCAAAATAAGTAGCTGACTGTGTGTAATGCTAGGGAAACCTAGGCCCATGGTCATACACATAAATCCCCATTTTTGCAACACATGTACACCCAATAACAGCAGTAAAATCCAACATCTATTTGTATTTTGCTAAGTAGCCCCCTCTCTGCGTCACAAAATGATGCAAATGCTGCGATACAAAGGTATACATATGTGTCCTAATGTGTATTTGTTGCAGAATGTGTATGAAGACCTATGCTACCAGTCCGATGGCTCATTTTTGCAACACATACCAGATGCCTGTAGCTGCATGTAATGTAGTGTTGCATTTGTGTCAGAAAAGCAACACGTGAACTGCTCTATTTGTACTCTACTGGTCATAATGGCCAGTGAGTACGTCATGTAGAAACAACATACCTACATATGTAGACGCCATAGCTAGACAGAAAATTGGAAACACATGATGATGCTATACATGTGTGTTGCCTTCACGTCACATGAAGTTAGTCATGTTGTCCACACATATGTCACATGTGTGTCTGGTTGCTGTGTGTTGAACCTGTCCACACAGCCTGTTTGATTGTGAGTGGTCATGCAGTCCTCATGGAACCAGTTTTGGAATGTCTCTCTAGGATGCACATGCTGAGATGTATGGATAACATTATTGTTGGGGCATACTAATGGAGGATTAACTTGGACGACACATGACTGTCCTGGCCACTGCATGAGTGTAGTAGGGTGTGTCACTGGAGCAGGAGACTCATCCAATGATAATGCTGAATACAAAGTCATCCATGCAGGATGAGCATGTGTGAAAGTGTATCATTACCATGTCATATTCACACAGTGTCATTGTAACAGAAATTATTTGTCCGTTCACCCAGTCTGAGTATATTCTTCCTTTCATGCTTTACAGGTGGACCAGCCCCGTACACCGTGGGAGAGGTGGCCCATTTTGACGACCCCGATACCTACAGTGAGTGTCGCCTGAGTGCTATTTTCATTGTTTGGTAATGAAGCATGATGGATTACTGTGTGTTCCAGAGAATGCATGATTTGATGTGCTGGCCGTTCATTGGCTTGGTTGTTTTAGTGTGATATCAAATAGGAATAATGTTTCTGTAAAGCAATACCTAGTCATCTCTCAGATTGAGGGGCTGTAGGTCATTCAAATAGGGCGGCAATTGGGAATGGTATGACTCATTTGGAATACACTGGTCAATGTTAGACTTGGTCAGGGAGTTGCCATTAACTGAGTCTGCATATCAGACTGACAGTCTCCCAGATAGCTTAGGCACATGGCTTTGATGACAAGTGCTTCTTCCTAGTTGAGGATGGACTGTGTACACTGTAGGTCGGATCTTCCGGGGGCATGTACTTCCACAAGGTGAACTCGAAGTGTGTGTGACTTGAGTGCAATGGCCTAGGTGTTCTGTTGAATCATGTGAATGGGTGTTCTACCTCCTCTGTGTGTGTTGTAAAACATGCCTCACTAATAGTATGTTATGTTGGGCTAAGTCATATCATTTTGACATGTGTGGACCTGGGATGTGACAAGGTTGGGCTGACCACAACGTGTTGCTAGCCCTTCATAGGTGTTGTGTGTGAAGGCACATACTTGTTGAACTTTCTGTACACTCCTGGGTGTGCATTGAACATGGGATTGTTGGTTGTTCTTCCCACACCACCCACAAAGACTGGGATGTTTCTGTGAAACAGGGTACCTAGGCCTGTAGCAACCAGTATGTTATACGTACTTAACACCTTTTGTGACTTGAGTTAGTACCTAGGGCCAGATGTAGCAAAATGTCTACACGTTGCAAATGGCATAAATTTCTGTTTGTGAGTTGCAAACATCTGTTTCCTATTCCAAAATGTATTTGGTGGTCATGTACATATTAGCAAAATGCTTTTCAAAATGCAAATAAGAAAGGGGTTTACCAGACCTACTTGCAACTCACAGTGGTAGGCAATCCCATTTGCAACCGAGTACGTGGTTGCAAAGTGAGTAGCTGTTATCATCTACTTGAAGTGGATGGTAACCAACTTGCTGACTGGAAGGGGTCCTCATTGTAAAACTTCAACTTTGTGAGTGGACCAAAATAATCCTGCGCAAAATAGCCAGTGGTCTAAGGGACCAATAATTACCGTGAAAATTTCCAAGTTGAATTGTTGTGATTTTTAACTAATTGCAGCTCATTTTCCTTTCAGGTAAACGGCCTACACTTGGGGAAAAATAACTTGCTTTATTTAAAAGCAGTCACGTCTATGGAGTTCTGCTGTTCCCAGCAGGCCTCCATCCCCGTGAGTCCCCATAGTTGCTAAGGTGGGGCAACTTGGAACCCACATCATTGATGTTCATGAGGTGGGTTTTAGGGACCCCATAGCGACTCGCAGACGGTGTCAGAGACACCGTTCTGCTTTGCAAATTGCTAGTTGATTTTTCAAAATTCCTACATCTGGCCCCTAGTGTGGACATATGATTCTGGGCCAGGGGTTCAATCTTAGCACACAACTAATTCCAAATGCCATTGAGTGAGGAGTGTGATTGTTATCACATAGAATGACATATGTAGTGAAGTCAGTATGCGGAAGAGCTGGTGCCATAATGTCTAATGCCTTAGGTATGATTTGGATGAGTAGTTTAGGGTGATGTCATCCATCATGTAGAGACATGGATATGCTATGTGTGATATGCCCTTATGTATGCATGATTCACATGTACTTCCTCTGAGCCTTTCCGTGAACTATGTTGTAACAATTGCTGCAACCAATACATTTCTAGTAATGGACAAATGACCCATTGTGGTATTCAACCCACTGTAAATTCAATGCTCAATATTTCCCTTTTCTCTTCACAGCTGCAAACCTGAGTGCCGCAGATCGCAACCATTTCGAGCGCCGTGCGATGAGGTACAGGCACATCCTGCAGGTGCAGTGTGGGTATCGGAGGATGGCCTGCAGATATCATTCGGATCGGGCCTCCGGGGCGTGGTATGCCACACCACAGGCTCCCCCAAGGGTGCCACCAACAACCACCGCCACTACATTCACCAGGTCTGCCCAAGTGGACCCAGCAACGGACCAAGCATCTTCCTCCAGACCTGGACCCAGCCGTGTGGTGGGAGCAGGGCTGTCCCGTGGCCACACAACTCCAGCAACAACATCCACCTCCACCGGCACGCAAACCAGCACTGACCCTCCTATCGACCCTGCGGCCTTCCAGGCATTGTCCCGAAAATTGGACAGGTTGATTCGAAAGGTTGACAACCTGACGGAGGACATGAATGAGGTCAAGAAGAAGGTGCGCTCCATCTGGCACACACTACGGAGGGCAAATCTGTAGTCATTTTGCCCTCCTGAACTTTTACCCCTCCCCTCTCACCTCTTTCCTATTTCATACTGTTAGTTGGGTTTGGGGGGTTAGTTATAGGATAAGTATAGGAAATTAGCTTAGTTAGTGTTAGGTAAGAGGGTGGGGGGTCCTTATTGTTTCTATCTTATATTTTTGTGTGGGTGGGTGGGTGGGGGGCAATGTTGGGATTCCTGTTTAAAAAAATAAATAAAAAAATAAATAAATAAATAAAAATTAAAAAATATTCAAAAAAATATATGTTTGTTTAGGATAGTATAGTATGTGTGTAGGTTAGTAAGTGTTGTCCTGCATGTGTCTTGTCTCATAATGGTGGGTGGGGGGTTGATGTTTAGATCGTTTCGTTACATGTGTAGAGTAAGTTTAACTTAGGTTAGTTAGGGACAGTTGTGGGTTAGTAGTAGTCAGGTTAGATTAGTGTAGGTTTACCTTTCCCTTAGTTGCCTCTTTTATTACTACTTTGAAATAAAAAAATATTGTTAACCCTTTACATGATGCGTTAGGTGCTACCTTTTCATGGCCTTGACATCAGTGTAGCAGAAAGTTTTAGTATGACATTTGTGTCCTATGCTCGCTATCCCCAGGCTATTGAGGTTTAACATGCCAGCTACCCGTGTGCTAACTTGGTAAGTATCCACCATGTGGGAGAGCCACCATTGGTAGTGTGCATTGATCATCAAGGTTTGGGGTTGGTATGTATCCTACTTCACAAAGAGTGCTTCCAGACTTGTTATTGTAGATAAATAGATAGGTCGGACAGCAGTGTGAAGTTCAGGGAGATCTTTGTAGATGAGGATTTGTTCACACTCTTGTCTTGTTGCTGTCATTGCTGACCTACATCATGTGTGTACTGATTCAGCATGACTTTCCTTCATGGAAGTATACGCCGTAAGGGTGATTGATGCTTTGTAATTTGTTTATCATTCCTTTCATTTTACAGCATAATTTCTAATTTTAGTATTGCATGGTGCCTACATTTCTCAGCCACCATTAGTTGTCTAGAATAGCTATAGATGGTGCATTGTTGTAGTGAGACTGGCATGTGTCAAAACGTAGGACCTTGGTCAGAGTAGGCCATGGTGCAGGGACTAGGGCTTCCGGGTACTCTTGCGTGTGAATGTTATCTGTTCCATGTCTTCTTCTTCTGATGTGTGTGTTGCCTGGTGTATCCTTGTTGTTGTTGGTTGTGAAGGGGCAACACACACCTCAGTGTTAGAAGACATGGAGGCAGACATCCCGGGGGCTGATCCCTGTCGAGTAATGAAGGGCAGTACTTCAGCAAGGAGGGCCTGCTGGTTTTTCAGAATGGCAGCCACATCCCGATGGTAGGCAGCCAGGTCGGCCCTGAGGGGTTCTATGTTGCATTCGTGCACACGTTGACTGGCTTGCAGTTGGAGTTGTTGTGTCAACTGGATGACAGCTGTGCAGATTTCCTTCTGTGTTTTTAAAAGTTCCTCCAAGAGCGATGTTCTGGCTTGCATTGCAGCTGCCTGATCAGCAGTTGACAACATGCACGAACGCACCCCCTCAAGGCTGGCTGCCATAGTTTGCATCCCCACCCACACCTCCTTGGCCAGCTCCCGCTGGACCCCAACGACTGTTCTTTCGAAGCTGGTGCCAGTGTCGTCAGAGTCCTCAGCTGTGTTGGAGCTGGCAGGTCTTACAATTGGGGTGGCGGGTGGTTCTACTGTGGTGGCTGCTTCTTCTGTGCTCCTCCTTGTGACTGAAGGTGGGGTTTGGAGGCTTTCAAGGACCATGTCAATGGTCTCTTGTGGGAGGTTGATGGTCTCGTCATCCATGTCATCAGGGAACTCATGGACAGGCATATCGGCAGGAGATCCGTGTTCCTCTGCAATGAAACAGGGTACAATTAGTGTGTCTGTGTTGTGACAATTTTGCACTAAGATACAAGCCTTTGGATGCCTTAACTTTGTACTCTGTGTTTGTCTTGGTATCTGCTGTCCGTCATAGGGCATTGTTGTAGGCCTATGGCCCACCTGTGTGTCACATGTATGATATGGAGCTATCAGACATGTCTGCCAGGTCGCCTCTAGGTGTTGCTTTGTAATTATTTAGGAATAGGCGTGTTTTTGTCCTACTCCTCCCTCGGTGTTTCACTATTGTTATGGAGGGACATTTTGTTGGGTGGGCTCTCATTATCCTACATGTGATTCTTGGCTTTCTAGGCAGCAGGATAGCTAATGGTGTGGGGGACTAAGTTTGACCCACTTGTAAATAACTCTGTCACCCAGATATTCAATTTAGCTCAGACAGACTAGCAGTGCCTCTGGTCTCCCACATCAAAGGAATGTTTAGACATCCGAGCGCATGACATCTTTGGAACTTCTCAGGGAAGTGGTGGTCACTCAGATCCTACACAATTCAATCTTTTCCGGTATGTTCCCATACACAAATGACAAAGACAGTATTTGTTTAATATGAAGTTTCATTGTACAACTGACTTGTAGAAATTTAGGTGTGAGCCCCAATAACCCAAACAATACTCACTGTTAGAATTGAAATAGTCCGCAGGAGAGTAATACATTAGTACACAGCTATCATGGTGCCTAACAGTTTCTACTCTCCCTCTGCTTGTTCTATGTATAGCACAGCATGTTAAGTTTGGAGCTTGCCTGTCTGAATCACAGGGGAGACATCATCCCTCATATCAGAGGAATGGGCTGGGATCTGGTTGTGCATCAGCAGCAAGGCAGGCAGCATCTAGTTGTGATTTTCTGTTTGGAAACTCCCCCATGCGTGTCTTGGGACGAGGAAGTGAATTTAAAAGACATATGTCATGGTGATGACAAAGTTTCCCTACGCAGGAATGCCAAACCTTAACCCCTACCACATCTATCAGCAATGCACCAGACGGTATCCTTGACTGGGGCACAGAGTGAATATGTTCTGGCAAACTCCAGTGCAGAAGTAGGCAAAACAGTGTGATTTGACTAATTGACAACACCTTAGGACTGACTATTTGATACATTAACTGATAGGAAGGGCAATGAGATTCATTTAGTGCAAAGTGCTCTGAGGCTCTTAGATGTGAGCAAATGAGTATAAGTACATTCAGGGTAAGATGCACAAAGGCCTCCAGCCTGAGGCTAATGCGCAAAGTATACGTTTCACTTGCCACACTACACTTTGACTGACTGTGGGTGTTGTGACTGCCCTGCCAGCACACTTGCCTCTCAGGCCCTGCCCCATACACTTTTTATTCACATTGCATGATCTGTACATGTTACGTGGCATTACCTATGCATGTCAATGTTAGGATGTGGTATGGATGTAAACATTGTTGATGTTTGAATATGATGGGGTATCATGTGTGTCTTACTGGATTGGCCTGTTTATCGTATGAATGTCCTATTGTTTGTCAGACTGTGCAGATGTGTTTCAGTGACCAGTTGCCTGTGTCCCCTCCTCAATGTTGTTGTCTGAGCAGTATGACATTAGTGATGTAGCCTTGTTAGCCAGGCACATGAGGGACCCTGACGTATGCAGCATGTGTGTGTCGTTGGTGCTGTGTGGCTCTTATTGCTGTTTACTTAGGCTTATGTATGTGTCAGTTATGGACATTCGGCATTTGAGTGTACTGGTACCTTTGTCTTATTTCTAGGAGTAGTTGCAGATGTCATCCTCACCCCCTAATTTAGGTATGTATGTTCCAGGGTGGGGTTCCTGCCATTTGGTACTATAGCTGCACAGAGATGAGAGGTGTTATTGTCAACTGTTGTGGCAGTTACGTTGCAGTTGTTGTATTTGCTACTGCATTACAGGTAGGGACCTAGTTGATGTAGAATAGATTTTGCAATACAAGTGCCTGGATGTGGATTTGAGGTAGTGTCCTTCCCACCTGTCACTGCTTTCCCTTGGCTCTCTTGTTGTAATTACAGGATGTCCCCGTGGGACTGTTGTTGTTGCTGTATTTTGTCGTGCCCCAGCTTCGGTCAGTACTGGGCATGCCCCCCTGCCGTGCCCCTTTCCCCATGCCACTTCATATATGTGCTAAGTTACATGCATTGTGTAGTAGGTATCCCCCCCTGCTTACAGTCCCCATTATTGCATTTGAATTCCCCATGCGACTTACCCTGCATGTGCGTTGTGTCGTGGTAGTCTGCGCTGTCCAGTCCTTGAATCCCTGTGACGATCTCCTCCGGGATGACGGCTGCGACCTTCTCCTCCATGTGGTCCAGGGCCTCCTGTTGTGCTGGACTCCCCCCTCCAGTCTGCATTGCTGCCTTCCTGTTCCTGGCCATTTTCTCTTTGGTCCTACGTTTGCAGTCATGCCAGCGTTTCTTACACTCGGTGACTGTCCGGCGTTCTTCAGCCACACTGTTAATCTTGTCCACAATTTGTTTCCAGATGGCCTCTCTCCTACTGAGTGGCAATTTTGAGGAGATGAAAAGTTGGTGCTGGTGTTCCGTCACCTCTTTCACCAGGATTTCCTGTTCCTCTGCACTGAAGCGACACTTTCTTTTTTTTTTTAAATGTCCTGGTTCCTGTATGGATCCTCCTGGCTGGTTCCTGGTCTGCTCTCATCCTCCTGGGGTCTGTTGGGGCATCTAGGATCCATTTTGGCTCTCCTCTGCTGAAAGGGCAGTTTTCGCGCAAAAATTAAATGCAATAGCGTGAAAAAAACCGCGTTTTCACGATTGCGCTGTCGTAAATCGACCCACAGTGATGTGCGTCGCATTTACGTTGGTTTCCTTTACGACAGACAGACGCTGTGTGCGTCACGAAATAATGACTCCCACCTGTTGGTTGCGCCGCCGTACGTCAAAGTATAAATTTGACGCCCGCATGGCGCTTCAAAATGGCGTTAGACAGCGCAAATTGTTTTGACGCAAAACTGCGTTAGCGCAATTTTGCGTCAAAAAGTATAAATATGGCCCTTTATATCACTTTTACAGTGCAATCTCAACACCTACTTATTGCATTTTAATCGTTTTTGACCTGCATCTTAGCAGATAAATATTATATTTTTCTAAAGACTGTGTGGTGTATTTTTGTGGTGCTATATTGTGTTATTGTATGATTTATTGCACAAATACTTTACACATTGCCTTCTAAGTTAAGCCTGACTGCTCAGTGCCAAGGTACCAGAGGGTGGGCACAGGATAATTTAGATTGTGTGTGACTTACCCTGACTAAAGTGAGGGTCCTTGCTTGGACTGGGGGTAACCTGACTGCCAACCAAAGACCCCACTTCTAACACAAGGCGTAAGAAAACCATGCTGTGTAGGGTTCGCATCGTTATCAGCAGATGCAAGTGGGTGTTGCGCGTCATTTCTCCAGCTGCGATGTGTTGATCTCCCAGCCGTGATGCATGTGGAGCATCGATTTTAGCCGCAAAGCCGGCAGTGCGTCATTTATCAGCTGCATTGCAGATGGTGCGTCAAACATGTTACCGCACAGCGTTTTGTGAGTGGATTTTCAGCTCTTGTATCCCAACTTCACCTTTGAAGGTCCCAGGGACTGGATAGGGTACCACTTAGCAGGCCAGGAGTCTCAGCAGAGAGTCCAGATGTTAGCAGAGGAAGTCTTTGATGGCCCTGATGCTTCAAAACAGGAGGGAAGCTCAGTTCAAACCCTTGGAGACTCTTCACAAGCAGGAATATACCACAAAGTCCAGTCTTTGTCCCCTTTCACAGGCAGAAGCAGCAACTGCAGGATAGCTCAACAAAGCACAGTCGCAGGCAGAGGCAGCATTCCTCCTGAGCTCTTCTCCTTGGCAGAGGTTCTTCTTGGTTCCAGAAGTGAACTTGAAGAAGTCTAAAGTTTGGGGTTTTAGGTCCACTACTTATACCCATTTCTGCCTTTGAAGTTGGCATACTTCGAAGGAAAGTCGCTGTTGTTCACAAGAACCTGCCTTGCCCGGGCCAGGCCCCAGACATACATCAGGGGGTTGGAGACTACATTTTGAGAGGGCAGGCACAGCCCATTCAGGTGTAAGTGACCACTCCTCCCTCCACTCTAGCACAGATGGCTCATCAGGATATGCAGGCTACACCCCAGCTCTCTCTGTCTCACTGTGTCGAGGGGATTCACAAACAGCCTGTTGGACCAGGCCTTTTTGCAGGGTCATCCCCAAACTTTTTGCCTCCTTCCTCCTATTTTGTCTGACCTGTTGTTGTTGGCTTTTGAACTCTGGGCACTTTACCACTGCTAACTAGTGCTAAAGTGCATATGCTCTCTGTGTAAATTGTACTGTTGATTGGTTTATCCATGATTGGCTATTTGATTTACTTGCAAGACCCTAGTAGAGTGCACTATATGTGCCTAGGGCCTGTAGATTAAATGCTACTAGTGGGCCTGCAGCACTGGTTGTGCCACCCACTTAAGTAGCCCCTTAACCTTGTCTCAGACCTGCCATTTAAAGGCCTGTGTGTGCAGTTTCACTGCCACTTCGACTTGGCATTTAAAAGTACTTGCCAAGCCTAAAACTCCCATTTTTCTACATATAAGTCACCCCTAATGTGTGCCCTAGGTAACCCCTAGAGCAGGGTGCTGTGTGGGTAAAAGGCAGGACAAGTACCTGTGTAGTTTATATGTCCTGGTAGTGTAAAACTCCTAAATTCATTTTGACACTACTGTGAGGCCTGCTCCCTTCATAGGCTATCATTGGGCCTGCCCTCATACATTGTTGAAGTGGTATCTGCTGATCTGAAAGGAGTAGGAAGGTCATATTTAGTATGGCCAGAATAGTAATATAAAAAATCCTGCTGACTGGTGAAGTTGGATTTTATATTACTATTTTATAAATGCCACTTTTAGAAAGTGAGCATTTCTCTGCACTTAAATCTTTCTGTGCCTTACAATCCACGTCTGGCTAGGTTTAGTTGACAGCTCATTGTGCATTCACTCAGACACACCCCAAACACAGGGTACTCAGCCTCACTTGCATACATCTGCATTTTGAATGGGTCTTCCTGGGCTGGGAGGGTGTAGGCCCTGCCCTCACACAAAGGACTGCCACTCCCCCTACTGGGACCCTGGCAGACAGGATTGAACTGAAAGGGGACCTGGTGCACTTCTTAGCCACTCTTTGAAGTCTCCCCCACTTCAAAGGCACATTTTAGTATAAAAAAGGGCCTCTGCCCTACCACCTCAGAAACTTGCTGGAGAACAAACCAGAACCTGCATCCTGCCAAGAAGAACTGCCTGGCTGCCTAAAGGACTCACCTGACTGCTTTCTACAAAGGACTGCTGCCTTGCTGTTGCCCTGCTGCCTTGCTGAATTCTTGCCTTGCTGCAGAAGTGCTCTCCAAGGGCTTGGATAGAGCTTGCCTCCTGTTCCCTGAAGTCTCAGGACCAAAAAGACTTCTCTTTTTCAACTGGACTCCTTGTGCACCGAAAAATTAGGCGCACAGCTTGCTCCGCTGTGAAAAATTCACTGCACGCCGATCCAGAAAGACGCCGCTCGACACCGCAAGGAAAAGTTCGACGCGACGCCTGCGGTGCGACTGGAACTTCGACGCATGGCCTGCCTGGACAATGCCGACCGGTTTCCAGAGAGGAAATCGACGCGACGCCTGCCGTGAGGGAGAAGATTCCACGCACAGCTCACTGAAACGACGCGCAGCCGGATAACAAGCCCAGGATTCCACGCACAGACCCCGGGACATCTGGTAATCCCGCGACCCACAGAAGGAGACTGTCTGCGTGGCAGAAAACAACACACGACTTCCCCACGTGAAAAATAACGATGTGAGTCCGTATGTGAAGGGGCGAAACCAACGCACACACCATTTTTCCATGCATCTCCTCCGCTGTGGCCCTCTGCGGAGATTTTCCACTTCAAACCAGGTACTTTGTGCTTGAAAGAGACTTTGGGGGTCATTCTGACCTCGGCGGTAAAAGGCGCCTACCGCCGGTCAGAAATCCTCCATAATCCCGCCGCGGTCGCGGAAACCCGCCATGGTCATTCTGACCCGCAGAAGGCAAACCTCCGAAAATCCGACCGCCACAACAGACCGCCAGACCAGCGGTCGGCGGAAAGGTGGAGGTGACAAAACCTCCACCGTCACGCCAACAGAAATACGCCCATGCCATTACGACCCACGAATCCACGCGGCGGTCATTCAAACGCGGTATTCCATTGGCGGGACACACCGCCGCAGTCAGAATACACACAAACGAACAAAACTCAGCCACATTGGACGATTTGAATCCCACACACCTGATACACATACACACACCACTCCCACACACACAATACAATATAAAACACACACCCACATCACCCACAAACCCCTACGCTAAAAAATTCGTAAAGAAGGCAAGAGCGAGACACCAGCATCCAAAAAATAACAGCCACAGCCACTCAACACCATCACCCACACACTATCCACACACAAAACAACACACACCACCACACTCAACTCACTTAAATACACATACTCCACCCCACACATCATACACACCACCCCATGGCACCCCAAAGACAACCCCGCTTCACAGACGAAGAACTCAGGGTCATGGTGGAGGAAATCGTTCGGGTAGAGCCCCAGCTGTTCGGCACACAGATACAATACACCAGCATTGCCCGGAGGATGGAGCTATGGCAGAGGATTGTTGACAGGGTGAACGCAGTGGGACACCACCTCAGAAATCGGGAAGACATCAGGAAGCGATGGAACGACCTACGGGGGAAGGTGCGTTCCATGGTATCCAGGCACAACATCGCCGTGCAGAAGACTGGCGGAGGACCCCCACCTCAACCCCCACAATTCACATCATGGGAGGAGGAAGTCTTGAACATCCTGCATCCTGACGGCCTCGCAGGAGTCGGCGGAGGAATGGATACTGGTAAGTTGAAGCTTCAATACTGCTTCCCCCCCACCTGCATGCCAAATCAGACCCCAAACCTCACCCCCACCCTCGAACCCCACCCTCACCCCCACCCCCATCGTCACCCCCACCCTCACCCCCACCACCATCCTCACCCCCACCACCATCCTCACCCCCATTCCCAGCACACCTATTCCCCGCCAATGTCTCACCATCACAACCCACACATCCCAAAACCTAGGCCTGCATGCGTCCACTAAGCATGGACACCCATCACCAAAGCATGCCCAATGCATATACACATCCCCCCCACAAGCCACCCTCACCAAAGCCCCCACACACGAATGCCAGCACTTGGGGACACGAGAACCCACAGATACACCCATATGCCACACATTGAAACTATAACCATACCTCTATACCCTTGCAGGACCCGACCGTCAACACACCGCGGCGGAGGGGCCAGAATTCTCCACACCCCCCACCCAAGAGGCCGTCAGCGATGACAGCAGCTCTGTCGACCTGGACACCGATGACCAGCCCGGACCATCGGGGACCTCTGGACAGTCGGTTCCCCTCACACAGGCCCAGGCCACTACAGACCCTAACCCCTCTGGGAACACCAGCACAGCTCCCACCCAGCGGGCCCATGCCTCTGTCTCCAGGGCACGTCAATCTGCGGTGTGTCTACCACTACAGGGCACCCAGGATAACCCACCACCCCAACAACAACAGGGACCTGGGGGCAGTGGTAGTGGGCACACCGGCCAGGGGGCAGAGGCCCAGGGAAACAGGGGAACTCGGAGGGCAGCTGTGCGACAGGGGGGGGAGGAGAGGCCCAGGGAACCCACTCTCCACGAGGTCCTCACCACCATCATGGGAGCATACAACCGCTCCCAGGAGACGATGGCGACGGTACTGGCCCGGTTCCAGGAGATCCAGGCACTGCAGGAGGAACACTATCGGGGGTACAGGGAGGACATCAGAGCCATCAACACCACCCTGGTTACCATGGTAGGGCTGCTGCAGGACCTCGTAAACACCAGGGCGGACACTGAACAACACCCAAGGGCCCCTGCCACTAGCCTGGACCAAGAACAGCCAACCACCTCCGCCGGCGCTAGTGGACAGGAGGCCCCCGCACAGCAGCAGCCCACCAGACCCCCACCTCCTGCAGGAGAAGAACCACCCCGCAAGAGGGCCCTGAGATCTCGCAAGAAGACAGAGTAGGATGTCAAGACCCCCGCCAGCAATGGATACCACCTGATGTCATCCCACTGTCCCACATTGTCACCCTGTCCATCCTTGAACTGCCCATGCTCCATCTCTCCACAGGCCTCTGGACAATGCACCTGTGTGACTGTTACTCTGGACTCTGCCATGGACATTCCTTCACCATAGCCCCCACCCACTTGAAACCACCCATCCCATTTTGAGCACTTCAATAAACACCTATTTTGCACCAAAATATCTGGAGTCTGGCTGTGATTTCAATAGATTGTAATTGACATGACAGTGCAAATATGTCCTTGTACATGGTGAAGTCAACAAACAGCTGCCACAAAGCTGTAGTCCATGGGGAAACGAAGCACAGGACTCGTAGTGGGGACCCCCGATCTGAAATAGGGAGGGAAAAGCCAAAACTCAGTCATCATACACTGGGGCAAATAGACAGGCAGCAGAGATGCTGGAGAGTAGTTAACATTTACTAAATTATCTTTGAAATGTTACCTGTGTCCTATTGGAAGTACTGTTCAATGATTCTGTCCCTGTTGTCTGTTTCAGCCCCGTCGTCTTCCTCCTCGTCACTCTCCTCAGGTTCCACCGCTGCCACAACACCACCGTCTCAACCATCCTCCTGCAGGAAAGGCACCTGGCGGCGCAAAGCCAGGTTGTGAAGCATGCAGCAGGCCACGATGATGTGACACACCTTCTTAGGTGAGTACATTAGGGATCCACCTGTCATATGCAGGCACCTAAACCTGGCCTTTAGGAGGCCAAAGGTGCGTTCGATCACCCTCCTAGTACGCCCATGGGCCTCATTGTACCGTTCCTCTGCCCTGGTCCGGGGATTCCTTACTGGGGTCAGTAGCCACGACAGGTTGGGGTACCCAGAGTCCCCCACTAGCCATACACGGTGTCTCTGTAGCTGTTCCATCACGTAAGGGATGCTGCTATTCCTTAGGATGTAGGCGTCATGCACTGACCCTGGGAATTTGGCATTTACATGCGAGATGTACTGGTCAGCCAAACACACCACCTGGATGTTCATTGAATGGTCATTTTTTCTGTTCCTGTACACCTGCTCCCTGTCTCTTGGGGGAACCAAAGCCACATGGGTCCCATCAATGGCACCAATTACGTTGGGAATATGTCCAAGGGTGTAGAAATCACCCTTCAGTGTAGCCAATTCGCCCACCTCAGGGAATATGATGTAGCTCCTCACGGATTTCATCAGGGCAGACAACACTCTGGATAACACCTTCGAAAACATGGGCTGAGACATCCCAGAAGCAATTCCCACGGTTGTCTGAAATGACCCACTTGCCAAGAAATGGAGTACTGACATGACCTGCACCAGAGGGGGAATCCCTGTGGGTTGGCGGATGGGGGACATCAGGTCGGGCTCCAGCTGGGCACACAGTTCATGGATAGTGGCACGGTTAAGACGGTAGGTCAGGATAATGTGGCGTTCTTCCATTGTCGACAGGTCCACCAGCGGTCGGTACACGGGAGGATTCATCCGTCTCCTCGCCCAACCCAGCGGACGGTGCCTAGGAAGGACAACATGGAGCACACAGTCAAGCAACCCACAGGTACGTACTCACAGCTAGCACAGTATACGATTCTCTATGCAGTGAATGGCGTGTCTGAGTGGCTATGCAAGGCCTAGGCCTGTGTGACGCAGTTGAAATTGAGCCATGTGGGCCCTGGAAATGGCGGCTGCCTGACCTGTGAAGTGTGACAATGGGATGTGAGGTCAATGCGCTGGCGTGGCACACCGCGGCGGGCGGCGGGCGAAGACCGCGGCGCAAAGCCGCATTGGTTAACATTGAAGCCTATGGGTTTCAGGAGCCAATGGCGAAGGGCGCCGGCGGTGGCGGGACGCACCGCCGCGGTACGCACCGCCGCGGACGTGACCGCCATTTTCTATCTACTTATCCACTTGCGACTTGAACTTTCACAGGAGAGGACCTATACTGCAAGTGTTGCTGTGACCTCGGTCTGGAAGGGACAAAGGCTGCTGCACCTGGGGAAAGGGCCCCTGCCTTCACTGGAGAGGAGTTGGAGAAACTCGTGGATGGGGTCCTCCCCCAGTATGCGCTACTCTACGGTCCTCCAGACCAACAAGTGAGTTTAATTCAATCTGGATTTGGGGACACTGGCTGGCTTGGGGGCCTGGTGGGGGGCCTGGCGGGGATGGGGGGCATGTTGGGCCTGGCAGGGGGCATGGCGGGGATGGGGGGCATGTTGGGCCTGGCGGGGGGCCTGGCGGGGGGCCTGGCGGGGATGGGGGGCATGTTGGGCCTGGCGGGGGGCATGGCGGGGGGCCTGGCGGGGATGGGGGGCATGTTGGGCCTGGCGGGGGGCATGGCGGGGGGCCTGGCGGGGATGGGGGGCATGTTGGGCCTGGCGGGGGGCCTGGCGGGGATGGGGGGCATGTTGGGCCTGGCGGGGGGCATGGCGGGGGGCCTGGCGGGGATGGGGGGCATGTTGGGCCTGGCGGGGGGCCTGGCGGGGATGGGGGGCATGTTGGGCCTGGCGGGGGGCCTGGCGGGGATGGGGGGCATGTTGGGCCTGGCGGGGGGCATGGCGGGGGGCCTGGCGGGGATGGGGGGCATGTTGGGCCTGGCGGGGGGCCTGGCGGGGATGGGGGGCGTTGGGCCACTGGAAAGGAAAATGCTGACAAACTTGAACGTGGTATTTCTCCCTCCCTGTACGTGTCACATAGGTCCGCGCCCATGAGAAGATCGGGATTTGGCGTGCCATCGCCAAGGAAGTCCAGACCCTGGGGGTCCACCATCGACGGGGCACCCACTGCCGCAAGAGGTGGGAGGACATCCGCCGCGGGACCAAGAAGACCGCCGAGTCTCTGCTGGGGATGGCCTCCCAACGTAGGCGGGGTGCCTGCCGTCAACTGAGCCCCCTGATGTTCCGGATCCTGGCGGTGGCCTACCCTGAATTGGATGGGCGCGTGAGGGCAGCACAGCAGACACAAGGGGGTGAGTACAAGCATTATCTACTCTGTTGTCGCGCAGTGGAGGTGTCTGGTTGGGGGAGGATTGCTGGGGGTCCCCCTAGGCCAGGGCGATATCTGTAGGCTGGGCACCCCCGTAAGCCCCTGTGTCCCCAGCCACCACCCTCAGTAGTTTGTCAGTACAGCCATCCCTGGGCCGTGTCATCCATGGGTGCAGTTGTCAACTCTAGGCGTGTAGGGCATGTTCCACGGAATGCGTAGCGGACCCCAAGTGCGCAACTTAGTGCAGGGGGCATCTGTGTCTGTCATGTCCGCTAACTGTACCGGAGATCCATGTACTCAATATCCCTTTATTTCTCTCCCCCCCCCCCCTTTTTGTTTGTCTTTCTGTGCTTGTGTGCATCAGCATCATCAGGCGGAGGAGAAGTGGCATCGGGGCAGGAGGGAGCTGCATCTCACATGGCCCAGGAGGGCCATGCCACAGAGTCAGACTGGACCAGTGAGACGGAGGGCGAGGGGAGCTCCACGACGGGGACGACTGGAGCCTGCAGCGACACGGACACGTCCTCGGAAGGGGGCTCCCTTGCGGGGGTGGCACCATCCGTGCCCCCCGCCATTACAGGTACAGCCGCCACCCAGCGCACCATCTCCGCCCTCCCAGCAGCCCCTCAGCGTTCGCCCCGTGCCCGCTCTGCCAGGAAGCCGGGCATCTCCTTCGCCCCAGGCACCTCAGGCCCTGCCCCTGTTACCCCCGATGCCCTCAGTGAGGAGGTCATTGACCTCCTCCGAACGCTCATTGTTGGGCAGACTACCCTTTTGAATGCCATCCAGGGGGTGGAGAGGGAGGTTCATCGCAGCAATGCGTACCTGGAGGGCATTCATTCGGGTCAGGCTGCCCATCAGCGATCGTTCCAGGCTCTGGCCTCAGCACTGACGGCAGCCATTGTCCCTGTCTCCTGCCTGCCTCTACTAACTCCCTCCTCCCAGTCTCCTGTTCCTCTGCCTGTCCCACCCACACCATCAGACCAGCCTGCACACACCTCAACACCCAAGAGAAGCTCATCCAAACATAAGCACCACAGATCACGCAGACATTCACACATGCAACATTCCGATGCAGACATGCCAACAGTCACTCCCACCTCTGTGACCCCCACCTCCTCGTCTCCCTCCTCCCTCCCTGTGACGTCTACACTCACACCTCCATTCACCTCACCATCAGCCAGTGTTTCCATCACCAGCATACCCTCCACTCCAGTCCGCACACGTGCAGTCACCACCCCCACTGCCATTTACACGTCCCCTGTGTCCTCTCCCACTGTGTCTGTCACCCCCTCTTCCACACCACACAAACGCAGCCACCCACCCACCCAACAGCCATCCACCTCACGACAGCCTATCCCTCCTGCACCTGCACCCAAAGACAGCAAACGTGACTCACCTACAACCACATCCTCTCCCTCCACTCCCATTCCCACTGTACCTACCACTCTCCATTGTCCCAAGAAGCTCTTCCTCGCCACTACTAACTTCTTTCCTGACCCTGAGCCCCCCCTCCTTCTCGTCGGGGTAAGAAGAGCACCTCAGCCACCACCAGCCCTGCAGCCCCCTTGACAAGGGTGCAGGGGTATTGGAGCCCGCCAGCCCGCATGTCTGGATCTTCGCCCAGCAGCAAGGGGACAGCCAGCCCACCCCCTGGGAAGAGGAGCAGAAGGCGGAAGGGGCGCCGCAGGAGCCCGCCTTCTACATCCCCCCCGGACACCACCAGAGACAGTCACCAGCCACAGCACCAAAGGGAGGAAAGGGCCATAGGCCGACGACTAAGGAGGGCAAGGGCAGCAAGTCGGAGAGGTCAGGCAGCAGGCCTGCTGCCCAGGAGGAGCCCACAACCCCCATAGCCGCTGCCCCTGGAGGAACCGGCACAGCTGCCCCGGGAGAGCCCACCACCCCCATAGCCGCTGCCCAGGGAGGACCCAGCCCAGCTGGCCAGGAGGGCCCCACCACCCACAGCCCAGGTGGGCAGTGAAGGAGCACCATCCCCGCTGCCCAGGAGGGCACCACCAGGCAATTAGCAGTTGGCCATAGACCGTCCGCCGTCTCAAGAACCGCTCCGCTGGGCCCCGCCGTCTCAAGAACCGCTCCGCTGGGCCCCGCCGTCTCAAGCACCGCTGAACTGGGCCCTTCAAGGCAAGGAGCGCTGAACTGGGCCCCGCCGTCTCAAGAACCGCTCCGCTGGGCCCCGCCGTCTCAAGAACCGCTCCGCTGGGCCCCGCCGTCTCAAGAACCGCTCCGCTGGTCCCCGCCGTCTCAAGCACCGCTGAACTGGGCCCTTCAAGGCAAGGAGCGCTGAACTGGGCCCCGCCGTCTCAAGAACCGCTCCGCTGGGCCCCGCCGTCTCAAGAACCGCTCCGCTGGGCCCCGCCGTCTCAAGCACCGCTGAACTGGGCCCTTCAAGGCAAGGCGCACTGAACTGGGCCCCGCCGTCTCAAGAACCGCTCCGCTGGGCCCCGCCGTCTCAAGAACCGCTCCGCTGGGCCCCGCCGTCTCAAGAACCGCTCCGCTGGGCCCCGCCGTCTCAAGCACCGCTGAACTGGGCCCTTCAAGGCAAGGAGCGCTGAACTGGGCCCCGCCGTCTCAAGAACCGCTCCGCTGGGCCCCGCTGTCTCAAGCACCGCTGAACTGGGCCCTTCAAGGCAAGGAGCGCTGAACTGGGCCCCGCCGTCTCAAGAACCGCTCCGCTGGGCCCCGCCGTCTCAAGAACCGCTCCGCTGGGCCCCGCCGTCTCAAGCACCGCTGAACTGGGCCCTTCAAGGCAAGGAGCGCTGAACTGGGCCCCGCCGTCTCAAGAACCGCTCCGCTGGGCCCCGCCGTCTCAAGCACCGCTGAACTGGGCCCTTCAAGGCAAGGAGCGCTGAACTGGGCCCCGCCGTCTCAAGAACCGCTCCGCTGGGCCCCGCCGTCTCAAGCACCGCTGAACTGGGCCCTTCAAGGCAAGGAGCGCTGAACTGGGCCCCGCCGTCTCAAGCACCGCTGAACTGGGCCCTTCAGGGCAAGGACCGCTGAACTGGGCCCCGCCGTCTCAAGCACCGCTGAACTGGGCCCTTCAGGGCAAGGACCGCTGAACTGGGCCCCGCCGTCTCAGGAACCGCTGAACTGGGCCCTTCAAGGCAAGAATCGCTGGCCCTTTGGCAGACGTGGCAGGGCAGGATCTATCTCGGGCAGGGCTGCAGGATGTCCTCTGGCCAACTTGCCTCCTCCAGTGGCAGTGGGGTCTGTTATGGACTGTATGGACTGTGGCTTTGCTCTCCCCAGGATGGCCCAGTGGGCAGGCCACCCACTGTATGGACTGTATGGACTGTGGCTTTGCTCTCCCCAGGATGGCCCAGTGGGCAGGCCACCCACTGTATGGACTGTTTGGACTGTGGCTTTGCTCTCCCCAGGATGGCCCAGTGGGCAGGCCACCCACTGTATGGACTGTATGGACTGTGGCTTTGCTCTCCCCAGGATGGCCCAGTGGGCAGGCCACCCACTGTATGGACTGTTTGGACTGTGGCTTTGCTCTCCCCAGGATGGCCCAGTGGGCAGGCCACCCACTGTATGGACTGTTTGGACTGTGGGTTTGCTCTCCCCAGGATGGCCCAGTGGGCAGGCCACCCACTGTATGGACTGTATGGACTGTGGCTTTGCTCTCCCCAGGATGGCCCAGTGGGCAGGCCACCCACTGTATGGACTGTATGGACTGTGGCTTTGCTCTCCCCAGGATGGCCCAGTGGGCAGGCCACCCACTGTATGGACTGTTTGGACTGTGGCTTTGCTCTCCCCAGGATGGCCCAGTGGGCAGGCCACCCACTGTATGGACTGTTTGGACTGTGGCTTTGCTCTCCCCAGGATGGGCCAGTGGGCAGGCCACCCACTGTATGGACTGTTTGGACTGTGGCTTTGCTCTCCCCAGGATGGGCCAGTGGTCATGGAGTCCCCTCGTGGATCTGGCGTCGTGTACTCAAGTGGCTGAGGTGCCCCCCCTTCCCTTCCCTCTGAGGTGCCTGTCCGATTTTCTTTCTGATGCCCCTGCAGTGTTCTCTCCGTGGAGTTCTTGTCGTGGGACTGGGCCTTGCCCCTTTGCACAGGAACCCTGTGATCCACGGACAGTGGTTGGACTACATTTAGTAGCTGTATATATTTTGTATATAGTTTATTTATTTATTGCGATTACTGGTGTCCATATTTCAATATATCTGCCCGTTTATGATCTCTTCTTTTGGTCTTTGCATTATTTCGGAGGGGGGTGGTTTGTGGGTTGTGACAGTGATCTGTGGGAATGCATTGATGTGTGTGTTGTAGTGGGTGTGGGTGGGTGGGTGTGTGCCGGTAATCTTTTCCCTCCCCTGTGTCGTAGGTGCAGTACTCACCGATGTCTTCCGCGCCGCCGGGCGTGCTTCTGGTATATGAGCAGGAATAGGAGTGCGGGATGACCTGCAACTCTGGTTCCATGCTGCCGGAATCTCGCGTGGAGTGCGTAGAGGTGAGCGTTTTCCCGTTCGTAGTCTGTTTCCGCCGTGTTCTTATCGGCGGTGCTCCCGCCCCGGAAAAGGTGGCAGATTGGTGGGTCGTAATAGGGTGGGCGGTACATTGTCTGCCGCCTGGCTGTTGGCGGGAACCGCCGCGCTGTTTGTTTGTACCGCTGTGGCGGGCGGAGTGTTAAGTTGGCGGGCTGTGTTGGCGGTTCCCGCCAGGGTCAGAATTGCATATTTTAGACCGCCGGCCTGTTGGCGGCTTGGCCGCCGCTTTATCACCGACTGCCAGGGTCAGAATGAGGGCCTTTGTTTGCTTTTTAAATACTTAAGACACTTTTATATCACTTTTCAGTGGTATCTCTACAAATTCATATTGCACCTTTTATCGTTTTGACCTGCAAATACCCAGATAAATATTATATATTTTTCTAAACACTGTGTGGTGTATTTTTGTGGTGCTATATTGTGTTATTTTATGATTTATTGCAGAAATACTTTACACATTGCCTTCTAAGTTAAGCATGACTGCTCAGTGCCAAGCTACCGGAGGATGGGCACAGGATAATTTGGATTGTGTGTGACTTACCCTGACTAGAGTGAGGGTCCTTTCTTGGACAGAGAGTAACCTGACTGCCAACCTAAGACCCCATTTCTGACACAGCCCAACTGGCAAACTGACCCAGACAGGGAATCCACAAACAGGGAGAGACACAGAATGGCTTAAGCAAGAAAATGCCTACTTTCCAGAAATGGTATTTTCAAACTAACAATCTAAAAAACAACTTCACTAAAAGATGTTTTTTTAAATTGATAGTTCTGGAGACCCCAAACTCCAAATTTCTATCTGCTCTCAAAGGGAATCTGACTTTTAAAGTTATTCAAAGGCAGCCCCTATGTTAACCTATCAGAGAGATAGGCCTTACAACAGTGAAGACTGAGTTTAACAGTATTTCACTGTGAGGACAGGTAAAACTACACAAGTACATGTCCCACCTTTAACATACACAGCACCCTGCCCATGGGTCTACCTAGGGCCAACATTAGGGGTGCCTTACATGTATAATAAGGGAAGGTTTAGGCCTGGCAAGTGGGTACACTTGCCAAGTCGAATTGGCAGTTTAAAACTGCACCTACAGGCACTGCAGTGGCAGTTGTGAATCATGTTTACAGGACTATTAATGTGGGGGGCACAACCAGTGCTGAAGGCCCAATAGTAGTATTTGATTTATAGGCCCTGGGCACCTCTAGTGCACTTTACTAGGGACTTACTAGTAAATCAAATATGCCTATCCGAGATAAACCAATCACCAATACACGTTAGTACTTGTTTGCAATGGTAAAGTGCTCAGAGTCCTAAAGCCAACAAAAACAGGTCAGACAAAAAAAGGATGAAGGAGACAAAAAGTTTAGAGATGACCCTGCAAGAAGGGCCATTCCAACAAAAGCCTCCACCAGCATAAAACACAGGGGAGACCAATCAATACCTTGATGGACTTCCCTGATTTGGACGATAGAATAGGGACCTAGGTTCACAACAGCAGGAGCATGTTGCAGTTCAATGCTTTCCTGACTCCAGTTAGATCCCTCTGTGCATACTCTCAGGGCCCACTAAGCTAACTCTTGGGAACCCTTCTCCTCATCTGCAGATGTCATCAGACCAACACCTAACCTTACTTTGCTCACAGATGTATCCTAGGGGGCAGACAGTACAACCATGGCCAACACAGTGGTGTGGTCCACTATACTCCCGGGGTGTGACTCCTGTTGTCCCCCTCCAAGGTCAATTCTGTCCACTAGGACAGCCAGCAACAGTGGCCACTGACAGCTGTCAGGGATGAGAACCAGGTCACAGGTCCTTCACGGCTCTCCACCCACTGTGACTGTCGAGAGTATGGGGCAGTAATCCCAGGTGCCTGACACCCTTTGACAACTCTCCCTTCCACCAAGTCAGGGGTGTTAGCCTGACACTGGTCCTTCCCTCTGGGGCTCTAGACCCTCCCCCTAGGATTGGTACCCCCAGAGTCCAGAATTCTCAGGCTGCTTGTGGAAGCAGTCCTGTACAATTCTCCCACCAGTGCAGGGATGTTAACCTGCAACTGGTCTTCCAACCTGGAGTCTGTGCCCTTAGGTTGGACCAGGGTCTGAGGTGAGGCTTCCCCCCTCCTTTCTGGGGTCCTGCACCCCCCCACTAGGAATGATCCCTCCCAGAATCCAACATGGTAGGATGGTAGGGTTACTGTTAACAGTAGCCCCTCCCTCCTGGTCAGGGGGGCACGCTGAACCTGGCCCTTCAACCAAGTGTCTGTAACCTTGGATTGAACTGTGGTCCGGGGTGAGTCTCTCCCTCCCCTGCCCCTACTCCCAGGATTCCGCACTCTCCCCCACCATGGAGAGCACCCCAAGAGTTCACCAGGGGTGACCGGGCAATCCAACCCCCCATCAAATTATGGTTTACGACCTGCACCTGAACCTCCAGCCTACGGTCTGTACCCTCAGACTGGATCACTGCCTGGTTAGCAATCCAGGACTTCCTGGGGAGAACACCTACCCCCCATCAGGCAGAGCTCACCCCTTGAACCTGACCATCCAACCCTGAGCCACCACCCTCAGGCTGGACCACTGCCTGCCAAGCCAGGACTTCTTGGGGAGTACATCTACCCCCACAAGAAAAACACCTTCTCTAAGGGCCATATGAGAGTCTGGCTGGCGCCCGTTCCCTGAACTCTGCCCACCTGGCAGAGCCTCGTTCCCCCCAACCCAGAAATGGTATCACCAAAGGTCAACCAGGGGGAGCTATGACCTCAGAGCTGACCCCTGAGCCTCCAGGGTCTCCACTGAGGTCTGCAACCCCCTCTGAACCCTTTGTCTGGACATATACAACCCCTCACAAGGCGGGTACTGCGAGACACCAGAACTGGTGGGATGCTGGCTACAGCCACCTTAAGTTCTCCTGAGATTATGGGGTCTCCCTCAGCAGAAGGCCCTACGGTACAGGCTAGGATCCCCTCCTGGCGTTCACTCATGGAACCCTCCAGGACCTTGGACTGCATCTTAGGCACTCTGGGACTCAGCCCACCCACATCCCCTCTCCTCTGAGACTGGATATGGGATTCCTCGCCCATCCCACTACACTGGGACCTACCTGGGACACTGCAATCATTTCCCACCTCACCTGGTTGGGAAATACCTAGACAACTCCCTTCAGGAGCATCCCCAAATGCCTCTTCAGACTCTCTAGTATTCACCCAGAGATCTGCCTCCAGTGCAAGTTCCCTGGGGTCAGAGGACTCACCCTCCACCTGGTGTTGGCGTTGCTCTGAAAAATCAAGGACTGGACATATGCTCTCCAGCAATCATGTCACACTGCCCCTCACATGTGTTAACCAAACTACCCTTCACCCAAACATCCACTGCTTCAGCCTTGAAAAAGTACCCCACGTCACCTTCCTGAGACAGGTGAGACAGCACCTGACTGTCCCTGACACTCAACCCACACTCTTCTGAGTTGTCTCCACACTTCACAACGAGGACCTCTACCTGGAGGAACCCTTCTCCCTGTCACTCTCACCTAGAGCCAGTAGAGTGTCACTCCCACCACAATGAATATGACTCCCTATGCCAGTCCCCCAAACCACCCCAGGGACCATGTGCATTACTAGAGCTACCTCATACTCCTGAACCTTCTGGTGTATGTTAACCCCCACCTTCAAGTACGGCACCGATTCTCTGGACATGTGCACTTCTTTATCAGCACTGAACATAAGATTTTTGCTGGCACCATTTAAGCTAGACTCAGCCCTCATGACTTCCAGCTTCCTCAATCTTAGCTCATAAGCCAAGAGCATATTTTTCTCCTCTGAGGCCTGCCTTCTCTGCTCCATCTTCATCCTAAGCTTCTCTAGCTCAGGTTGGTGTGCCCTCTGTGCCTTTCTGTCCTGCAACTCTTCAGGAGTAAGATTCTCAAAGGACATACTGCTAGCCATCCTGGAAACCCTCCCTCCAGGTGTAACAAGTACATCCACTATACCATTATGAACACTCTGCACCACTTCACCCTCCTCCTCCTCTGTGTGCCCCACTGCCTCCTTGGCTGTCACCCAGGCCCTCTGTGCCTTTTGCAGCTCCTCCTTCCTGGTAGAGCACCTAATGGGACAGAAGAGATCCTTCCAGAACTCTTTCAATTGAGCAACTGTTTAACTTTCCAGTTTCCCTAATTCAAAAACATCTCCATCTGGTGCATCCCCAGATTGAGACATAATGGCAAATCAAAGTGAAAAGTTCCAAGGCAGAAAAAAGAATACCCAATGAGAAGTTCAAGAATCAATAAAAAGATCATCAATAATATGGAAGAAGGAAAACGTCCAAATAAGTAAAAAAGCAAAAACAAGTAGTAGGTGGACACGTAATGGTCTGCAATGAAAATAGTAGTGTACACTTAATCATTGTATGTCAAGTACAAATACAAGTCCAATCCTCACCGCTCGTCACCAATTTTAGAAATGGGCTCTTTAGTTGGCAGTCAGGTTACCCACTGTCCAAGCAAGGATCCTCACTCTAGTCAGGGCAAAGGAGAAACACAACTGGTTAAAGCCCACTCTCCCCCTTGGTAGCTTGGCACAAGCAGGCAGGCTTAACTCAGAAGCAATGTGTAAAGTATTTGTACCAACACACACAGTAACACAGTGAAAACACTTCAAAATGGGCCCCACACCAGTTTAGAAAAATAGGCAACATTTATCTAAATCAAACAAGACCAAAATGACAAAAATTCAACACACACAAGTTAAAACATGAATTTTCTCAAAAGAATAAGAGTCTCACTCCATAGAAAACAATGGAAACAATGATTTTGCACAAAGTACCTGGTTAACGTAAGAAATAAAGTGCAAAGGTGATCGTGCGTTGGAAAAGGCAGCGATGCGCCTATTCCTTTCTCACAAGGAATCCATAATTTGTCATCCGGTTGGTGATGTGTTGTTTTTCTCCCTCTCAAGAGAGCGATGCCTCGATTTTCAGACGAGGCACCTCGGATCCGCACAGAGTCCGGTTGACATTGATGCCCAGAGATAATGCAAGGAAAATCCTGTTGCGTTGGTGTTAGAAAACTGCTCTGCGTGGGGTTTACATTGTTATCAGCAGCCGCAAGCAGATGTTGCACGTCGTTTCTCCAGCCGCGATGCATCAGTCTCCCAGCTGCGATGTAGGTGGAGCGTGGATTTTAGCTGCGAAGCTGGTGGCGCGTCATTTATCAGCCGCATTGCAGATGGTCCATCGAAAATGTCCCTGCATGGTGTTCTGTGAGTGGATTTTCAGCTCTTGTCTGCCAACTTCTTCTTTCAAGGGTCCAGGGACTGGATAGGGCACCACTTGGCAGGGCAGGAGTATCAGCAGAGAGTCCAGATGTTAGCAGAGGAAGTCTCTGATGGCCCTGAGACTTGAAAACAGGAGGAAAGCTCAGTTCAAGCCCTTGGAGATTCTTCACAAGCAGAAGTATACCACAAAGTCCAGTCTTTGTCCCCTTTCACAGGCAGAAGCAACAACTGCAGTATAGCCTAACAGGGTACAATCACAGGCAAGGGCAGCACTCCTCCTCAGCTCTTCAGCTCCTCTCCTTGACAGAGGTTCCTCTTGGTTCCTGAAGTGATCTTGAAGAAATCTAAAGTCTGGGGTTTTGGGTCCACTACTTATACCCCTTTCTGCCTTTTGAGTTGGCATACTTCAAAGGAAAGTCTCTGTTGTTCACAAGATCCTGCCTTGCCCAGGCTAGGCCCCAGGCATACACCAGGGGGTTGGAGACTGCATTGTGAGAGAGCAGTCACAGCCCATTCAGGTGTAAGTGACCACTCATCCCTCCAATCTAGCACAGATGGCTCATCTGGATATGCAGGCTACACCCCAGCTCCCTTTGTCTCACCGTTTAGAGGGGATTCACAAAAAGGCCAACTGGCAAACTGACCAAGACCAAGACAGGAATTCCACAAATAGGTTTAAGCAAGAAAAATGCCTACTTTCTGGAAGTGACATTTTCAAACTAACAATCTAAAAACCAACTTAATTAAAGGATGTATTTTTAAAATGTGAGTTCAGAGACCCCTAACTCCACATGTCTATCTACTCTCAAAGGGAATCTACACTTCAAAATTATTTAAAGGCAGCCCCCATTGTATGCTATGAGAGAGACAGGCCTTGCAACAGTGAAGCCTGAGTTTAGCAGTATTTCACTGTTAGGACGTGTAAAACTACACAAGTACATGTCCCACCTGTAACATATACAGTGCCCTGCCAAAGGGGCTACCTAGGGCCTACCTTAGGGCTTCCTTTATGTATAAAAATGGAAGGTTTAGGCTTGGCAAGTGGGTACTCTTGCCAAGTCGAATTGGCAGTTTAAAATTGCAACTACAGACACTGCAGTGGTAGGTCTGAGCCGTGTTTACAGGACTACTAATGTGGGTGGCACAACCAGTGCTGCAGGCCCGCTATTAGTATTTGATTTACAGGCCCTGTGCACCTCTAGTGCACTTTACTAGAGATTTACTAGTAGATCAACTATGCCAATCAGGGATAAACCAATCACCAATACAATATACAAAGAGAGCACATGCACTTTAGTACTGGTTCGCTGTGAAAAATGCTCAGAGTCCTAAAGCCAACAAAAACAGGTCAAAACAAATAGTAGGATGGAGGTAAAAAGGGCCATTTCCAGCAGTAGGGGGGGGGCGGTTGTTATGGGCAGGGTGAGGCAGAGAGTAGTAGACTGACCAGTGGTCCCAGATGGTCCAGGTAGGTCATCTCTGTCCAGAAATCCAGCACTGTTTTAATTACTGGAGCCGTCATCCTAAGATGGGCTGGCAGTCTCTGGTTACCTCTCTGTTGTTGCTGTGGCATGGGTACCTGTGGATGGAGTGAGGGAGTGTTGCATGTTGTAAGTATGTATGGTTCTCTGTAAGTCTGATGCATACAGTGGTTTGATTCCCAGCAATTGCACTGACAGGTGCTGCACTGCTAACAGTGCTTGTGAATGGTGGATTGGGACATGTGTGCCATGCTCCCTGGGCATGCTTGCATCAGGCCTGGTCACTTTTGCTCAGTGGGTTGGTTGTGTTCCTGTGTCAATGTGCACATGACAGGTTTGCCCTGTTAGCTGACGGGCATTCTGGCTTGCTAGGTATGTGACTGGGAATGGCTGTACATTGCAGCATGGTGTACAAATGGTGGGTGGGTATGTATGGATGCAAGGCTGTTTGTCCTGTCTGTGCCTGTTGTGCATGGAGTATTCCTCCTTACTGTCATGGCCAGAATTTGTCCATTTCAGTGTATTGTGTCTGGATTAGTGGCCCTTTGAATTGGTGACAGTGCTACGTCTGTGTCTAGGTTAGTATTCCATTGTGTAGTGCCATAGCATTGCTGTCATTGCCGTGTAGTGGTCCTCAGTTGAAGCATCCATTTGGTGTAGCTAATGCAATTGTCAAACATGCAAGAGGTGTGTGATGTGATGTGCACAATGCAGGTTTTATGGTGGATGGACTAGTGCATTGTGGCAGTTGTAGTGATTGAATTGGCAGTGCTATCTGTACACTTGGCAGTGAGTGTGTGGGCATTGGGGATGGGTGTTGGTGTAGCATGCAGGAGAGGGGCATTAGGTGAGTTGGTGGTAGGTGTAGTGGGAGATGGAGTGATTTGAGGAGTGATTGGGAGGGGAGGAAGCATGCTGAACAGGATGACTTACAGGCAGGGGAATGTTAGTTACTTACCAGAGTCCATTCCTCCAGGTATTCCAGTCAGTCCCTCAGGAAGCAGGATGTCCAAAACCCTCTCCTCTGATGATGTGAACTCTGGGGGAGGAGGTGGGGACCCACCGCCAGTCTTCATTACCACCAGCTGGTGCCTGGACACCATGGAAAGCACCTTCCTCCATAGGTTGTTCCTCCTCTTCCTGATGTCCTCCACTGTATGTGGATGGGAACCCACTGAGGTGACCCTGTCGACTATTCTCTGCCATAACTCCCTTTTCCTTACTATGGAGGTCTGCTGAACCTGTGCTCTAAAGACGTGGCTCACCCCGAGGATTTCATCGACCATTACCTGCAACTCCTCATCGATGAAGCATGGGTGCTTTTGGTGGTTGTGTTGTGGGGGGTGTTGTGTGCGTGGGGTGCAGTGTGAGCTGCTTGGTGGGGTGGGGGTGTTTGGCAGTGAGTGGTGGTAGGTGGTGGTGTTTGTGTTTATTTGTGAAGTGTGTATGGTACTGGTAGTGCTGCGGTGCTGTGTGTGGTGAGTGTGAAGTGTATGAGTAACTATGGTGTATATGTGCTATATGTTTGAATTGTGGCTTCTTGGGGTCTGTGTAAATCGTTAATTTTGCAAAGGATTGTGGGTTGCATGGGGAGTGTTATATATTGCTATGAGTAGGTGTGCCTGGTGTGTGGATGTGTGTCCGGTGTGGTGTATTTAAACTGTCCAATGTGGTGTGGTGTTCTGACAGGAGTGTCTTGTGAGGGAGGCGGTTCAAACCACCAGTGGTTTTCCACCATGGAAGGAGTGGTGTGCTGTTTTGTGGTTCGCAATGTGGTAGGTGGAAAGTTGTTGCTGTGGCAGCGCAGGTGGTGCAACTGCCTCTTTCCCACCCTCCTATTTCATGAGGGTGTCGGATTTGTGGCTGTTTTGGGGTGGAATACTTTGTGGACTCTTAATACGGTGGGCAGGATACCGTCAACACTGGTGTTCTTTTGGTGGTCGCCACCACAGCGGTCTTACCAAAAGACCGCCAAAGGTGTAATAAGGCCCTAAATCTCAATATATTATCTTCCTTATAGATATATGCCCTCTTTGTAATCATGTATTTATATATTTACTTCAGCCCTACTGTACACGAGGAAAAAACACTCTCTCCAACGCACTACTCTGTCTAACCCTATACCTCTCTCAATTTAGCCTTCAGCTCCACTCTCTCACTCATCCCAAACCTCATTCTACTACCATGATCTCCAAAATAACTCTTCCTAGACTCGTCCTTCCTCTATTCCTTCTGGCATACCCCAAACCTCAGTTCACTACTATGATCTCTCAAACAACACAGCTAAATTCTCCCTCATGTATCTCTCCTTTGACTCATCCCAAATGACATTTTACTACTATGATCTCCCTAATCCCTTTCTACAGATGTTTCCCTCCTCCATCTCTCCTTTACTCAGCCCAAACATCATTTTACTACTTTGATCTCCCAATTAACACTTTCTAGATCCTTCCCTCTTCTATCCCTCCATTATTCTATTCAATCCAACTAACAGACTCAGATGTCAACCGCTCAAATCATCTCATATTTTCTACACTAATACTAACACTGTACTCATATTTTCCTATGCTAATCCTTTGGGGTTCCAAGGTAGCATGCTACTTGCCGAAAAGCGCTTCAATGCTTTTTCAGGGGTTGTAAGCGCTATATAAATACAATTACAATATCATACCATACAATACAATAGCAGATCATACCATACCATACTATTCCATGACATACCATACAATGACAGGTAATGGAATACCATACAATACCAAACTTTACCATACCATTCAATAGTATGCCATACTGTGACAGGCCATTCTAAATACCATTCGACAGCCCACCATACCATGCCATACCATACCATAATACCATACGATGCCATACCATACCATAGCATACCATAGCCTACCATACCATACCTTATCATATCTTACCCTACTACCCTATACAACATAAGTGAAAAACAAAATTGCCACATTCAATGGATCTTGCATATGTGAGACCTTTTGACTTTGCCATTGTGTGTTCAACTTAATACAGCAGCTGCTTTCGTGGCACTATCTAACACCAGAGCTACCTTACTTATATGTGTATCCAAACCTACCTACTCCTGCAACCCCATTTGTTGTTCCTCTTATTGCTGCCACATTTTGATGTTCTTTCCCCGTGTGCCATTGTCCCAGAAAGATATTCATGAATGGGGATTTGGGGGGTGTTCGGTGGCATTCCCACCTACCCTTTAGGACAGGAATTAATTTGTTAGATTTAACCTTTCAAGTCTTTGGTAAAAGGTTATCACTGAAATATATTCATTGATTGGAAGAAGGAGCTGTTGTCTATGTATGCAGTGCTTTCTAT
This sequence comes from Pleurodeles waltl, assembly GCF_031143425.1. Taxonomy (NCBI): domain Eukaryota; kingdom Metazoa; phylum Chordata; class Amphibia; order Caudata; family Salamandridae; genus Pleurodeles; species Pleurodeles waltl. The sequence goes on from NC_090450.1 coordinate 169,461,622, forward strand.
CTCTCTGTGAGCTTGAAGCTTTATGCTTAATGTGTGTCTATGGCATAGCCTTTATGAGACCAGTGATTGCTATTGGCCTAGTTGGTATGTGGACCAGCTCACTCTCTTCTAGCAAATCACAACTAGCAGCTATCATTAACAATCCATATGTAGGAGGTGCTCCTTTCATCTCTCCTAATTTATGCAAAGGCGACATAGTTGGTACAAGATCAGTGTCTTCCAATATTAGACTCTTTACATGGAGACTGACAGCTCTATCAGTTTGACACAAGACAAATGAATTTACAAGCCTGACACCACCGCCATCTTGGTGCATGTATGAGCCTGTGACAGTTCTGGTATATACTAGCCCCGTACCTTCTATGTTGGACCAGTGATATGTATGCTGCTTTTAGTGGGAGACTGTCTGTTCTAAGACGCAATCTTTGCCCATGTGGTCTTAAAAGCACCATCGCCACTAATTCACATAAAAAATGTCTAATGAGAGGTAGATTATTTGAGACATATGTTATAAAATACCCCCTACCGTACATGAAAATGGTATTCCAAGTCTCTGCGGATTACCATAACTATATAGAGGAACCAAGTTAGCTGATTTTACCATTTAAATGTGTGTCAGAAGATATTATAGCCCTTATAACACATGGTTACCCCAACATCCTTCCCTAAAACCACTTAAGCAGCAATTAGTAATATTTGCAAACTTATATTAGAATCAGTTTAATGCAAATACAATTTAAAAAATGTAGTGGCCCCTACTGAGTCGAAACATGAAGAAATTCTGGCCCGTATTTATACTCCGTTTGCGCCGAATTAGCGTCGTTTTTTTCGACGCAAATTCGGCGCAATACGAACGCCATATTTATACTTTGGCGTTAGACGCGTCTAGCGCCAAAGTATGGGCAAATAGCGTCATTTTTTGGCGTGAACGCCTTCCTTGCGTTAATGAGATGCAAGGAAGGCGTTCCCGTCTCAAAAAATGACGGCAACGCAAATGCGTCGTATTTATACTCCCGGGCAAAAATCACGCCCGGGAGTTGGCGGGTCAAAAAACCCCGCATTTGCGCCACTTTTTAATGCCTGGGTCAGGGTAGGCGTTAAGGGGCCTGTGGGCTTAAAATGAGCCCACAGGTGCCCTCCCCTGCCCCCAGGGACCCCCCCCTGCCACCCCTGCCCACCCCAGGAGGACACCCAAGGATGGAGGGACCCACCCCAGGGACATTCAGGTAAGTTCAGGTAAGTATAAATTTATATATTTTTTTATTTTTTTTGGTGGCATAGGGGGGCCTTATTTGTGCCCCCCTACATGCCACTATGCCCAATGACCATGCCCAGGGGACATAAGTCCCCTGGGCATGGCCATTGGGCAAGGGGGCATGACTCCTGTCTTTACTAAGACAGGAGTCATTTAAATGGCGTCTGGGCGTCGAAAATAATGGCGCAAATCGGGTTGAGGCGATTTTTTTGCCTCAACCTGACTTGCCCCATTTTAAGACGCCCTAACGCCATTTTCCCCCTACGCCGGCGCTGCCTGGTCTACGTGGTTTTTTTCCACGCACACCAGGCAGCGTCGGTCTGCTAGCGCCGGCTAACGCCATTCCATAAATACGGCGCCCGCATGGCGCTTCAGAATGGCGTTAGACGGCGCTAAATATTTTGACGCTAAACTGCGTTAGCGCAGTTTAGCGTCAAAAAGTATAAATATGGGCCTCTATCTTTACGATAATAATGTATAGCATGGAAAAACATGTTAACATAAAAACCTTCTTTCTATTAATTGCTTTTTTCCTTTTAGAAAAATAGATCACAAGAAGGAAAAGCCATTTTCTGGTTTCCTTTTTTAAACTGAATTTGCATGATCCTGCCTTTCACTCTGGCTGTTGGCTTTGACAGCAGGCATCATAAAGTCATAACTCATCGGAAATAACATTGCATTTGGCCAGCTACTTCAGTTCTTCAAAAACATGTTGGCAGAACAATTTCCTCTCTTCTTGGCTTTCTTTTTACAAAAATATTTTACAGGAAGGTAACAGCTAGTTCCCATGTCCTTGTTTAAAGTGAAGTTGTATCGATGCTCCGTGACCTGCCTTTCACCCTGGCTCATGACATCAGAGCTCATCTGAAATACCTTATTGCAGTTGGGCAGCTACCTCATTTCTTGGAAAAAATATATTGCACAAAATCCCCTTAATACTGATGCCTCTTCTTTTAAAAAACGATTTCCTAAAATGAAAAAGCCAGTTCCCATTTTCCTTGTTTGAACTGAAGCTGTATTGATGCTGAGTAACTAGCCTTTCACACTAGTTGTTGGCCTGGCAACAGTCATCGTGACATAGAACTCATCTGAAATAACGTATTGCAGTTGGGAAGTTACTTCATTAGAGTTAGTTAGAGGTGTCACAACATGACTGTAATAAGGAAATTAGAGTCACTTTATTTTACACGGATTGCGGGATCCCAAGTGTTATATAGAGATACATAACGGATCCAGCAGATTATTTTACTAAACACCAAGAAATAATTTTGAATAACAATTTGTGACCCATCCTAGGTTAGTAGTTTCTTGGGTGAGGTGCTATTCAACAGGACAAAGATAAATACACTTTAGTTAGTGCTCAAACCACCTCAACAACGCCATAGAGATGATTTCTGTGAGACCATCCCTGCTTATGGTGAGGGTGACATATTATTTCCGCCCCAGAACTTAAATACTTTCAGTGCCATTTTTCACTTAATGTGTATATATCAGCACTGTTTAGTTTCTCAAACAATAGCCAGCCCATGAAGTAACAGCCATGAACATATTTATACAGCATGACATGGTATTTCCATAGTCAGTATTAACTCTCCATTCCAAGGTACAGAATGGCTACACTACAAAGAAAAACTGCGTTTTTCCGTGTTCTAAGCTGCAAAACGCAGACTGCCAGTTTCACAACATCTTGCTAGGTTTTAGCCATTAAAACCTGGGTGAGGAAAAACCACTGATTGTTTGAAATTTGCATACTATACGTCTGGGCCGGCTTTAGAGAAGTGCGACCGGTACAGTCGCACTGGGCGCTGAGCTGGAGGGGGGCACTGACCTCGGGGTGGGTGGTGGGGAGCTGTGTTTAGCAATAACTTATGAGTTAAAAGCACCTGCTGCAGAGTTCCTTGTGCGCCCAGCTTTCAGGCAGCAATAAAAATGTCGAGATAACTCTTGTGATTAATGTTGGTACTGTTAGCACATCAGACCTTAATAAGTAAACTTACAAGGGGACGCAAATAGGTGGATGAACCTTTTGACTCGTATTACGAAGTTCTCACCATAGCGCCAGTAAATGAATCAATAATCAATACACAATAATCAATAATCATTAGTAATCGATTAAATCAACAATCAATGGAGCCAGTAAATGTCACACACCATGACCTTTCAGCCAAGAATAACCACACTTTTAATAAACGTTTAGTAAGTTTATTTCCCTTATATTAACAATACTAAAGTCATGTAGATTAATCTCAAAATCAAATAAAACATATTAATGAACAATACTGTTTATCTAAACGGCAGAAGAAACACAATCTAATCAAAGATTTAGCCACGACACGTTCAGAGCTACAATGCAAATCAATAGCAGAATCAGTTGCGGCAAAAATATAACATACATGAAAACTCATTAAAGTTATTCATCAATCAATGTCCTTGTTTCGTCAGTCATTTGTGAGAACCCTTAACTAATGTCAGAATACCATCAGGAAGTTGAGCTTCATGCAAACAATTTAGAACACAACTTTAGGAAAAGCATCTAACAATGAATCTGTCAAAACAGCACAGTTGAACCTAGAAAGAAAAGGCATAAAATGCATAAAAGTTACACTTCGTTATATCTACCTATCCCCAGTATGGAGAGTATGAGCCCAATGACAGAATAATCTCAATATCGCTCCTAAACTCTCTTCTTCCCTCGAATTCTGAATAAGTCTGAATAATTCTCCTCTGTCGCGTTGTTATATTGAAGTCACCTACACTATCCCCTAATTTCCTATTGGTCAGTTAATTGTACGTTAATACTTTATCCAATAATATTTCTATACCAAATCTATGAATTTTATTATTTCATTCTTCACATGAAGTTGATTGGTTCACTTTACGATGTTCTCATCATCCAGCTCATCAGGTATCAATATTGTTGTATCTTCAGCTCCAGTCAATGTCTTCATTGTTCTCATCCTGGGAAAGAACATCTCACAAACATTACACAAAAATTGTTACACTAACAGGAACATCATCTTCTAGCAGTCGGTTCTCACAAAAAGCTTCTGTTAAGTACTAACAAGACAATGGTGATTTCACAGTTGAATTCACTCTGTCATCATTTTTATTAAACGCTAAGAAATACAGCTTCTGCACGAGGCCTGGCAAAACTAGGCCAAGATATTTGCTAAGTGAAGGCCTACAATTTATAAAGCTAGAGCATACTTCATAATCCCTAATATGACATATTACTACATTAGTCTAATACATTTTCAATATTTCATAAGTATTAATCATTAATTAGTACATTTCGTGAACACTGGTGGCCATCCTTCGAGGTAACATTTCCAAATGTGTGCATTATTTTTCAACATTATTCATTTTCTAAATAGTTAATTATTCAATTTACATAAACACTCATTAAAAAATTCAAATTAGAACACCAGTACTAGAGTGATTGAAGTTTTGTCTAGTGGCAGCTTTGACTCATGGTAAAATAGCACAGGGGGCTAATATGCCTGCTGCGAAGAATAGATCTCCACTTTGTGTGGATAGTTGAGTGGACTAGTAAATCTAGCCCTCATCAGTGCTTTAAAACAAATGAAAAGTATGTGAGATGGGGGCTTTGGAGAGATGAGGGGCACTTTCGCTGGGTGGGAATGAGAGGATCCCCGGAGGAGGTCCTGGGGACAAAAATAAGATAGTCACACCAGGCATCACCAGTGTTAAAGCTGCTTCCTCCTATCAGTAATGCTGATTTGGGTGCAAAACCCTCTTTACTTCCAAAATGGTGTTACTCCACATATAGGTGTTAGTCTTTTCATCCTTGGTGTGGTCTCCCTTAACTTTTTGCCTCTGTTCCCCAGGCTGCTGACGTGTGCTGGACTCTGATGTTGCTGTTTTTGTTACTCTGGGCACTTTACCACTGCTAACCAGTGCTAAAGTGCAAGTGCTCCTTTACAAAATGTATATGTAATTGGCTTATCCATGATTGGCATATTTGTTTTACTAGTAAGTACCTACTAAAGTGCACCCAAGGTGGCAGGGCCTGTAAATGAAATGCTACTAGTGGGCATGCAGCACTGGTTGTGCCATCCACATAAGTAGCTCTGTAATCATGTCTCAGACCTGCCATTGCAGTGTCTGTGTGTGCAGTTTTATCTGTAACTTCGACTTGGCAAGTGTACCCACTTGCCAGGCCTAAACATTACCTTTTCTTACATGTCAGACACCCCTAAGGTAGGCCCTAGATAGCCCCAAGGTCAGGATGCAGTGTATGGTTAAGGTTAAGGTAGGGCAAAGAGTAATGTGTTTTATATGTCCTGACAGTGAAATATTGCTAAATTTGTTTTTCACCGTTGCAAGGCCTTTCCCTCTCATAGGTTAACATGGGGGCTACCTTTAAATCTGATTAAAGTGTAGATTCCCTTTGGGAGCGTATGGACATGTGGAGTTTGGGGTCTCTGAGCTCACAATTTAAAAATACATCTTTTAGTAAAGTTGATTTTAAGATTGTGTGTTTGAAAATGCTGCTTTTAGAAAGTGAGCATTTTCTTGCTTATACCATTTCTGTGACTCTGCCTGTTTGTCGATTCCCTGTCTGGGTCAGTTTGACAGTTGGGCTGATTGTACCTCACACTGGACAGTGACACAAAGGGAGCTGGGGTGTAGTTTGCATTTCCTAATGAGCCATCTGTGCTAGGAGTGTGGGGAGAAGTGGTCACTCACACCTGAAAGGGCTGTGCCTGTCCTCACACAATGCAGTCTCCAACCCCCTATTGAGTGTCTGGGGCCTGGGCAAGGCAGGATTTTACATTTAAAAGAGACTTTACTTTGAAGTAGGCCTACTTCAAAGGATAAATTGGGTATAAGACGGGCACCCCAAACCACAGACTTTAGAACACTTCTGGAAACAAGAGGAACTTCTGCCTGCATAAGAGCTGAAGAGCTGAGGAAGAAGAGCTGCCTTGCTTGTGACTGTGCTTTGTGGAGCTATCCTGCAGTTGCTGCTTCTGCCAGGGTAAGAGGGCAAAGACTGGACTTTGTGTGCCTTCCATCATGAGAAGAAATCTCCAAGGGCTTGATTTAGAGCTTGCCTCCTGTTGTTTGAAGTCTCAGGGACAGCAAAGGCTTCTCTCTGCCAGCACCTGGAGTCTCTGGAGAGACTCCTACTCTGTCCTGTGGTGCCCATCCAGTTCCTGGGACCCTGAAAGGAGAAGCTGGCAGCCTAAGAGGAGGAAATCCACACACAGAGCGCCATGCGGGGAAAAGATCGATACGACTCTGATCTGCGGCTGAAGAAACGACGCGCTGCCGGCTTCGTGGCTGAAAATGGACGCTTGCCGGAAACGCGATTGAAGAATCGGCGCACAGAGCAGGAGAAACAATGCGCAGCGCTGCTGAAGGAGGCTGGGAGATTGCAACCCACGCTGCGTGGTTTTCAAATCATAATGCGGTTGGATTTCCGACGCAAACACCGCTGAGTGTGTAAAAATAATGCAAGGCCTGCATCGCTCTCCTGCGGAGATAAGAAACGGCACGCCCCAACCCGACGAAAGGAGAAACAGCACAAGGTCTTGCTTCTGAGTGAAATCGACACATAGCAAGCCCTTTCTGATGCACACTCGCCCGGGCAGGGTTATTGTGTGTTTTAAACTACATTAAGACTCTTTTTTTTTTTTTTTTGCTTAACTTGACTTGTGTATTGTGGATTTTTGTCGTTTTGGTCTTGTTTTGTTTAGATAAATATCTTCTATTTTTCTAAACTGGTGTTGTGTCATTTTGTAGTATTTTCATTAAGTTACTGTGTGTGTTGGTACAAATACTTTACACCTAGCTCTCTGAAGTTAAGCCTACTGCTCTGCCAAGCTATCAACGGGGTAAGCAGGGGGTTAGCTGAGGGTGATTCTCTTTTACCCTGACTAGAGTGAGGGTCCTTGCTTGGACAGCGGGTAACCTGACTGCCAACCAAAGACCCCATTTCTAACAATAGGGATATGGTGCATAATGTTTTCCCAACTAAGCCTTGTTCAGTGATCTCCGAAATCACTACCCTTATCACTGCTTTACTCCATATCTGGGATAAGCTCACCCAATGAGTGACTCCTGAGCATGACCTTGATTTCCTTCCATGATAACACTATAAAACAGCCTTGTTTTCAGTCACCTCGATTAGTTTCCTTTTAAAAGTTCGGTGTAAAGTACAATCAGGGTCACTGGAATTCTGCGGCTGAGACATTTTGTGCATAATTAAAGAGCTACTGCATTTGCTACATCATCTGCAGATTTCACCCCCAAAAATGGTTTCTAGTTCAAACTTTCAAATGTTATTAAAAACGCGGCTACACGTGTTTCTACGCAAAGGATGGCGCTTCTTAAAGGCCAACTGGTTACCTTTCTGTTGCCTATTTCTGTATTTGGGTGTCAAAGGGATATAAATAACGTGAGACCTTTGCCCGGATAATGCTAACATCTGTAAAATGCCAAAATAATGATGGAATAAAATAAATGTGCCACATTACATACAAAATGTGTCTTTTCTTTTTGTAAATGTACATAATATATGAGATTTCTACTAGGGTGGATACCTTGTTACAGCACTGCAAGAATATTTGACTGGATTTAATTTCAACACTTCCACTGACTTCATCTTGATAGCAAAAATGGGTGCAGTAGATGCCAAGGATGTGAAATATTTCATAATTCTGGTAGGGCCACGTTGGCTTGCAATGCTTTCAACTTGCAGAGAGGTGTTTTCTCTAATCTCATGCCAAGAGCCACGTTAAACTCACTGAGTGTAAGGAGCATTTGCAGCCAGCTGTAACACTTAACCTCATTTTGGGAAATCTGAAAATCCTGTGTGTTTTTCTTCCAAACGGCCTGACATCCTTGAGACCATGCTCGAAGTGTTCTGTTGAATACTCAGTGTACTAGTCGCCTTCTCTAGGTAGAGGTACACCCAAATTGTGCCCTACCAATACTCAATGAGGATAGTCCTGGCTCTGCAACATAAGTGCAAAACAAAACAGAAGATGGACGGAATGCAGAACAAATCAACATCCACCCCCAGTCACAGATCTGGGTTTAATCCATCATTGCATGTGGCTAGATCCAAACTCGGATAGTCCATACAAATCAGTTTGCTTGACGGTGGCAAGATAGAAAAAATTGATGGCGGCTTACTAGTCTGTTCCGGTAATAAGGAAGGAAATTGTTACTAACGGTACGGGAGATTAAATTTGAAGAGTCTAAGAGACAGTTAATTTGGTTACAAACAGGTCCAAAGAAGGACACGAGTGTAACTGCCAATTAAGTGACTGAAGCCTTGAAGAAGTCCGGTGTGGACGAAACACGTGTCGGCTGATAGTTTCTGTATTTTGCATCTCTATATGTTCTTCTTTCTTTGTTTGTATTTATGTGAACATAAACATTTTTTATGTATTTTGTATTTATTAAAAATCTTTTGACTTTTGGATATTAATGTCTCTTTACACATTTATCTTTTGTTTAGTAATGTATTATTTTTTTGTTATGTCCATCAACACTGTGTCAAGAAATGTTACGATATGTAATTGATTGTCATTTTCCATTTTGATATATTAGACACTACTTGTCTTTAAACTGCAGATAAACTGATTATTTTGGTGTGCTCCACTATTTTGAGTCTTGTTTCAAGTACTGGCTTGCTTTCCAGCAATCCGGCATTACACATCATGGCAACGATGTGTTTTAGTGTATGAGCACCCGTAACTTTTTCGAATATACAATTAGAATGTGCACTTATTTCAATTAATGAGTTGCCAGTTGTTGTTCATTCCAAACTGGGATAGCATAGTGAGCAAAAGAACTGATGGATTAAACCCACATCTGTGACTCGGGGTGAATGTTTGATTGGTTCTGCATTCCATCCATCATTTGTGTCTGTTTGCTTCTGCAACTTAAATGGCACTGAAAGTTGATGGCAGAGAACTGATTGTCAGGCCTACATATCTTTATAACGGCACCCTCAAAGAGGGTCCTGTGGGATTCCTTCAAAAATATCTTCAGTTCAACAAAGCTGAAAATGTCCTCTTTCACTAAGCGTGTTAATTGAGTAACATGCTGCTATGGAGAGTGGTGTCTGAATCTGCTTTTTTACTACAGGTGTCACAAAACCTGATTGAAAAAGATACAAATTAGAAGTGTCCTCCATAAAGGGCCAGTCCTAACAAATTTAACGTAAATCATGTAGCTGTACCTGGAGGTTGCCCTGGGGAATCCCATGTTTTTTCAGAATGTGTGTGGCTAAAATTTCTAAACCACATCCAGCCGACATCTGTTATTCTTGCCACAACTCTTCCCACCTCCTCGTTGAGTAGAAAACCCTGTAAAATGGCTTTGAAGTGCCAACAACTCTAATTGGTTGGGGGCTTGAATTCTGAATATGGTATGGCTAGTGGTTGACTAAAAACAAAAGGATATTGAGACTACAGCTGAGAACCACCTAACTAGAAACTGACAGACTCCTGTAGTAAGCCATGATTGTTTTACTAACCTTCAATTGGACATTGAAGTACACAAACTGAGTAGTGATGCACCTTTAGCGGAGTACCAATACTCTTAGGCATGGAGTGCTAGAGATAAATGGTAGAACTCACTGAAGGTACCTCCCAGGAGTCACTAACTGCCCTAGGTCTGGAGAAAAGGTCAAATATACATACTCAGAATGTTTTCATAAACCCTCGCAAATGCCTATTCTCTGAATTTTGCCTTGCAAACATGAAGGGGGATAAACATAAAGAAATTAATTCTTCATTAAAGTGAGAGTAAGCACTGTTTCAAGCCATTCTCCCATCTCCATCAAACCTAGGTTGAAAGGATTGAGCCCCCATGTTCTTCCTGACTGGACTGGAGGCAATAGACAATCATAACATTTTTTTTCATTAATTTATCTGATTCATGCACAGAAAAATGTTTATCCTGCAATAATACATTCATTCTTGTTCATGGGATTTAGAGTTTTCCAGCTCTCAATGAAGTAGTGGACAGCTTTAATTTTTCATGAGATAATTTTGCAAAAGAATTCAGGTGATATTAGAACATTGAAATGTTGGGAGCTCCATTGGAGGCAATGGAGTGCTCTGGGCTTTAACTGACTGGTAAAAGCCAGAGGTCAACTTTCTAAGGTTCTTTGTTCACAGCAACAGCTGTGAACAAAGGCATCACGGAGCCAAGGGGATTTTAACCCCCTCAGGCTCCGTGATAACTTTGTATTATCTATTAGAGCATTTTGACCTCTAGTGGCAGAATGTTCTAATAGCCTTATAGCCCTTCATAGCTGGGCTATACCAGAAATTAAAGTCACGCTCTCTTGTTAAAGGCCCTCACCTTCGGCTCAGGCCTTTAATGCTGAAGCGGGCCTTAAATGGCCAGTACAGCCCACTACGGCAGGCTCTAAGACTGTATTAGAACATTGGAATGTTGGTAGCTCCATTGAAAACAATGGAGTGCTGCGGGCTTTTCCTGGCCGGTAAAAGCCCGCAGCGCCAACATTCCAATGTTCGCTTTGTTCACAGCAACAGCTGTGAACAAAGCCTCACGAAGCCCGAGGGGATTTTAATCCCCTCGGGCTCCGTGATTTTTTTTTTTTTTAATAGAACATTCTGTCCTGAGTGGCAGAATGTTCTAATAGCCTTAGAACCCGCCGTAGCGAGCTCTACCGGCTATTAAAGTCCCTCTCCAGTTGTTAAATGCCCTCGCCTTCGGCTCTGGCATTTAACGCGGGAAGCGGGCCTTTAATAGCCGGTAGAGCCCGCTACAGCGGGTTCTAAGGCTATATTAGTATATTGGAATGTTAAGAGCGCCATTGAAGACAATAGCTAGCTCTGTGCTTATAATGGCTGGTATAAGTCTGGAGCCCCAACATTCCAATGTTTGTCTTCATGTTTCTGTCCTTTTAATTTAGAACATTCTACATTTAGTGGATAGAATGTTCTAATAGTCTTACTGTCCTTCTGCCTCAGACTACATTGGTTATTAAAGGCCCTCTCTCTGGCATTTAACAACCGGTATAGCTCTCAGCAGCAGACAATAAGGCTGTAGTAATCTTTTTCTACAGAACCTATTAGATATAACAGTCGGTCCCTTTTTGTGTGACCTGCGTGAACCTTAAGAAACTCTTCAACTACTTGGTGCATCTGTACTGTACTCTAAACAATTGTGACCGTATATCTGTGAAGAACTATTGAGATCAATAAGAATACAGTAACAACAAACCATGTTTACCATCAGGGTACACACCCTTTAGTGCTTAGAATACAGCAAATTCTACCTGCAAGGTGTTGCCAAATTGCACACAATTTGCTCCCCTTACCTCTATCCAAGTGTGTATGGTGTCAACCGCAAATGATTCCTTTGAGCAATTAAGACAGTTTTACTATTTGTTGCCATAATAATAATAATAATAATAACAACAACAAAAATAATATTAATATCACCAATAATATTAATAATAATAATTATTATTATTATTTTGTAGAGCGTATGGCTATCCAGACAAGGGCTTTCTAGCACTCACAGAAATCATAAGAAATGCAATGATGGGCTTATAATTCAAATAAATGGGTCTTTAGGTGATTTCTAAAGCTGAGCAGGTTATTTGTAGCCCTGAGATGAATGGGGAGGTAGTTCCAAAGCCTAGACCCCTGGTAGGCAAATGACTGCCCTCTGCTTCTTTGTTTACCAATGGTTCCAATCCTGCCTGGAGAATTTAAGATATTCCCTAGCCTCTCCAGGCAAACTACTGTCCGCTCATGTTAATTTGTACTGACCCACTCAGGAGGCATTTATTGAAGGTTCAGGAGCCCTCCAAATATGGCTGATTTGGCACTATGCCAAATGTTGACTGTTGCCTGTGCACATCCTATGCACATCCTCAGTGTAATTCATTAATGAGGAATCATCAGTGGACCTTGCCGTTCATGCCAGGACTACTTTGAAAATCAGTGACATCTTCTCACACAATTCCTTATGGGAGATTATTCTTTGAGGTTCAATCATTGTCCAAGTACTAAAGGAGTACATTTTGGTTATCCCAGCATGCAGATTATCCTGGACCACTAAGGAGGAAAGCTTTAAATACAAAGAGTCAAGGTATGTTAAATGAGAATTAAAATAAAGAACGAAGGAAGTGTGCGGAGCTGTTTGACAATGATTGCCTGAGTGAAAAAAAATGCTTCAGCGCTGCAGTGGCTTTTTGGAAATCATGTGTTGTGTTTCTAAAATCAGTATTGCTAGAATTCCCAATCATTCTGTCTATAAAAGCTACAATTCTGTACCACAAGGCTTCCCTTATCTTCGTGGACCTCAAAAAACGTCAGTTATGATATGGTAATCCCCTACATCATGATAAACTGCTCAGTAGCTACTGTGATATGGCCTGAGCACCTGGACCAATTCTAATTAATTGAAAGGCACCTATAAAAAATGGCCGAAACAATCTGTTTTTTCATCCATTCTGGCTGGTCACCTTGCACATTTTGTATGAAAAACCAATGGAAGTGTTGGTGAATATGAGCGAAGCTATGACTGCAGGTGTTTATCGTTTTCCCAGAATTCCTCCACCTGTCCTTTCAGTTGGATAACCCTTGCTCTAATTCCTACAGCTAAACTGGTGACTGTGGAAAATGATATCTACCAGCGGAATTTCTGTGTCTGAAGCTTCCATAACAGAATTAAAAGTCTCCAGATCCTAATTCTCTGAACCAATTTCTTTGATTTGCATCTTTAGGTAAAGCCATTTGTGTATCTGCATGAGAAGCTGAAGTCCGACTAGATTTCTGGCAATGATTCCTCAGAAAATGGATAATCTGCTGGAAACACCCAGGAAATCCTTTGCAGTGATCACCACACCAAGTATATGTTCTTGCTATGTAATGCATTTACCTGTTAGAAAATAGTGCTTTGAAGCCACAAGATTTCCAAACTCTGAGTGTTTGCTATTGTCAGCCCAGCAAAATGGTCCTCCTGTGGAATGTGGTTAGGTAGATATATTGCTAGCAATCACACTCCAAGGTCCTGAAGCACCTTGCATTTAGATTTTTTAGGGAACTGTGCTGTCATAATAAAAACTGACAACCAAATTTCAGCTTCCTGCATCATTTTGTTTATAAAACAAAAATCATACGTCCCCCTTCCATCCAATGTTCTTGCCAGAGCATCTAAAAAGGCCTCCTCATAATATGTCTGAACCTGGGGAAGTGCCAAACCTCCCTTCGAAATATCTAATGAAAGTACTGAATATTTTACCCTAGGAACTTTCCTGTTCCAAACAAAATGTCTAAAACGTGGATGCAGATCACTAAAATAGATCTTACTAACTTTAATGGGGACATTTGAAAAAAAGAAGTAAAAGCAGAGGTTGAATAGACATTTTAATAAGACCTATTCTACCAACCAATGTCAGGGGAAGAAGTGCCCATCTATCGAGTAATCCCTTAATTTTCTTCAACATTAATTCAATTGAAAGAGCTGGGAGTATTTATTCATCACAAATACTCCAAAATAACATATGAGGCTTTGGGAACAAGATTGCTGCTGCAGGGAAATGGGGAGATTACTACATGAAGTATTGAAAGAAGCAGCTCAGTTTTAGTTTGATTAATTTCATAGCCCCCCAATCTTTTTAAACAGCTCAAACTCATCCAGCACAATCAGGACATTCTCCTTATTGGGTTTCAAATGTAAGATAATGTCATTAGAGAACATCTTTAATTTGGCTATACCAGACACTGGAACCTCAATCACCACATTACCCTGAATCCTGGCCATATATAAAGAAAGTAAATAGAATTGGGGACAGAGGACACCTCTGACGAATTACCCTGTTGATAGCCACTGTTCCAGTGAGGTTGGAATTCACACAAATCTTGGCCTGTGCCCTTTGATACAAATTCCCCAGCATTCAATCAATCAATCAATCAGTCATTTGTAGAGTGCGATACTCACCCACTAGGGTCTCAAGGCGCTGAGGGGTGAGGGCAGGGAAGGTGCTACTGCTCTAATAGCCAGGTCTTGAGGCGTTTCCTGAAGGTCAGCAGGTCCTGGGTCTGTCATAGGTGGACGGGGAGGGAGTTCCAGGTCTTGGCGGCGAGGTGGGAGAATAATCTGCCGCCGGCCGTAGTTCGGTGGATGCGAGGAATGGTGACGAGGGAGAGGTTGGTGGAGCGGAGTTGACGTTTGGGAGTGTAGAAGGTGAGTTGCTCGTTGAGGAAGTTGAAATGAATTGAGCAGTAAAACCAAACTTCTTAAAGCCATTAAACTGCGCGTCTCAGTTAACAAGATCTTACTTTACACTTGCTTTTTAAGGTTTAAGCTTGTGGGAAATAGAAATCGGTATAGGTTGCAACATAATTAGGGGGTACAGCAGCATGTGACAAGCTTTTTAGAAAAATCTGGTTGACTAAACAATGTCCCCTTTCTGAGGAGGACTGGCAGATATTTTCAGTCACAGCCTATAGTCATTAAGAGTGGCAAATTTTAAGAGGATGTCTTTTTATCTAGCTGCATGGAGTATTATACTCCTGCAGCCCTTCACAGAATGTATTTATTGGTCGAGGATCGCTACTTTTGATTACATTAGACGGGGGCAGGGGTCTGGCTCCATATTCTTTATACCTGCCAAGGGCTGGGAACAGCTTTTCTCCGCTCTCAGTCTTGGTCTCCAGGTTAAGATAGATCTAGAAGATTGTTTGGTGCTTTTCAGGCTTATCAAGCAGAGCCTGTGCTGTATTTATTCCGGAATTTTAAAATTGTGTAAGTGGTGTCCTTGAAGATACAATTCAACTGTAAGTTTTTAAACATGGGTAGGGAGCCATGGCATGACTGCACTTTAGTAGCTTGTTTTATGGTACTGTAATTGTTCTACCAGTTTACTGAGATTTAGAGGGTGCAGAGATTCTATGTTTCTTGACACTGGCATTTTTTACTGATCTGGTACTAGAAGCTTGCTTTTGCTCAATGCTGCTATTCTACTTTCATTTTATATAACTGGGATCAATGACACAATGTTAAAATTTTACAAGTATGGACCCGGCAAGGCACAATGGCACTTTGGGGGTCATTCTGACCCTGGCGGCCGGTGGCCGCCAGGGCCACCGACCACGGGAGCACCGCCAACAGGCTGGCGGTGCTCCCGAGGGCATTCTGACCGCGGCGGTTCAGCCGCGGTCAGAAAGGGTAAACCGGCGGTCTCCCGCCGGTTTACCACTGCCCGTTGGAATCCTCCAAGGCGGCGCAGCTTGCTGCGCCGCCGAGGGGATTCTGACACCCCCTACTGCCATCCTGTTCCTGGCGGTTCGCCCGCCAGGAACAGGATGGCGGTAGGGGGTGTCGCCGGGCCCCTGGGGGCCCCTGCAGTGCCCATGCCAATGGCATGGGCACTGCAGGGGCCCCTGTAAGAGGGCCCCGCTTGTATTTCACTGTCTGCTTAGCAGACAGTGAAATATGCGACGGGTGCAGTAGCACCCGTCGCACCTTCCTACTCCGCCGGCTCGATTACGAGCCGGCTTCATCGTGGGAAGGACGGTTTCCCCTGGGCTGGCGGGCGGCCTTTTGGAGGCCGCCCGCCAGCCCAGGGGAAACCTCAAAATACCCACCGCGGTCTTCCGACCGCGGTACGGTATTTTGGCGGCTCCCGCCGGGCGCGCGGTGACCGCGCCCGGCGGGAGTCAGAATGACCCCCATAATGTGTTATATCAAGTCTGTTTAAAACTTGAATCTCATGTGATTATTGTTACTTCTAACATATCGACTGTCCTAATGCTAACTTTTAGGGTAATTTTTGTAGACCTTGTGTTTTTGCATGTTTTCTATTTATACATTGTGGATAAGTAGGCCTGATGTGATACATTACTCCATTTCTATAGTGTATCCTGTTTCTTCTGTACTGTAGTAATTGTACTTGATAACATATTATTTTTCAACTCTGCTCAATAAAAAAAGAGAAGCTGAAGTGTGCGCATAGTCCCTCATTCTGTGGCTACATAAATGCCAAATAGGGTAAAGATATGGGTTTGCATAAGAGTTAACATTCCAAGTATCGTGCAAATAGTGTTTGAATCAGCAATATCCCCCACTTATATTTCACTTGGTATTTCATGGTGAAATTTGTGAGGTGAGGAAAAGGCTCTTTGTAGCTCAGGATAAAGAAACATATGTGGTAAAACCAAACTCAAATGTTATCTCATTCCACTCTGATGAACTCAGAATGGAAGGTAAACCTGACTGGGAAAAAAATCACAAGGGCCAGTACTGTTTTTTCCCCAGGGTGGTCTTGCCCTCTGTCAGACATGTGTGATAAAAAAAAAGTTGAAGTGTGGGCTATACTCTCATGCACAAATCACAGCTTTTCAAGTCATGCAATCAGAAATATTGTTTTAAAAGAGAATACTGCAGGGCAGATTCTCCAAAGCATTAATTTGCATCAGAAGTACTGGTACAGGAGTACTCTTTTATATACTACCTACTAGTAAAAATACAAACAATGCATAGCCTATTTTATATATACTAATTGTAAATAATTATGACCCAGATATTTATTTTTTGATTATTTAGAGTAGATCTACAAAGGCATAGATAAAGTATGTAAAAGAGTACTACAGCGGTACTCTTTTATGTACTCATGTACGTCTCTGTTAAGCAGCCTCTTAAGGGTCAGGTCCATGAATGAAAACTCCCAAACTTCTAAAATCCTTTTGTAATATATCACCATAACTTTTGATTTATTTGAAAATCTAAATGTGAGGACAAGCAAACAGTTACCTTAGAAGATGATAAAATGAAATAAATGGACTACATGTTTTTTTCAAACTACTATGCTGTATTTTAAAGACAGCTGTCATTTGTTGTATCTATATTACACACAGCAGCTAAGCAGCTATTATCACAAAAAAACTTATCTGGAAGGACTAAACCTCAAGCATGAAAACAACCAGAGTACTGAATCAAGATGTTATGTGTGGCTCACATAGAGAGCCTCTATCGTTTATTTCAGTTTCTAAAAGTCATAACTCCTTACTGTGACATCACAGCAGTAGATAAACAAGCATTTGCAATGCAACGGGTCTCGCGTTTGCTCATGTTAGAGCTGATAGCGTTGTAAACTCCTCACCCGACTTTTCACCTATCGGGCAAAAGTGCATTTATATAAGTAACCCGAAAAAGTGCAATTAACTATGTAAAGCGCTCGACTTCTGCCAAGCGAGATCGCGCTCGTAAATTAGAGAGAAAGAAGTCCACGAGCCCAATGGAAAACAGCGAGCCGCGCATGTTTTCTGTACTTGGTCACTGCGCTCGAGGAGGGCTAGCCACCGGAAAAGGCATGACGTATGCGTGCCTTCGACTAATGAAAGTAAGCAGATTTTATTAGGCAAGCCCTCGAACCAATAAAAAACACTGATGTGAAGTTGACAGGGCTCCGAGCCCTTTTCTGAACACTAAAGAGTCTCGCTGCGATACGCACGTGCGAGCGCATGCAACGCAGGCTCGACCCTAAAAAAACTGGTATCAACCGTTGTCATAAAGGCCTTCCAGCCCAGGTGACAGGGCTCTATGAGAGTCTGTCAGTGCAGGTGTGCTTCTCTCCTTTTGAAGGAAAGCAGAAAGTTCATCTGCAGAAGGGGGATAGAATGCAGGGACGGTGGAGGGTTTTGGTTAAGGATAGCAGGTAAGATATTTATTTTACATATTTAAGTTACGGAGGACAGGGTATGCAATGTATGGCTCTCCCATTAACCTTTGCTCCTGCACAGTAGTTGAAGGCAGGGGCCTATATGAAACATGCATTTAAAAAGTGAATTATGGGAATGTTTTCACCTTGGTGCTCTGAGTGACATCATAGACTACTCGAACTTCCCTGTCATTGTTTGAAGTCACTCAGACCCCATCGGTGAAAAACATCCCCTTACTTCGCTTTTACCCACCTATAATTCTGTATGTTATGTATGGCTCTCATAGAGAGCCTCTATCATTAATTTCAATCATGCCTCCTTGGTATGACTGTGCAACAGTTGATAAGGAAACTGCTTTTCAGCTGTTGGTATGTCAGAATGATCTTCCAGGCCAGGCTGACATGGCTTTCTGACAGCCTATCAGTGCAGCTCTGCTTGTCTTCTTTCACTGAAACCAGAAAGCACAACTGCACGAAGGAGAAGGAAGGCTGTGGGTGGTGGTAGAGGCTGGTTAAGGATAGCAGGTAAGAAATGTAGTTTTCACAGTTGCATCAGGGAAGAGAGGGCATGTTATGTGCAGCTCTCCCATTATCCGCTGCCCATGTGCAGTAGTTGAAGGCAATGTCAGATAATTTTGGGGGCCATATATAACACAAAATTATACATGGGGAAAGTGAATTACGTGGATGAGTATCACCGTAGGGTTCTGAGTGACATCATAGGCAACTCTAGCTTTACTCTTTTTGTCTTTTTGACGTCACTCAGTAACACCCAGTGAAAAACGTCCTCGCAATTCTTTGTTATCCATCTATAATTCTACATCTTAGGTAGTACATAGATATATCGCAAATATCACTTAATAGAATGAAAGCTTCTCTGTACATTTAAAGACTGCAGTTGTGGATCATCTCTACGCTTTGCGCCTGTCACTTCGCATCTACCTCCTCAATATAATACGTTTTATGCAGGCGAGGCAGCTCCTATATGGGCCAGTTGCAGCACAGTCACCCCCACCCTGACACTGATGTTTTGAAAATGTAAGTGTACGGAGCACTTTTGCAACTGGTAATCTATTCATGAGCGCATAAGACTGCCTGTGGTAATACACGTTAAGCAAATGGGTAGCACTTGTACACGCAGAGAACTAACTCCTCTGACGTTGAAGCACTTCACCAACAAGGCACCAAAATAAAAATCCTTTAGCCTTTTGGTTCAATAAATGTTTTTTGTTAAACGCATCAGCCGTTCATTTTTGTTGAGTGCTCAGTGCACACTGTTTTGAAATGCATGTAAAGGAATACAAAAACATGCTCTAAAATGTGGTTAAAAAAAGATGATGGGGATTCCAAGATGACTACGATTGAGAGCTGAGGAGGAGAAATTGAAGCAGAGAGAGAGAGAAATGAAATAACAGTGTTAGGAAGACCAATGTTGGCATTTGTGAAACTTTTAATTTGGACAATTGCACATTAAAATTATTTTTCTTCCATAGAATGCCTTGTGGTTTGTGCAGTGCTTGCAATCACCGAGGAGGGAAGTGGCATCACAGGAGAACAGGAAGTTATTTCTGTGGCTCAGACATATTTACAAAACCCGAGGGTGTCTGGATGTGGTGTCCTGAAGGTTGACTCAACACTGAGCTACTTGGAAATGAACAGAGTAAAATACATTTCATCTGGGCAAATACAGTTAAAATATAAACAGCATAATTTCAAGTGCTTTGAATAAAAATGTTACAGTTAAAATTAAACAGTCCTACTTTAGGTCCTATCATGCCCTGCCAAGCACGGATGCATTGTGCTTGTGCCCGCCCCTAGTGAATACAGGAACTGTGCGCTGCATTATATCAACTATGTTCTGTTGTTTTATTCTAAATATCGAACACCACAATTTTACCTTGAAACGCAATAAAATGTATTAAACGGTAGTGTAGAACAATATAACACTGATTACATTCAGTCAGCATGTGCTTCGAAATAAGGTATGGGTGTTTAACCATCTGCAAACAAGCAGCGATAAAGCTACTAAGCCTGGCATTGACTGCCAATCTTTTGCTAATGCCTGTTTTACTCTTTCACGGATTTTGAAAAAGTTTGAGCCTGATTTATGGAAAGTGGCGCTGCACCCAGTGCAGAGCCATTTTCCTTGTGCCCCCCCTGCTGGCACTGCCATCCAAGATACGGCACACTGTGGTGCAGGTTAGGGGGCAATAGCATCAAAATTGTTGACATTGTTGATGTACTTGCAAGATTAGTGCCCAAGGTTTGGCACTACTCCTGCAGAGTACATAGGGGCCCATTGTAACCAATGGTGTGCCCCTTTTTAACGCCTGCCCTGAGCAGGCGTTAAAAGTGGTGAAAAAAATTGCGCAAGGAAATCTCTTTAATTTCCTTGCGCCATTCTTTCAGCCCCCCTAAAGGGGGAATGCCCTCTTGCATATGTTATGCCTGGCAAAAGGCATAATGTGGCGCAAGGGTTTAGAAAGTGGCACAGTGCATGCACTGTGCCACTTTATAAAAATGGTGCATTTAAAAAGCCACTTTA